>NW_028237901.1:0-342751 GCF_034619465.1 Leptosomus discolor
TGTTTTACAAACCTCACTGCCTGCAGACCAGACCAGACCAGAGATACCAACCATTGCTGAAACAATGCACAAAGGATTTAAGCTCCTTGCTAAGCAATCCACAACCTTCCCCCTCAAAAGAAGTCATACCTTTTCCATAGGTGTGTTACGTGTTTCATATAATTTATTGCACACATGGTAAGAATATATCTGACAATATATAAAATGAAATTTTTAAAAGAAGAAAAAAAAAAAAGAATTGGCCCATTGTTCTGCTGCTTAAAATATGGGACACCACACAATATAAGTTAAAATTATAAGAATATGTTGAAAATATTTTATGTCATTCCATGTAATATATTTGAAATACCATGACAGCTGCTATAGGCTGTAATATGTTCCATATTGTCTGATATATTCTAAATGCTTGTGTAATACATTTCATGAAATATATGGCAAACGAAAAAATGAACAAAAATTTTCCCTTTGCTTAAGCTGAGTGCAAATAATAAATAAATATAGTTGTACATTCATGAAAGAAATAAAGAAAAAAACTTGTTTATTCCTAACACCTTTTATGCTCTCATTCATTGACATGTGGGTAAACATGCTTTTATTCATTGCAAAGAAGAATTTCACAGAAACCATGAATTTACCCCGGTACACAAATTGTTCAATTACAGGTTTGAAATGATCCAATGCAGATTATACAAAATACCCGGTGATTTACATAATCAAATGAAAAGAGAAAACAGAATGAAACTAGACAATCAGTCACACTTGCAGAAGCCACTTTACAAATATTTCATTGAAGCCATAAAGCTGTTTGAGGAAAATCATCCTTCACACTGATGCCACAAAAGAGCATCCCTCACCCAAAAGCCCAACATATTGTTACCAAATCACTGACATATTGTTGTGCTGAAGGACTTAGAATATTATGTTCCATTCCAATGCAAAAATAGAAAACCATAGGATTGAGAAACGGAAAAGATTTATTAGCTTCCCTTTCTTCTCTTTCCTAGCAGCCTAGTCAGGATGATTTCCCATTGTATAAGACACTGAAAAAATTCCCTGTGTTCTTATGCTTGTGGTGCTATACAATGTGAGGGGAGAGAGGAGGACCAACTCCAGACATGGAGAAGGAGGCATCAGAGGAAGGCAGCAATAAGTTCTCTGTGTCCACTGGTGACAGGAGAAGAGTCAAGAGTTTACATTGCCACAGAGGAGGTATAAGCTAGACACTAGGAAAAACTCAAAAGGGACAGGATATCAAACCTCACAGGCACACTACCTGTGGATTCGGAGCACCCGTTTTGTTGAAGGTTTCATGTACCAGGTAGAAAAACACCTATCTGAGGAACTGACACGAGGGAACAGGCTGTGATATCACTGAAGCCTCTTCTTGCTCTGGCCCATTCAGTGATTAGGCGATTATCAAAATGCAGTAACTGCTATGTCAAGAGAATATCTTAGGCAGCTTAATATGCAGAAAGCCATTTTCATAGCCATGGTTTTAGGGTAGGCATGTTATCAACTCTGCTGCATCCAGACATGATGCAGCAAAGCTGCTGGACATGAAAGAAAATAACCACTCCAACCAAGAGGAAAGATAATTTTAAGGCTTATACATTTGGCCAAAATTCAGGTGGTCTTGGCCTACTCCACCCATTTGCTCACTGCTTGCTTGCTTACTGGATTTTTAAACACAGTTCCAGTGTTGCACTACCCCCCAGCCTCTACCCAGCTTAACTATCAGCACAGGGACTTTTCTTTATGATGTTGACATGCAGCAGCGGGCAACAGGGCTCTGGATCTGGCTGGCTGTTCTCACACTCCATTGCAACACAGTTGTCCATTTGACCATTCCTCAAGTCCAGCTTTCCTCAAGCCCGTCAGACTTCCTGGGTGTTTTTTAGGAATGTCTGTTAGGTTAAAAATCTGCTACGCATGTGTCTATGGATCAGTAGTTAAACCCACATGTGCGATCCTGAACAAATATGCCCTTCTTGATGCTGAAAATGGACTGCTGTGGGACTGTTGCTACCTGCATCTCTGCAACCAGAGTCTGAGTGGCCTATAATGTCTTTGTGCCTCAGTTTCCCTACACATGCCAAAAAATAAGAATGTCTGTGATTCAAGTGGTGAGGTGAAACAGTGGGATTATTTGTTATTTCCTGGTCCAAGACAGAACCACCACCAGTCAGCCACTTATATGCAAAATACTCTAAATGTCTGAAAAAGACATTTTTGCAATGCAGTCAAAATCCAGTGCTTTATTTTATCATGATACAACACACTTTTATGTGCTTATATCTCATGAAAAGTAACAGGGCTTATGCACGTGTTTGAGTGCTTTGTAAGGCAGAGATGGGTTTACGTACATGGGGTGATGATATTTTGGTGATAGCCATTCCCTGTATGTGTTATGATAGAATATTCAGGGTTAAGCAACTTTGAACCAATGCACATTTTAGGGGCTGGAATATACTTATCTGCCCAGTGAGTCATTATTTCCTTGCTGTTAGCTATTAATAACCCTTGGAGGAACTTTTCAAGCTGATAACCATTTCCTATCATTTTTGGCATTTTGAACATGTTTTTATTTTATTTTCCCGTTTCTCCCAGTCTCCCAAAGGCAGCCAGATTCCCAGAACCCTTGTGTAGTAAAGAGATCGCTTCCTGCCCTTCCCCATTCTCCTGCTTTCTCCACCCTTTCCAGGCCAATAAAAGGACTCTAAATTATTGAGATCATCTTTTTCTTTTTTGGTTCCGTTCTGTTTTGTTATTTTTAATGTGGTCAGTTACTTAGTACTTTCTTGTTTTCTGGCCCATACCTTCATCCTCTCAGTAGAGTGGATGTAACATGAACTAGTGAACTTTAAACATTTGGGGCCAGCAATAGCCCTTAAAGCAATATATATTTAATGAAGCAATATATATTTAGTTATATTTACACACACCCCCAACAGTTAGAATTCAAATACTAACTGATAAGAAAGTTTGCCTCTCTAGGTTACTCGAGTGCTGAGTTTGTTAGATCTTGAGATGCCCTTGCCTGTTTATATCAGAAAGGGAGTATATGCAGTGACTGGAAGGACCAGTCCACGAACAGAGTAGAATGGAGTGTGATTTCACTTTGCATTTCCACTTCTAAACTAAGCATGAAAGATGGGGACTACAGTAATCCTCAATACACTTTGTTCCTGCTCAGGATAAGCTTGCTTCTTGGAGCTAACAGTCTTTTACAAAGGGGAATTTCAGCTTGTGGACATGTTCAGAGTAATGAAAAACCTCCACTATTTCACACAGCCTTTGAGAAAACCAGCGATGTCTCATTTGTCTAGAGCAAAAGTGGGAAACATGTTAGCACAGATGCCCCCTGAAAGATGCAAAAAGGGGAGAAGAAGATCTAGAGAGATTATCAGGATTGTGCTTTAAACACATTATACCTCACAGACGTACGATAGAGAGCATGGAGAACAAGACAGGGAAAGCCCGAGACAAAATAACTTCCATATGCAGCCCTTGCCCTGATGCAGCCAGGCCCCTGCTGCTTCTCCAACAGAACATCTCAGCCTCTCAGAGCTCGTTAGGATCTAAAAGAGCGGCATAGACAATAACTGTGTGCCTTAAATCTTGTCCATCTTACAGGCATCTTGTCTCAAGCAATCAAAGGCAGCCTATGCTGGCACGGCCCAGTAATTAGCCGGCTGTGCTTCCAGCTGGTTTGCAGGCACATGGCAAGTTGAACAATAAATAAATCAGATTAGGCTGAAATCTGTTAAGCAAGAGTGGTCCTGGCATTCAAAGCCATTTCTTCAAAGCATTGCAGGTCAGTGCTCAGGTTTTATTTTCCAAAGCCTGTTATCATGGGTATGGCTACATGGTACTTTGCAGACAGACACAAGATCATTTTGGCTGAGATTTGAGTAGGAGCCATGGATTGGCTTTAGACCAGAAGCAACATAACCTCCTGAGAAGGCAGGTATATGAGCTCTGGTTGGCTTGTGGCTGATCCAAGGCCTGAATAGAGCAATCTGCTATCTAAAATTCTGTGGAAGGAATTTTCCTTGCATGACCTGGGGAAATACTTGTGCTCACTTGCAAACCTCACAGCCTCCATCCAAATGAATGTTACCAGTTCTAACTGCTCCATGGGCATTCTTGTCTGCTGCAAAGTGTTTCATCAGGAGCTCAAGGTCTGTGCATGAAAAAACATGGGTTATTTCTTTGTTAAAGTCAAAGACTCATTGCAATTTGTGTGTAATGAGGATAGAGAAGGTAAGATAAATTGAGTCTTTTTTTTTTAATAAATAAAATAATTGTTGCCTATTTCTCTGGCATCTAGGGGTTTAGGACCAAGTGGACAGGAAGCTTTGTCTACATTCCAATTGAGCCGATTCTGCTCTCAGCTCTTTGACATAGCCCTGCCCTTCCTGGAGCAAATGCTTCACCCTGGAGAAGAGCCCCAAACCACTTTCACCCTCTCTCTCCAACAGTTCCTCCAGAAGTCTCTGCCCATGGTTCCTTTTGTCTGCATCTTCCACTAAGGTGAGGAAGGTGTCTGAAATGTCCCAGGTGGGCACATCATTGAGCAGTAAAGGACAGGGAAGACTCTGGAGCATCCAGAGAAAAACAGTGTACAAAGAAGCTCTTAGGGAAACCCAGGGGTTGCATTAAGTGAAAAGGGATGACTTTATTTCTGGAAACACTTGGGAAAGTCTAAGTTATCGCAAAAACCTTTTGACTCTGCTTCTACATCATTTTCACTGTGGTAACATCTTCTGGTCCCAGACCTTGACTTCTTGTGCTCAGCACTGTATCAACATAGCTGAGAAAGCTGGTCTCTGGCCACAGAGCTTACAATGCCATAACACCACAGAAAAAGGGTCAAGCAGCACTGAAGTGAAAGGGATCATAGGCAACCCACCTGACATCTCGATCCTGCTTCCCTTCTAAGCCTGATTGAAGAAGCAAGCAAAATATTTAGAAAGGAAATGTGATGATGAAGGCTGCCTGCCTCTTCACTGACACAGTCCATGAAGGATTGTTTATGTAGCAGTCAAGATGATATTGATCTTAGCCCATATCTCTTATTTTCCTCATGTTTCCTCATGTTTTTTCCATGCAGGCTTCAAGGAAACTCTCACCAAAAATGACTAATTCTCAGCAAGGCTAAATGACAGTGTTACAAAGCAAAGATTTTTCAATGCCCAAGCTGCAGGCAGCTTCCAAGATATTCAATTTCTTTCCCCATACCTCCTGGATGCCTCTTTGCTTTGGAGGAAGAAATCAAGAATCTGCCCACATCAAAACATGCAGTGCACCTTCCCAAGAGAACTCATAGTTAACAGGTTGCTTATAGAAGCACTTTTCAACCTTTTCAGGCTGTGTTTTATCTCCTGGAGTGGATGGATCTTCTTTCCCTGTTCATAGTACTTCACTGGCCAGGCACATTGCTTTAGTTAAGAGTTGTTCTACCCAGTGGGATAAATATCCCCCTTAAAATTATTTTCAGATGGAAATAATGGGTTCTGTCTCACTCTCCCTTACCCCACCCCCATCACCCCTGAGGAATATAGGCTGCATCTAGAGATGGTGAAAATTTGTCATGTTTTTATTTTGTTGGAAATCTGCCAGAAATCCCAACTCCAAGACTTACTTTTTTTCCATAAAAAAAAACCCACGTCTTTTGTTTTTACCATCAAAACAAACAAACAAACAAAATAGTTTCCTTGGAGGAGGGAAGGTCAGAGCTCAGCTGCTTCAAGAGCTCATCCTCTGTCTGTGCTAGGGTGGCTGTAGTGTTCCTTCTTTCTTCCTCAACTCGTGCAGGAAAGGTTTGCTGTCAGCAAGGATGTGTTCAAAGGCACAAGGCCATCCTGACATCATTGGTACTGGGCAGCTGGTGAGCTGCTGCCTTACTTGGTCTTGCCACTCTGATAACTAGTGACAGTTTGGGACCTCGCCTTTCCTTCTTATCATCGACCGAGTCTGCGCTTATCTGGCTGCGTTCAGGATGGCTCCTTAAACTATCTTTATCAATGACAGATCTAGCAGGAGTTGATGGAGATATTTTATGGGTTTGGCAGCGAGAGCTGGGGTGGTGCTAAATCTCCCCTCACTTGGCTGACCCCAGAAAATAAAACTGGTGAAGCATGCACTCACAAATCCCTTAATTAGCCAATGCTGACATATCACATTGTGAGTGTTAAGAGGAAGATGTTAAATAAAGTTGTTTTTCATCCACTGAAGCAAAAGAGACAATGCTTAAATTTTCAGTTTACCCTGGTTCTTAGACATTAAGTTAAATTCCCAGAGACACATAAAAACATTCATCTAGCCATATAATCTTCTCCATCTTTATAGATTGTTTAAAATCTGTGACATAATCTATATTGCTCTGATTTCCTTTTGTTTGCACAAGTCATTGGAGCGAATGGACTAACTTTGGATTGCATCTGGCTAGAGGCTGTACTTGTAAGAAGTCAGATTCGCTGTCCAAACATTTGGGCCAAAAATTAAGCAAGATAACTCAGTAATGTCATATCAGATCTGTTCTTTCTCATTTCCCACTTCACCCTCTTCCCTGATCTCCCAACTCAAGTTGAAAATCAGCCTTTAATCCTGATTCTTGTAGGCAAGAATGGGATGGATTCCTTTTGTGCATCAGCCAGCAGGAGTGGCATATGATGTATCTCCCTTGCCTTCTGGCTCTCTTTGACATTTTCTCCAACTGTTTGTCTCTGCCAACTTTTGGGAGGACTCATGAAGGGAGGTGGGAAACTCTTCAGTGGAAGGAGTACTTTGCTATGGCGTCATTATTGTGTCATACTAAGAAACAGTGTGTTAGCCCATGGATATCCCCAGAATTATTGCCAGGAGTCAGATCCCACTAGGGCCTCTTTCCCCACTAAGCTGTGTGTCAGCTTTTGCTTTGAACATGGTCCTGCATTCACAACAGAGAGAGTTCCCATTAAGCCTGACTGAAATGGAAACGAGACAGTTTTCGATTTACTTCCTTGCTTAGAGAGCTTCAGGACAAAACTCCAAGCTCTGTTGGGAAGGTGGCTCTAATGGTTTGCGCTTTGGGTTTTCTCCTTCCCAGCATGAAGCAGAACCCCACATCTAAGCACAGCACGTGCAGTAAGAAATTTAAGGAGTTTCGTGTCAGAATCCATCAAGCAGAGACAATTAAAATCCCTAGTCATTGTTGACAGCCATGGCCAGAGCGCATTTCTAGGACGCAGAAGCAGTGGCTGGCTCTGCACGAGCTTCGTGTTTCTTTGGCAACTTAGAACATTGCAAGAGCTGCTAGAAATAAATGAACCCTTCCTTTTCTTTTCCATTTTTTCTTCTTCTTCATTTAAAGAGAAAATAATATTTGGAGATTTTTCCAGTGCAAAACACTTCTTTTCAGAGGCTTTTTGCAGTTTCCCAGCCTGCAATTGAATAGCACAGCATTGTTTAGAGCTGGTTAGTGACAAAAATAAATAATCATCACCGCAACAAGCATGTATCTCCCCATCTATGCTGCTCCAGTGACCCATCACTGAGAACAAAACCTTAGTTGTTCTGTGTCATCTGACTGATCCTCTCCTTTTGCCTCTGTCTCTCTTGAATGCATGTGTAGCATGACTCTATTTGGAACCCCATCAGCCTAAGCAAGATTAATGTTTGCATGGGGGTGCAAAGCTGGCTCAGAACAATATCAGCTTTACGAGACCTGCCTTGTCCCCAGTCTAGAGATGGGTGCAGGAGCCACTTGGTACATTATTCCTTTATTTATCTATTTATATTTAAATGTCTCGGTTCTTCTGAAGCAAGCATTGGCTGCAGGCCCACAGCCAGATGGAACTGAGCTGCTTTCTAAGAAAAACATGAGCAAGGGAATTGCATTTTGATGTTGTAATTTCTTCATAGGGGTATTTATTTCCAGTGCTCTTTTTTCCCCTCTCACTCCTCCCCCACCTCTGGAATTTAGTGCACAAAAGTCAAAGAAGCTATCAAACTTCTGTTGTTGTTTCTGGTTCAGTTTGCATCTGGTTTTAATACTGAAAGATTTGGGGCAGACAGCTCCAGAAAGGGAAATCCACAGTCTGGGCAGTGAAAGCAGTGGTAGATTGCATCATGGTGTTCTGGTCCAGTGAGGAAGAGGAGAAATATGTCTTTTGAGTGGCTCTGTTCTCACAGCTTGACAGTCCTTTCACTTCTGATGTGTCTGCAGACAAGCTCTGCATGCGCTACAAGGGACTGGTCAGGATCCATTAACTGGTTTCGTCTGTCTAAACTAATAAAGAGCCATCAAGTGGTAGATTTATGACATTACAATGTGGGCTAAATTAGATGTTGAAGGCTCTGTATGGAGTTTTTACATCACAAAGAACCAATTCCAATTTAGTACAGGGACCAGCTCTGTTCAAGCCAACAGTACTAGCCTGAGTTACATCGTCTTAAGATTTCACCCAGTGTATCTGTTCTTCTTTGTCAGTAAATATATTTCAAAAGCCCAAGCAAACCAGCTATGTTTTCTGAGAGTCAACTGTTCGGCTTTCTGGTTGAAAAATCTCAGAATGTTCCCAAATGCCTGCTGCTCACTTTCCTCAGCATAAAAGCTGACTGAGGAGGGATGCAGTTGTTTCCATATTTTGCCCTTCCAGAGCATAAATGCAGAAGTATTTTGTTTATAATCAGCTTGAAGACATGTCTTCATGCCAACAACTACAGAAAACAATCATGAAGATCAAATGCCTCTGGTTTTGCCACTTTTTTGCAACAAATGATAATTACGAAATACACATTTTCATTATTTGGTAATGTTTGAAAAGGGATTATTAGTAAAATAAAACACTGTGCTTTTAAGGTGTACTTGATCAAAACTTGTTACACGAGCAGACATTTCTTCAAAATTTCAATGTGTGTCCTGACTTTGTAGGACCAATAAATCTTGAGCATTAAAAAATCATTCTCTCACTTATTTTTGCATCTCTCTGGGTAGCAGGGAGGAAAGATTAAACAAGCATTATGGGTTGATTTATTGGATTTCTATCATGCTCAACAGAGAATGAGGAGGAACATCTTTGCCCCTAAAAGCAATACATTGTATTTATGATCACTACAAAGTGTTTTCTGACTGTCTCGGGGAGGAGGAGCAGAGACATGTGAATTTCTTTGTGAAAAGATTAAACAAACTTAGCTTGATATTTTTTCTGCAGTTCTTTCTGAAACTGGGATGGTCAAAGCCATCAGATGAGCTGAAGAGGTAGCGAATCACTACAGCTTATATTACAAAATATTACAAGTAAAATCAAGGCATTTTCTTTATTGAAAAGAGCTGAGCAATGCATGAACCTCATGCTCACACAGATTAGCTGGTTGATGTCTAATTACCCAGAGATTGTACAAGAGTTGATAGTGTTCCCTTCAGAGCTTCAGAGGCACTGACCTTAAAAACTCATCCCCTACTGATTTTGACAGAGTTCAGAGGCTGCAGCGCGCCCACTGTTGTAGGATGCTGCAGTCCCAGTCAGGCTGCTCCCTCCCAAGCTACTGCTTCTCCCTCCTAGTCATCAGGTTGCAGGAATAAAACTACAAGAAACAGCTTTAGGATTTATTTTGGTTTTGTTTCAGGTATGAGGTATTTGCTATTGCAAAGTGCATGACCCCCAGGAATGCTCCCCACCACTGCTGTCAACTTTTTTGCTGGAGAGTGACAGTACAGTCTGTAAACACATTGGAGGTAGATGCCTTGTCAGAAGAGAACTGGAGGTATTCATTTTGTAAAGGTTCTTCATTTCCAAAGGTCACCTTTTGCATACCATTTGTTTCTAATCTCTTGGTTGCTGGTTTAGAAACAAACAAGTGCCAGGAAAGAACAAGGAGACAGGGCAGTTTGAAGGTAAAAGGGCAGAATGATCTCATGCACCTGGAGTTGATAATGGGCTCTGGTGCTGAGCAGTTAATTTTAGGGTTGGGGTTCATCCAAGTAGTTCCTGTAGAATGGAGAGACATACGATGTATTTGTGTACCATCCGAGCACCCTATACATTTAGGGCAAATGCAGCTGAGAAGGCAGTTTCTCATAGATCTGCTTTAAATGTAGCATGTGTGACTTTTTCCATGCTTTGCCAAATAACATTATTATGTGTTGCCAAAATCCTCAAAGCTTTTACTCTTCTGATGTAACAGAAATCTGGAAAGCCTCCATAATGCTGCCTTATAATACACCCCTAATTTAACCTGGAGAAGCCATTTTTCAGACAATGACTTCCTGCAATTGGTCTCTCTGCTGAGACTGTCAGAAAGTGAAGAAAACAATACAAATTATAATGGTCATTTTTCTAACATAGATACTGCCCCCACAGTCTTTTAGCTTTCATCCAGTTAAGTGGAGAGTCAAACAGAAGGTGAAGAAACAGAGGGAGGAAGAGACAGAATTATTTACCTGTGCATGTACTGTCCTCAGCCACAAATAAAAAAATGACACATCAGCAAAAAAAAATCTAAAATACTTTCTCAGTACTATTTCCCCTGGCTCTTCAAAAAGAGGAGTTTTTTTCTTTCCCCTTTGACTTTCCTTTTATCTGATCTGTGTGAAATTTGGGACAGAAAAGTAACCTTTCTTTGACACATTCTTCAGAGACACGTAAGCAGTCATAGGATCAATGATGCTCCTTCTCCAACAAAGAGCTTGTCTGTCCTCAGGTCTCCAGTTTAGGGAAAATAATTCACAAAAATGAAAACCAGGAGCATAAAGCATACAAAATTGTTAATGAAACCCTTTTCTTGAGGGAGCTTGAGAAAAATCAAGCATCCTTAACACTGGTCTTAAATTTCTCTCCCTAAGATGGAATGAAAAGCAAATTTCAGCAGAGTCTTTTCGGGCATAAAGAGAAAAATTTGGAAAGCGGGTCAATCAGTGGTCGATGCCAGTAGCAAGCATTTAAGTCAGTGATGATCTGGTCTAGGTACATCTTGGTGTCTTAGTTTATGGCTGAGTACCAGCAAAGGAATAACAGCAGTATAAAGAATATAATCTGTGACATTAATGAATGACATACAAGATTTTGTCGCAAGGAGATTATCTGTAATTACATAAAGAATTAGAAGGATCTGCATATAATCTACATTCCTGTGAAAACAATAGTGGACATTGGATTAACTAAAATTTCTGACAAAACAAGGGAAAACTCCTCCTAGAACAATTCAGTTTACAGATGTCCACTCTAAAACACATTCTCGGTGCCTAAGACTAGCAAGGCGACACTTTACATCTGGAGTCCCACAGATCCCTCCTTCTGTTTTACTTCTGGGAGTGTCATGGTATTTTATTATCTCCTCCCAAATGAGCTGCGTGAGACCTCCACTGCCTGCTGGCAACTGTAGCAGTTCGGTGCTCTGTGTGCAGTGATCACCCCTGCTGCAGCCCCCTTCTTGCACATGTAACCCATCACTGCTTTTTCTAAGCTAGCTGCCAGGTTTAACCCTGCCATCTCCTTCTGCTCCTTCATCTCCTGCAGTCAGAGTGGTCATTCATCTAACAGCCCTGTCCAAGAGCTAGTACTTTCTACACTAGACGGCAGAGAAATCACCTTCATTATCTCTGTCTTCCCACAGTGCAGATTCACTTTTGTGTGAGAGGTAAACAATGGAGCCACCAGGTTAGAGGCTGTTTCTCATGGAGAGGCAAAGTCTCATTTTCTTGCTCAGATGGGAGAAGTCTCTCTCCACCTTCTGTTTGCAAACTCCTTACCCACCTTTGCACTGAATAAAAATTAAACAGTGAATGGTCATACCTTCTCTTGCACTTAGAGGAAATTTACTTTCTGAATGTCCTCACAGCCATATCTCTAACATGAATTTCCTGAGGCATCACAATGTACTAAGGGCATCGTGGTGGATTAGATAGCTAGTCCCTCTAAGCCTTATTTTTCATGATTGTTGTGCATCTTTGTAAGAATCTCCAGTACTGAGGTTTGAGGCAGTTCCTATTCCTTCCATTTTTGAGTCTGTAACCACAAAATGCCACACTCATTCCTTTCCTGTGATCTGTCTGTACATCATATCCAGGAAACAGCTTCCAGCGTCCTGGTGTGATAGAGATAAGCAAGGTGTGAGTTTACAGACCGCACCTCCTTAGATTTCCCATGTCTTTCTGGCAAGAAGAAAGCGCTCTGGACTCAAATTTCTATTTTGATTTATTGCCCTTAAGACGAGAAGCAGCAAAAGAGCTATGGCTGAAAATTATTTATGGTGAATTGACCACAGTAGCTTTATTCTTGCAAGTTACCTCAGCCTGTGGATAAAGTTTTTTCACACTGCTGGTGCATTTTTTGAGCTGCTTCAGAAAGAGAGGAATCTGACCTTGCAGCTGAACATGTCATTTCAAACCTGTGGTGGAAGAAGCCGTGGACAGAGTAGGCTGGGAAGAGGAGGTGCAGGAAAGCATAAGTCCAGCAGGAAAAGGCAGACAACAGGCAGCAGAACCTCAGGGACCATGTGAAGAATAATCTCTGCCATCTGGAGAAGAACCACAAAAATAGCCACCCTTGGGGCCATGTCACCATGGTGTAATTTCTTTTTTCCCGCAAGGTAGCACAAGTTACTTCTCTAGCTTTTTATGAAGTTGCCCTTCTCAAGCTTATTATTACATAGAGGGTCCTTCAAATAAATTCTGCCAGATATATTAGGCCCTAGATATAATTTGCAATAAAGAAAAGAATTTGCACATTTCCTTAAACCACTTTGATTGTCAAAGTCAGGGAGTGTGTGGTGTTACCCTACTCAGAAAGAGAGATTTTCACATGCTGGCTTTCTGAAGACACAAAGGGAAAATGGCAAACCAGAAGGCTCAAAAATACCACTCACCCTGATAAGAGCAAGGGATACACATGTTGAATTAAAAGTCAGTGTTATAAATTGTCATTCCTTCATGAATATTAGCAATATTGAGTCCTTGTTAAAAAAAAACAAAGGAGAAAAAAAAATTAGAAAAAAATCTTTTTCTGGAAACAATCAATTAAGAGAGAAATACAAGTAAAGAACCCCCTATATTTTTATTCTCGTAGTCACATAGAAACTCTTGCAAGTATGTACCCTCAGGGCAACGTAATGGTTCAAAACTCGAATTATACACTATAAAAATAATTTCATTATTGTTATCTTTAGTATTAAGATGTTGTGAATTTCAGTCAAAGTCATGATTTTTGGGTGATGCTGCATATTTTTGAATGATTGAGGCTGTCAGAGCTTTATTCTCTGTGGAATATATTGCTTTGAGAGAGAGAAGAAAAACTTACATGTTTATAATCTAGAGTAAACAGCACAATAGCCAGAAAATGAACCTGACTATAAATTAGGAATGAAATGTACCACACAAAGTGTCCTAGTTTAAACCTCTAGAGCAGTTAAGATATACAAGTGAAAATCCATTTTGTGAAAAGCCAATACAAATGCAACGGGTGCTTTAAATTGCTTCTTTATTGCTTTTTCAGAGTTGTTACTAAAACAGGAAAGGGTTTTTCAGTGCAGGATGTTCATCCAGAGTGGCCTTTTAAATCTGATTCACAAAGAAATACTCATAGCTTTCAGCTCCAACCAAGCTCACCCATACGGTTATTTTAATTTTAGCGCTCTTTATGCTCAAAGATCTTTTGGTCCCAGCACCATGGCCTCCAATAAAATAGATAGCAATCCAATTTCACTTTCAGTAACGGCAAAAAAAATCAGTTGGGAATAATTTTGTTTGGTACAAATGCCCTCTAGATTCCACTGCCAGGTCTAAACTCTAGAACCACCTGCAGAAGAATAAAATGAGAGAGAGAAATTAAAATGAGAGATCTTTGTTGCTGTTGACTGGTACCAGTTTCCATGTTCCAGATGTGAGTTGTCCATGAGTACACCAGGAGAAAACAAATGAATGTCACCATGAAGTTGTTAAATGTGCTCGAATGGCTCACCTTTAATTTTCAGGTATGATGCTGTCATTTCATGTCAGTTGTCTTTTGAGAGTAAACTTCTGGAAATGATTTGAGTTCATTTAAGGGAGGTTTAGATCCAAACTCATGGTTCTGGCAGAACCTATTGCACTTCTAAATGTTTTCTGTAAGAACATAAAAGTAGACAAAACTACCATTTAGCACAATGGATCATTTCGGTGCCTAAAAAGCAGAAAACAAGTTTCAGAACAGTGGTTTGCAGTTTCTGCCTTGTCTGTCAGTTCCATACAGCTCTCACATCAATGCATTTGCTTTCTTTCCCTGCGGGTGAAGTGCTGGGCATTTAGTACTGCGATTACTACAACTTCCTAACCACATATTGCATAAAAACACAATTTTGGGAGCTATTGCCCAGAGGCAGTCAGACCATTTTGAAAAGCATAAATTCACAACATCAGACAGAAACCAAATTGAAGGCAGATATTTGCCACCTTTTCCCCCTTCTCCACCCTTTTTGACCAGCTGTGCTACTGATCCAGCCTCCCTGGAGCTGTCCACAGCTGCATTTTCCACATAGCCTTTACCTGAGTGATATTTATGATATGCCTTGGGACCATTGCTTACCAGAGGGAGTGATTTGGCTGACTGTGTATGGTAGGTCTGTAGACCATGACAGGTGCACTAAACACAAGGTGGCTTTCTTACCAGGACTGATTTATTACTAAGTTTTTGTTCATGACTGTTTAATGAATTAATTTGAAAGTCTCTTTTTTTGTTGTTGTTGTAGAAGTGCAGCCTTGTGGGCAGGGAAACTGGTGACTGAAACCTTTCTGAGGGGCAAAGGTGATATCGTGGGCCTTGACCTGTGCTCTCAGGAGAATTGTGGTTTGCATATATTCAATAATATCCTTCTATCTGGGCTGCGTTTCTGGTGTTCCCGACACCCATTCGTAGGTCACAAACCATCAAGTTGTCTTTGGATACTTCCTAGACACCAACCTCACCTTGAAAATAGCAGCCTACAAACAACCTTAGAGATAGAAATAAACAAGGACCAGCACACCTGCCACTAGAAACATAGCAGCCATCCAAAACGCTCCCTGAAATGTGTAATATGCAGCCAAACCTCCAGAGAATATCAGATTGGCGGTGAGGAGAATATTCTTGATAACCCTGGTACCAGCCACAAAACATTCAGCAAACAAGGCTGCTGCTCCTCCAGAGACAGACATCACAGATGTAAATGAGCCTCCTGAAGAACATATGTAAAACGCACTACAATATAAAAAGAAAAAACCTATTAACAGCACACTTAGCTATCACATTTCATGCTAGATTGGAACTTGTCCAGAACATCCTGAAACTACCGCCTTTGCTAGCAGATGATCATTTGAAAGAAATTGTCCTCAAAGTTTCCCTTTGAACTTTCCAAATTGCCCTTGCCCCACCAAATACTTTAGTAGAAGCAAAATTTCTCATGGCAAACATATCCCAAGTGGAGTAGGGCCATGCATGCCAAAGCAATAGATTTAAAACTTGCTGACACATGTACATACCCCATAGAATAAGAGTCCCATTCCCATCCAAAAGAAACCATCAAAGCTTTCCATCCTACATGTACTCATTCCAGAACGTGATCTATTCTATCCAAAGCACAAAATGCCCCCATGGAAAGTATGTGGGTGAAACCCATCAACTACTGTACACCACAACATTTTCATGCAGACACTCTGCAAAAGACAGAAACAGCCGGTGGGAGAACGTTTCTCACAATATAACCACTCTCTGTTTGACTTCTTAGTCTTGATCTTCAAAGGCATTCCACAAAACATCTTCAAAAGATGAGCTTTGGATGTCAAATTCCTAACCCTACTTCATCCTAAAAACCAGAGCACAATAGAGATGCTGGTTTTATATCACAATTTTCCCTACACTATAGCTGAAGCTCTTGCCATCTGTCTCTATGACACAGAAATTATTGAACTTACTACTTTTGATAATGTACTTTTCATTTCCATAGGCACCAAATACCTTTTTCTCAACAAATATCAAGCTGATTAACACAATTCAGTTCAAGCTGCAAAGCAAGTTTCCCCCATCTTTATTATCTGGAATGTTGCTTCTTCAGTTTCAGGCCAAAAAAATGCCTTCTCTTTGCTTCTTATCTTTTGCTTTAACCAGCAATGTCATCTCTCCCCACAAATCTCTCCTTGCTTATTTCGTTAATGATAGTATCATTGTAGCTGTGGGGTTAGTTCCACTACCTACACAAAAAGTAGACAGCTAATAGGCTCAAGTTGGTTTGTTTCTCCACAAAACACATGTATCACAGACAGTTCACATTTTCACAGAGAGGCCGGTTTAATCCTTCATATGCTTCATGGATCTGCTAGCAAAAATGCCACTTTCCCTAGAAATCCTCCACTCCAGTGGGCTAAGTGGTCCCAGGAGAATGGTCAAGGAGGTATCCTTGCTGCAGGACACAAAAGTCCAGATTTGAATAGGAGACAAAGCAAGAACAAGTGCAGTGGCAATCCTAACCATCAGCAATGCTACACTACAAAGTAACACTATTTGCTTAATGCAAGTGTTGGTCAGCGATGAGGTAGCTTTTGTTTTGTTGCTGTTTCCAGTCCCTGTTAGTAGACCCCAGCTCAAATTGACTGTACTTTTAACAGGGCAAAAGAAGGGAACATAGCTAACCACAGTGACACTGATCCATTTATCAACACTAGAAAGAGCAAACAAGGCCGAGAGCATTTCTTTTGAGCTGCAGTTTGGCTGGACTAATGGGTGATTACCCTTCACAGATCGAAAGAAAAAATATGACTAGACATATTAGAAAAAGACAGGTTTAATTTGTGTTATTTAGTCATGTAATCAGAGAGCAGTCTGCATGTGTGTGGCAATGATTATGAGATAATTCTTGGAAGCTTGCTAATCGTGTCATTGCTTTTCAGAATTCAGCTTATGCTCTAAACTCTCCTGCAATTTATTAAGGTAGACACTTTGATGCTTCAGGTTCCTCCACTCCAAGACAGACATAGAAATTGCTACAACAGGGAGTTCTGACAGCCCACCTCTCCTGATAGGTTTGCTTTAAGATGGCTGGATGATTCAAGCAAAGGGATAAACATCCCCGTACAATACTAACTGTAGAAAAGAAATTTTTTTCCAGCCCATCATACATGTTATGTACACTGCAGCATGGGGCTGTGGCTCCTTTATAATTTTTCTAAAGCACATAAAATGTAACTCTGGAGTTTTAGACTGTAAAAACTGCTTGTCTTCTGTATGGGCCAGCTAGGACCCTGGGAGGTTTCTCAAAGTGAAAGACTGGGCAATTTCAACTCCCTGTGAATGTCATCAATGCAATGTCCTCACTGATTCACCTGAATCATTGGCTATTTCAGACACTTCATAAGCCTACAGCATGGGTGACAGCTAACAAGGGTGACCCTTTTCCAAAAACAGAATCTTGACAAGTTTGACTACTCCATGATCTGTCCAGTTGTACATCCTCAAAAAGGTTTCTTAGAGTATCTGTGAATAGTTTTGAATCTACATATTTATTCAGTTAGCAGGCACAAACTCCTCCTCTCTGCTATGGAGTCATACATCTCCATTCTACGTGGATAAGGTGTGTTACTCCCATTTTAAAGCTGGGTGAAATGAGAAAGAAGAGATCATTTGCCCCAGGGAATCCAAAATTTCCAGCTAAACATAATTTGTTCCCTTGAGTTGCAGAACTTAGCTTTTTTTCTCCAGGCTTGGCAAAATGACAGAAAGACTCCTACATTCAGCAGAGCACAGAGGACAACACTTTATTCTTCATCCTTTGCCTGCAATAAAGATAACCGTTCAAGCAGAGCTGTCTGCATATAGAGAGGGATTTTATGCACTCAAGATCTCTGCTTCTAGCAGGTGCAGCCAAGGCTGCTAGGAAGGGTAGGAAGAGTTAAAGCACCATTTGGTTCTGGAAGATGTATAGGAATTGGAGAAGACAGAGGAATTTGCTGGATTCTGGAACGCATGAATTTAATAACTAAAATTATTCTACCTAGAGATGACAGAACTTGAACTATGCACATGAGAGAGCCGAGTTACCCCAGGCTCTAGTGGACAAAGTCGCACTAGAGAATTGCAGCTGATCTGGGGAAGTGAACTAAGCTTTTCCTAAGCTCCAATTCACTCCCGAGAAATAAACATCTGAAAAATCTTCCACGTGGAAACAAAACTTTTTCTCCCTCTGCTGCAAGGAGGAAGAGAAGAGAACAGGGGTGTGTTTTCCATCCTATTCCTTTCTTTCACCCTGCAAGTTCATGTGACTTCAGTTTAACCTAGCCCTAAGGCAAAGACTGCAGAAATAAAGATAGCATTTTTTCTGTTTCCTGTACACTGCAATGAGTGACATAATGTTGTAGAGAGAAGCCCACTGAGGCTATTACAAGAGACCAAGAAGAAACAAGATCTTCTGAGTACTGTTAGTTATTCAGAAATTTTCTCCTGGGAGCAGAAAAAAACCAACAGCAACAGGTCCTCACTTGAAAGAGTCAAGAAAACACAGAGATGGATCGGTTGAATTAGTTTTGGGGTTTGTTAATTACCTCCAAAGCTTTTAGGGTTAAAAGAAGTCTAGAGGCCTTTGCATCCAGCCTCTCTCTAAACTCATGCTCAGCTAATCCGTGTCAGCTGCATCTTCCCTTGCCAATAGAGAGGTGAGTGTGAGGAATTTCTGCATGTTACTTATTTAGCTGTTACCTTTTATGGGTCTCTCTGTCTCCCACTGACTTTCTGGCTACAGACGGGTTGGCAAGAGGAAAACCTCAAGCAATCCTCTTCTGAAAGCTTTAAAACTTGGGCGGGTGAAAGAATAGTCTGACAAAAGCAGTAGACACCTGTGAAGTCTGTGCTTGGACTTGGGCTGCTACTTTCAGGGCCGCAGCTAACACAGGGTATTGTCTCTGTTTAAAACAGCATCTGCTTATCTCATCGGAATTTGGGAATCCACTGATTCATTTTTATTAATGTGATTTTTTTTTAATGTGTTTTTCAGTCCTTACTTACATGTTTATTGAAAGGCCTATCTGCAGACAACGAAAAAAAAAATCTCATTTTTACAGGTAGTGTTCAAAACCAAAGGTGGAAACAGGCCCTACTTCATGGAGACTGTTTAAGCAGATGAAGAATAGCCAGGAACGGGGGAGAAAGAAGTTTCCACTTCACAGTGAGCAGTGATCCTCCACAGAGAGGCAGGGAGTGGGATGGGCAATGATCAACAGACAAAGGAAGGGTTGTGGAGCTAAGGCAGCAGCTGGGAGGACAGTGCTAAAGTGGACATGCTGCGAGGGAACTGGCTGGAGTAGGAGATCCAATTACCCAGCACAGGGCAGGGACAGTCCCAAATCAAATTCTCCAAATGCCAGAAGCACCTAGCTATGGCTGGAGCATGCGTTCACTCAGTGTACATCCTCCTGCACATGCACATGGGATACTCCTCATGCTGGGCTACACTCCTCCAGGAAACCAATCCATGCTCATGGATTCCATTTGTGTTAGTGAAGTTACTACCAAATTGTTACTGCTGTGCTGTGAATGGTTCTTTGTTGGTGTTTATTAACCTTGGCCAAGAAGCATCCATCAGTCTGGGAATAGCAAGGAGGATTTAATGATGACAATGAACATGCTAAGGAGGTGATTACAACCAGAAGAGCCTGATCTTTTACTTACTTGCAGAGGAAGATTTTGTAGCAATGGGAAGAGTGAAAGAGATGTCAGGTTATAGGAAAGGTACACATTGCAGGAAGGGAAGAAGAAACTTCATGGAGAGCCATGCCAGAAGGAAGAAGTAGTAGACAGGGTTATTTTGTCATGGAGAACCTGGATTAGCTGTGAGACAAGCCAAGTCCAGAAAAGAAACCACAGGAGATTAACAACAGATAAATAAGCAGAGGAAGACCTTGAATGGGGTCAGGAACTTCCAGGAAAGACACTGTTCAGGAAATTCATTCTCATAGAAATTGTAAGCATTTGATGGTGCTTGAAAGTAAACAGCAATGCTCAGTTCTGAAACTTTGTGCTTAGCAGATTTCCATGAGTGCATTTCTTTGCAATTATTAACAGAAAGGGAAAAACCAAACTCATAACTTCAGTAGCAAGGCGGGATTCTGCAAAAATGCACACTTCAAGTACAGAGGAAATCTAAAGGTTTCTAATGGGACTGAAAGCCCTGACAAATGGACTTCAAGATAACAAAAAAAAAAGCAAACCAGGATAAGTTTAGATGCAGATCATCAGTACCAGTTAAGGGCCCTAAAACAGGAATTGCTGGAGACTGCTCAGACTCTACAGGCATAAAGATACTTTTGTGCCCTACCTGCAGGACAGCAAGGACCCTGCAGGAAGCTTCCACAAAACTAAGACACCTTGATCCTTCCATTCTCTCCTGCCGGGCTGCAACGGAGACCTCTGAAAAGTCTTCTCACGTGCTTCCTTGGCAATATTGACTCCAGAAGAAACATTCCTCACATCAGAACTGGGGCTTTTCAGAGCCATTTTTACAATTCCAGCTATTTCAGTATTTTAGCACAAGTTGTCTGAGGGGTGAAGATCATATCCAGTACAATGACTCACGTGGGTTACAACCAACACATCCTTCATGTGGGCCAGAAAAAGCCATGTGTTTTCTTCATTGACAACAGCTTGTCAACACAACTGACGCCTTGGTTACCAATCCCAGCACAGATATACAGAGTGAATAGGCCAGAAACTGAAACAGCAGAAGCCCGTCCATATGGATTGGGATCTGATGCGTGTCCCTGGTGAACAAGTCCAGAGCATACTTCTCCAAAGAAGTTACAACACAGTTGTCACTTTTACCTATGAGCACCATCCTGCCCAACACTCACAGACCTCCCAAAAGAAAAGAGTGTCTTATAAAGTCCAGGATGAAGGACAATGAAAGAATAAAGATGACTTTCTGTTTCTGTCCTAAGACGTAAGAGCAAGTGCTCTGTTTAGTACAACATTCATTGATCTGATTCCACGGCTGCATAGAACTAGAAAAGACTGTACCACTCTTGACTTTGTATTTTGATTCTGAATGCTCACAGAAGGACCTGCTGGCTATTTCTGTTTTTGCTGGAGGCTCCAAGCAGTGAGGAAATTCAAATGTGTGGAAGCACACCCAAGAACTGACGATCTCTTGAAGCAGAGATTGGCTACAAAACCGGAGACTCAGTTTCGCCAAACCTCATCAATCAGACTTTGTTTTTGCCAAACCAAACACCACACCAGAAATGGGTTTGGAGTCAGCTTCCATTTTCTTCAAGCCACCAAAGTCCTGAGGTTATTCAAAGGTCTCTCTATCACCCATCTGCAACCTAAACCTTTTTTCTGGAATGGGTTCTCTGCAGATTGCCTTGATATGCCAACAAAGGGTGAGAAGCCAAGGTTCTCTGCAAGTTTTTCAGTGTTCCCCAGCTCTGGACGGGCCCCAGATACTTCAGGAATAGCCTTTCAAGTGGTGGTTTGGCCCTCATAGGCACAGGCGGTTCTGGGAGGAAGAGAGTCTCATGTTCATAGAAAATAAGATTAAGAAACAAAAATATTGAGCAAATGGCTTTGAATCTGGAAAAATATGCTCAAGTTGGGGTGAAAATTCCAGTTGTTTTTAAATGAGCTAATTTGTTCTTTCCTGTACATCAAATGTGGGAAGAAAAGGGGAAAAAAAAAGAGAATAAAACAAACAAAAAAAACCCTTTGCTTTTTAATCTGACAGCTGCTTCTTCTGGAAAAACGATGGTTTTGTGCTTAAAATGTTAGACTGGGACATAAGAGGGCTGGGTTCAGTTTGCTGATGTGCCAAAAAATCCCTGCATGACCTTGGGCAAGTCACTTAGCCTCTCCCAGTTCCCTTTGCAAATCCTGGGGCTAAGACAAGTTCCCTTCTCCTTTGTGTATACTCTTACTGCAAGGACTTTTGAACAGGCCTGATTCTTCTTATACATTTTTGCAACACCTAGCAGAAAATGTGGCTACTCTTTTAGTTGGAGCTCAGGAGCAAGTTTGTGATCCAAGTCATGTTATCATCCATTATAAATTCTGCAAAGTCCAATTCTGGACTAGAGTTTTCAACTCAGGCCAGTCTTAAGGCAGTAGGGGATTATATCATATAAACGAGGCTGTAGATGTCACTCTCTCCTAAGAGGCTTACCCTCTCTCTGCCTTGAGCTCTGTTGTTGGTTTAGGCTATTGTCAGAATGCACTTGCTCACACTTGTGGGATGTTTAGTTTAAGAAAACCCACAGTGGCCTGAGGTCCCTTTGCATTCAGAATATATGAAATCCCAGAGACGCGAAAAGGACTGTCTACCAAGCACCACTGTGATTTCACATGATGTCCAGGTCAAACCTTTACCTGGAATTCAAGATTTAGAAAAAGTTTTTTGTGTTGGTTTGTTGGGGTTTCTTTTGGAAAAACACTTGAGTGTGAATCGGGAAGACCACACACATGCGGCAGTTTCTCACCGCCCATGATCTGATACGCCACTTAACCCCTGTGGTTTACAACCAGCCCTCACCACACTGCTTGTTGAGAGCACTGAGACACTGCTCATGCTGGGGTGGGCGGGCAGGAAATCCCCAGGGAATTCCCCAGCTGATAAGATCTTGCCCATCAAGACTCAAGTGAAGGACTGGAGTATTGGGTTTAGGAATGGACAGACTTCAGGTGGGAAATAGAAGGTCCATTTCCTTCACTGAACCAGAAGCCCTGTGTTTTCTAGGGCTGTCTTCCAAACCAAGCACAGCCTGAAGCAAGAAGCAGAAAGGACTGCAGGAGAAAGCCAGCCAAGCTTCCCAGGCACTGGTGGTTTTGACAATTCAGGAACAAGGAACTAAAGATGAGACAGGGTTGCTTCAGTCATCACAGCCATTCCTTACCAAACACAGACAACTCAGGGAGGAATTTTATTCCAGGAGTACCCTCTGACCGTGCACTGTGGACAGACATTTCACAGTATCCTCTAATAAACTGCGAGACCTCTAATTAAAGGTCAAAAGACACAGAGTGCACCATGCCACCAGCAGAGAGAGGGAGTAATTGTGAGAATCACCAGCCATTCCTGCAACTGCAGAGAACTTTACGTGTAATTGTTGCAAAAAGTAGATGAGTCTGCAACTGATTCTCTGGGTTGTACTGAGATTTGCCCACTGTTGATGATGACATTATCATGATCCTCTTTTTCAAAGTCCATATTGGTGTCTCTTCAGATGGAAGTTGGAAAATCTGGACTCCCCAGAATCTTCTCCATAAAGGGTCTCTTAGGACTGCTGGTCCAGAAGCTGCTGTTGTTTCCTGAGCTGCTACACACTCCAAAGAGAGACACGCAACATTTTGGACCTCATGGCCAGCAGCATTCACAGCTAAGATTTACACAGTCCTTGGAGGAAAGAGCCTTGTGATTCTGAATATAGAGGGCCCTTTCATTGATGCTGTTGGTGACAGACACGCTGGATCTAGCTGTGTGTGTAAGTGAATATTAACACAATTTAACACAATTAAATAGCTGTAGGACTCAGCCTTCCTGTGGAAGAATACTCAAAGTTGTTCTTAACACATGATGAAAAAAGCATAAACTTTAATGAAATCAAGCTGAAATTGATGAACACGGACATCTTTGGCTCCCCTCAAAATACAACCTTTTAATAACACCTTTGGTTTGACGACTTTTCAATGCAATTCTACAGCGCCTGTTTCCAGCCTATTGCCCATCAGTTTAGCTGTACAAATCTGCACACGGCGTTACAGCACAAAGGCACAGATCTGGTGAGGGTTTCTTAGAAGCACTGCTGCACACTGGTATCTTAAATGATGGTCTTGTGATTAAGGCACCTAAAGGCAAGAAAAGGAGGACGAAACCCCCTTCAAATCCCTTGCGACCCTGTACAGGTCATCCAATCCCTCGCTCTATATTCCACATCTAAAATACCAAATTAAGAATTGCTCAAATATTTTAAATTTTTTAAAATCATTTGCTAACTGCATACGTGGCACTCAGACACAAATGCAGTCAGGCAGTCTGTATGGGCGATAAACACTGAAAACAATTTCTTTGCAGGAGTAGAATTAAAAGCAAGAAAAAAATCAAGAGCCTTTGCAAAGGTTCTGCACACAATTCTCAGCTTTCAATCTGAACACAGTCTGGAAAGGCCAACGTGAAGGAATCATCCTCTGGCGAGAGTTTAATCCAATTTCAAATAACTCCAGTAAAAGCACCCAACAACAGAGATATTGCTTAAAAGGGCAGTGGTTTGACACGGCAAGCCTTTTGATTACTCTTGCTATTAGGAGGTTTTCAGGTCTTGAGGTACAAAACTCTGTTCAGGACATGAACTGGGGAGTTGTGGGGGAGACAAAACCCTGAAGTTATGACTGCATGAACAACAGCAATCACTTCAAAGTTACCATCCTGAAGAACTAAAAACTTAAGCCCATACACGACTCACAAATGAGACCGTGGGTTCTGCTGCTTCTCTCCTACAAATAAGTAACTCTCCTTGACAATTATGCATTAGAAAAACTAAAACATTTGTAGCGTATTTCTAGGAAAAAAGGATTAAGGGTGGAACTCCTGGAGGCAGCCAGACACACACTGATTTTATAGGAATTGTGATCATTCTATACTTTCGAAAAACCACGTTCTCGATGTTATGGAGCCAGACCAGGCAGATCATCTCCTGACAAACTTCCTTGCACCCAACGGAAGGATTGCCCCTTGAAATTTTAATCATGTCTCAACTATTAAGAAACTGTCTTAAAACAAAAAGATAGATCTAATACATGATTTCCTACAACAACGGCAAGCTAACAAAAATATTTAAAGGTGACATTTTGGACACATTCATCCTGTTATTGTGGCTGCTACTGGTCAATAGCCAGGGATCAAGGTCTCTGTTAACACAGACAACTCCAGAACATAATCCTCACATGAATACACTACCTCTAGTGCTAGCAGTACCCTGGTTTGAGGAGCTGAAACAGCAGAATTCCTCTGCAGAGCTTCAGTGTGTGCAGCATTTCAGGACACACAACTCGTAGAAAATCCCCTGCCCTTCTTTAGTTACTCATCGCAGCATCCACAGGCAGCTCACAAAATACTCTGAAACAGTAAACTACTTTCAGCTCCAGAACAGCTCAAACCTCCATTAGTGCTAACAAAGAACTCAGTCATTTGAGGACAACACACTGAGTCGACCTCCCGAAGAAAAAACCCGAACCAAAACACCCCCCAGCCCTCCTCAGCTCAGCAAATAAATCGCATCAGGCTTTCCCCTCTGCTTCCCCCTGCCCCACAATTCTAAGTGACTTTCTAGTCTAAAGGCACTCACAAATAGCCACACCGTGCCTTTGTCCAAACAAGCCCAATGAAATCAGACGGCTTCAGAAAGCAACATTTACGCCGTGTGACGGCTGCTGCATCAAACCCTCGCACTAGGAAACTCCTGTTCACTATTGCACACCACGAAACATCTAGGATTATTAACGAAACATAAAAGAAAAATAATGCAAGCTACTGGATTTGAAAACTCAGCCATCCACCTTCGAGGCAGGTGCAGATTCACCTGTATGACCAAGCTTCCAGTTTCAACTGATGGCTGCTGCAAAGCAGCTGTAAAAACGGCCAAAGTTTTGTACTACTCAGTTTTAAGCATTACTTGTGCTTCTCCTGACCCTTCTACACCAAATTATCTATCTTCAGATAAATAAAAGCATTACGCTGCAATCTTAGTCGCCAAGGTTTCTCCTAAACCAACTTCTTACTAAAGGGTCTTTGGCCAACGCCACTCTGATCTACTGTTACTTTTCCATCACCATTTTATCTCCACAATTTATTGTCAAATGTATAAGCTTCGGCCTCTCGCCGTCAATGTTCTGCTATCAAAATACCAAGTCCCTGGTCATGAGGGTACTACAAGTAAAAAAATCGAACCGCTCAACCTTTAGAAACTACAGAATTCAAACATCCAGTGAAATTAAATGGTTTACTACGAGACAGATGACTATTGACAGAAACCAGATTATTAATAAAATTAAAATATCGCATTGCTAGTGGTTTCCACAAGAGAATGACATTCTGAAAAAGCCGAAGACTATCTTGGAAAGAATCAGATGTTGCTAAGGTTGTCTTTCAACAACTCAAGCTCCCACAAAACAAGTAAGGTATTTATGGAAGCAACTGAAGAACATGACAAACAAACAGGCTACAGAAAGCCTCCTGAGCCGAAAGAAGAGATGATCAGTTGAAGAAGTGACCTGTTTCTCACTGTGTTTGTGTTTTGTTCTGTTTTTTAAATCTGCCACATAGGCACCTAGATTAGGCAGCTCCACCAAGCTTTCTCCGCCAGCAAAAGTATTTTCTTGTGCACGCATCACCCTGCAGTCAGGCTTGAAGTCTGGCTGGTTTTAGTTTATTTCTGCTGATACACGGGCAAGATGAACACTAGATATCTGGAATTCATTTTATTTACATTTTCACGTCCCTTAACCTAAAAATAACCGTCCAAATTTTCACGAAAGCAGGCAACACAAAACGTGCTCACAAACTGCACAGTGCTCACGAGAACACTGTAGTTCTCCACTATGTTCAACACCTCTTGGACACTTCTCAGCCAGGGGGACTTTGTTCTCCTTCTCTCCTCTCCCACTGCACAGAGCAATCAACCTCACCTAACACTTCATCTACTTCCACAAGTCTGGAGATAAGAAATTCCAGGGGATGAGTCAGCCCCGTGAACCAAAGCAAGCGAAACCAAAAGGGAGCACCTTGGATCACTGGTCCCTGTTGTTGCAACTCCCACTTAGCATTTTCTGCAGCCCTGGCTCTCAGCACTCTCTTCCTCCAGCCACCCCCACCCTCCCCCCCAGCTCACCTCACATGCTCTGCATCTCCCTTTCCACTCCCAGCCTTCCTTTCAACACATCCTCCCCTCCTCCTGTTTGTCCACTCGGGCAATCCCTCCTACAAAATCCCACTTCAAAACGACGACTAACAATATTGCCATGCCATCTGTTTTCGTAACATATCACTCTTCCTACACCTTTTAATTCCTCCTTTTATAGAGAACAGAATTCTTTTGGAGTGAGGACTATCCACCATTACACTGTCTAAAACAACTCGTTTCTGTTCTTAAGTCTTTCATCTTTAATATAGCCGTGGTTAAAAACGACTATGTATTTCCTTGATTAGGTTTCCAACTGCTGGCATAAGAACACAAGCTCACCAAAACCTGACATGCTGGCACAACCTCTAAATGCTTAGCAGAGCTTTAGTCTGTTCTTCCCATCTATCCTATGGTGGGCGGTTTTGTTGGTGGGTTTTGGGGGTGTTTCAGGCATCAGACTCAAAACAGAAATCTAGACTGTAAAGGTACTAAATCCATCTCTGCATGGGCATTGCAGGTTCACAAACATACATGTGAATGCACAAATTCCTTAAGAACCATCCATTAAAAAAGAACATAATAAAGAATGACCTGAATTACCATGGCAAGTTAAATTACTTTATGCACAACATATGCCACTCTTCTGAAGTAAAGAAAACATGGGACAATTTAAAACTGTATTTCTGGTACAGAACACCTTCTTAGTCAAATGACGACTTATATTCAGTTATTTTAGATCATTCCTGTGTTTTCTGTTCAGGTAATACATACCATCAAAAATCAGAAAATACAGACTCAGGATTTGTCACTATTACTTTAGTCATACCATACCCAAGATATCTACATAAAAGTTTTCTAAAAGCTACAAAACAAGCCTTGCTGTAATCAGAAATGAAATGCAGCGCGTACACGTTCACCCCAGAGGACGGCATGTTAAAAAAAGGAAGAGGTAACAACAAAACACACCCTGGAGAGCTCTAAACCAGATTTGGCTGTTATGCAGCAGAGAGAGAAATGAAACTGAAGTGAGGAGAAGCAGCCTTGTGGTAATGCAACACAGAGGCCAGTCACTAGTGGTGCTCCAGAGGTCAATACTGAGGGCAATATTGCTGAACACCTTCATTAACGGCCTGGACAGCGAACAGGTGTACCCTCAGCAGGTCTGCAGATGATAACATTTGGAGGAGTGCCTTACACACCAGAGGGTTGCGCTGACATTCAGCAGGACCTCGGCAGGCCGGAGAAACGGGCAGAGAGGAATCTCCTGAAGCCCTACAAGGGGAAATGCAAAGTCCTCACGCGGGGAGGAATAACCCCGTCCCTCACTGCGGGCTGGAGGCAGACTGTCTGGAAAGCAGCTCTGCAGAACAGGACCCGGGGTCCTGGGTGAAGCAGCCAGCAACGCGCCTCGGCCACAAAGGCGGCCAACAGTGTCCCGGGCTGCATTAGGAAGAGCACCAGCAGGTCGAGGGACGTGACCCTTTCCCTCTGCTCAGCACTGGTGAGACACATCTGGAGTGCTGGGCCCAGGTCTAGGCTCCCCAGTACAAGGCAAACACGGACATACTGGAGCCCTTAATTAAGGGCTTGGAGCATCAGGCATACAAGGGAAGGCTGTGTGAGCCAGGATTTTGTAGCCTCAAGAAGGACTGGGGGCGGCGGGAAAGAATCTTATTGATGCGTATAAAAACCTGATGGGAAGCAGTAAAAAAGAGTGGGTCTGACTCACCCAAGTGGTGCCCAGTGAACGGACAAGAGGCAACAGGCACAACTGGAAACACAAGAAACTTAAAAAGGAAGTTTGGGGTGGGTTTGGTTTCTTTCTTCCCCCCCGCTCCTTGCTGTTTGTTTTGTTTTTCTGTGAGGGTGGTCAAACACTGGAACTTACCCAGACAGGTTGTGGCGTTTCCATCCCTGGAGCTGGTCTAGGTGACCCTGATGGGAGCAGGGCGCCTGGACCAACTAAATGATCTCTAGAGGTCCCTTCCAACCTGAACATTAATCTGAGGGTAAAAAACCCACTTCTGTGGTAGGAAACAGAGGAGGAGATAATACTCGCAGCAGAACTGGGTTGGTTTTCCTGCTGCTATTTACACCTAACAGTAAAGATGATTAAGCCTCAGTATTACAAAGCTAATTCAAACAGCTCAAAAATCCAAATATTTGATACCAAGTATTTATAAAACCAGCTTCATTTTACCTCAATGTAAGAAACTGCCTGTAATCTCTCTCAGTTTCCCACAGACAGCACACCAGGTTTCACTGCTTACAAATGTGAATGCCACAAAGCCGTTTGCTTAACGGTCGATGGATAAAACCACACAAGAACATGAAGGAAGATTCACCTGTGATGAAAGTCTTTTGTAACATTTTAGCTAGGTTAAACATACAGCTTTTTAAAAGGAAATACAAAAGCTGCTGTATCGAGAACTCCAGAAAACAACCTCCTCCACTGGATGACAAATATAATAGGGGTGGCAGCAATAAAAACGTGTTCATTACTGATCTGAAGGCAGGACCCGCAGAAGTGAGGCCCGAATCAGTTTCCAGTTCCCACTGCTTAACCAGAACTGTGCTACACAGAAACCCACCTCGGCAGTTTCAAACACAAAAGGAAAGACTCATTGTACATCTCATCATACACAACTCAGAAAACTTGTATTGCAAACCTCCCCTGAGGAGCCATGCCAAGCATTATGGATTAGCTGCAACATCCCACAGCCCTTTCAACATTCCCACTGGGTACCGCGTACTGATATTGCACCTGAAACAGGACATACAGCCTTGCTGTAGCACACACTGGTTTAGGCAGCAAACAGCACAGAGGCACAACTGGGATGGAAATAAGCAGGGTCTGCTCCTACTTTCTCTGCAAGTTTCAGGAAAAGAACCTGTCACTGAGGAACAAACCCAAGCTGACATGGGCTCTGGAGTTAATCTCTTTCTTTTCTTCTGCTTTTCAAATCTAAATCAGTTTTCACTAACAGCGCCAAAACCTGCCAGTAACTTTTACAGCTGCAGGGTCATCAACTTCAAGACAGCTACTTGGCAACCTTTCCACACCATTTGGATGCGACTGTGTTCACCCGGACACACAAACAGGCTGTACAGAGAGAGACAACATAAGACAGACAACTGTTTTCAGGCCAGCATGTTATTTTGAGGAGGTTCACTTTACACCCTGAAAAAGAAGATGTTTCAACAAGCAGCCAAAGAGCACCCTTAAGAAGTATGTGACAGAACTGGAAGTTGTAGCTGAGAGACATAAGCTGTTAGCCTGCTTCCAGGGGCACTGATCATAAACATCAGTCCCAAGTTATATGTTAGACCCAGTATAGATGCAGCTACTTTGTGAAACGCTTTGAAGTCTGCAGCTGATGGAGTTCTAAGCATGCAGTGTCAGTTATACATGTGTTTTTTTGGTTGAATTACAAAAGCACAACTATATTCAGTGACTTGATCAAGAGGTGACCCACAGTGGCAAACCGAAGAACGGTTATGAAAGCAATATCTGCATTCTAGAACATCGATTTTCTCACAGTATTTTAAGGTTTATTCAAGAAACAGAACTAAAGCAAGCTGTATATACGGTACCATAGATGGGTACTAAATTTGCTACTGAACGAGTTTCATGCCAGCAGAGCTGAATCTCGCAGTCTATTCAGGCAGCCTCTCATTGCTCAAACAACTCAGCAGGCAATCTATACAAAGTATGGAACAAACGCCTCAAAAAAGGAGAAGGTTCTCCAAAAAACACCCCCACGACACACCAGACAACACATCCTTTTAAGAACCAGGGAAGGTAGAGGCTAATGACCTCCCATCTCATCACTGACAAAATTCCAACACTGAAAACAATCTCAGAATAACTACACGGTCTCCAATTCCTCAGTCCTACTCCAGCCCTATTCACAGCTCACAGAAGCTATAAACCTCTGGAGGAAAAAAAAGAAACAAAAGGACAGGAGGCTATTTTCCAAAGAGCTCTTCAGAAGCACGAGAAGCCTGCCCGTGCGAGGCGCAGAAATGGTGTGCTGGAAGCGGAGCTACACTGTACGATGCCGACAATCTGCGAGGCCACGCTGCAGCCCGCAGAATAACCCCCTGTCCGGAGCTGGATGCTGGGGTAGTTTGGGAGAGGGTGTGAGAAAGGAAGGCAGAGGCATAAGCCGCACCACAATGCCTGTATCCGCTTTGCAGCCTCAGCCCCTCCCTATGAAACCGCAGAAGGGACTGGAAGGCTGGTGACAAGAAGTGCCCACTTCTGAAAAACGGAACACGGGAAGTGACGGCAACTGGAACGATGCCGGGCCGTGAGCACTGGGACAGTGAACCAAGGAGGCTACGGGGCAGGAGCACTGCGGGAAATGAAAAGTTACTCCCGCGCTGAGTGTAGAAAGCAGCGAGTTCCTGCCATGAGCTCATTCCTTCTCAAGTGAGCAGCAGTGGAGGAGAGACAGACACTTGGATGGCATCAGATACACAGCCCAGCCAGGGGAGGGAAGGGAAGAACAGAGGAAAGAAGAGAAGCAGGCCCCCTCACTGAGCCAGACCAGAGCTACTGCTGCTAGAAGGGAGCCAGACTAGAGCTGGAGCACTTGCCTCTGCTTTTTTCCCCTCTCAGAAAACCAAGGAGAAGCCACCAAACTTAGACACCTACCTGAAATGCATTCAGATTTTGCTGACTGCAAACCCCTACTCTGAATCACACCTAGCCTCAGAAAAACTCGCCATCAAAAGCACGCAAGAGTGACTTCAGAACATCCTCCTCTTTGGCTGAGTGTTTGTGCTGCCCTGAAGTAAGATTCATTCTTGGATCAGTGATTTCATAATGTAAAATACAAAACCCTTCAAAAAGAGACAAATATATAAGGTGGCAGTTAAGGACAGCAGTTATAATATTCCTCAAATTATACGTTGCTTTGTTTTAGGTAAATTCCTAATCTGCCTTCTCCAAAGGCCCTCCTGTCAACTGAACACACATTTCTCAGACTAACACCCTTCAAATGCAATTTTAAAATGTGTACCTATTTCTGTAAAATTTGTCACGTAGCAGCCTCAAATCACACCCAAATCAGAATTCTGATTTTTAAAAACACTTCACCTATCTGTTTTACAACACTCATCACACCCCAACAGGTATCTTGTATGCTGTTTACTCTCAGTGTCCTCAGATGCTTTGCACTCAGGCTTGTTAAGCAAAGCAATAATTTAGCAACGTCGGCTCGTTTGTTAATGTCTCCCCTAACATGACATCTAGTCTCCCCCTGATTTCTTTACGGCTGGATTTACAACTTGGTTCTGTCTTCCTGCAGTTGAATAAGCACCTGACAGAAACGCCCAACTGAACAGTCACATACTCATTTTGAAGCAGTCACGGAAATCTTGAGGAAAGACTCAAGAGCTTGAAATGGCCAAGAGCTGGTAGGAAATAAATCAAAACTTTGATACCTCCATACACCCCAAGTTAGCAACAAGAACAATTCAAGAATCACCAACTAAACAAAAGGCCGTATGTAAACAGAAAACCCCATTTTCATTATGATTTTTCTCTAATAAACAGGCCTTGCAATTTCTCAAAGGGTTTTTTTGGTGTGTTGAAAGGAAATACTGCCTTAGAAGGTAACGAAATTTTGTTTCATACTTCAGCATTGTCTAGTGAATTACAAGCTATTGTTTCTATATATAAGCAGCAACATTGTGAGACTCCTTTAGAGATACAAAGACTACCGCATCGAATAATACCGACAACCTTACACCTCAAAGCATGAATTTAACCCTGCTTTCATTGTATTACCACCATGGCAGCGTTACAGCATTTCTGAAATTACACTTTTGTCCAAGTCACTGTGTCAACAGACAAGCCAGTCTGCTCCAAGCACCGAAGGGCTAAAATGGAATAAAACGGCTCAACCAGCTAAGATGCATTCAAACATGAATTCTAGTGGTGCTTCACTTCACTTTGCTACTGTAGTCAAAATTTTACTCTCTGTATTTTACAGAACAACAGAAAATCGTAGGCGGATTTTTGGGTTCAAACAAAAGTTTGATGCCTTGCCTTTCAAGCTCTTACTACGTAAAGATGCAGGACATCAAGAGATGACGCCCATAGTCTTGCCAAATGCAACGAGATTTCTCCTTCAGAAGACCTACAGAAGTTGTCAAACCTTAGTGCCAGCACAGTCCATTCGAGGAGCTGATCCTTCCACCATTTTCAATTAAAAGTCAGGGTTTCACTTCCCCCAACCACCACAGCACAAACCACTTTAACTTCCTAGATTGTACCAGCAAACCTTTACAAACCGATGGCTGAGCACAGGAGCACACAAAAGCCCTCAGAGAGAAGAACACTGGCAGGCCTTGTTCATACACCTCGCTGAGCACAACCCCTCCAGAAGAAGAGGCAGAAAGACTAGGTAGGCAGCTTCAGAGCCAGCGCCCACAGCTGGCACTAGCCACGAGCTGCAGCGCTGCTGGACGTTCGGCTTCTGAACATCCGCATCAGCCGCTTCCACGTGCCCATCCGCCCCTTCACTGCGCAGGCGGAACGAGGAGCCTGCGCTGACCCTGACTCCCCAGCAGCTGCCCAGCCTGGACACCCAGCCTGACGCAGACGGAGGCTGGTGCAGAGCTCCCCACGCCACAGGAGCAGCAGCCTGTACAGGCAGGGTGGGTGGCTGGCAGGCAGGCAGCCCGGCAGCTGAGCGCCTTCCTGCAGGCAAGACACGCACGTCAGACCCCGTGAGAAAGGGTCGTTCTGATCCCTACCAACTCCAGGGAAGACAAGCATCGCGCTGCCTGCGAGCCAAACAGGAAGGACACTCTGCTCTCTTGTACAGCAGGTTAGAAGTTGTTTCTGCTATTTCTTTCTCCTCAAAGAAAATGTCAGCGTAGACACAGGCGATTACACTTGATTTCGTTCTGTATTTCAACCCTCAAGCAAATAATTGGATAGGTGCCTCTCTGAAGTCACCTACAGGACTTCTGACAATGACTGCGTGGGTCCAACACCTCTGAAAAGAGACAGAATTACATTTATCTCCTTTTTTTTTTAAAAAAAAAAAAAAAACACAGATGTAATAAGAAGTTCTTGAAGCTTATTAGCAATCATCACTAAAGGTATAGAAAGCAAAAAAAGCCATTAAAAAGTTTCACATGGAAACAGATAGAAAATGGCCAAATCACACTTCCTTTGCAGACTATAGCGAAATGTCTTCTCTAACCAAGACAAATTAGAAACGCCTGTATTATGCAAACTCATATCACAGTTTACGGCTTGAGAAGCCAGGGATTTCCTACTGTGTTTCTAACAGCTGGACAACTAAACTACTTCACTGTTTACTTTGTGATGCCGCATTCGTGATATGGCAGAGCCTAAACATTTTCTTAAAAGAAAATGAGCCTGAAGGAGTTAACCTCACACACAGAAAGCCTGATACCTGCCAGACAACCTCAGGCTCTACAGTTTTTAATAATGAATAGTTACTCATGCATTGCATAAATATTATTACATCATATCTCGTATGTATGCAAAATCAGAACTACAATAAAATAGGCTCCTCTGTTTCAATATTGTATCAATTAACCCACTCATCCACTTAATTTGGAGCTGTAGATGCATCAGGTCACAACAGCTTTAACATCTCACATGCCTCTGTGTCTAAACAGGAACAGACAGACCATTCTAAATACAAAAAAACCCAACCCACCACCACCAACAACAAAAGCCCCAACAAAAAAAACTTGCTCTACCATAATAACTGGGTGAGAGGAAAGATACCATTACTGTGCTTTTTTATTATGTTTTTGTCCTGCCTAACATCTAACGTACATATCAACACCTCACTTTCAAGATGTAAGTCAATAAAACACGCAGAAATACCTTCATCCCCAAGGTCAGCATTACACAACGTGAGTATAAAATGGATCACAACAAGGACGCTGAACACGGCTCACATCTCAAAGAACACGGGTTTTTTTCCAACTCGGTAATTAATGCATGAGTAAACTACAATAAGTATTACATTCATTTTCCTAAATATTAAACTCGTTAGAAATTTGTTCTGACGGTCAGAAACACACTTGAGACACAGGAAGACTGTAACCCTGAGCCCATGGAGAAGGGGCAACGAAGAAGCGGGATGTGACATGAGGAAGTCTCGGGGGCAACACGGGCCAGGGGTTAGGACGTTCCCTTCTGCAGCGCAGCACCAGTGCCCGCCGTTGTAGGCAGTTTGTACCACGCTAGCGTAGGACCACCATAAAACCCCCACTTTGCAAGTCCTGCACAAGTCTCCCTTGTGACTACGCCCAGAGGTCTCCCCTCGCACGCTCACCCCTTCGCCACCCGCCCCGCAGGAACACACCTCCTGCTGTGCCGCCTCCACCCCCGCGCCCACAGACTGACCCCCCAGGTGACAACCCAGGAATCATTTACAGCCACATGAAACATCTGAATTTGAATTACTTCACATCTCCAGCTTCTGACTAGCAGCACGAAATTCAGTGGCTTTAATTGTGAAACAACCTTTCCTAATTCTAAGCTGCTGAAATAGGCTGCTGAGTCAGCACCGTATAAAAACTTAAGTCTTACGCTAAAGGGGGAGATGAAAACACAGGAATTTGTGCCCCCCTGTGCTGCACAGTAATCCCACCCCGAAATTCCACTCCCCGTGGCTGAGCGTAGGCTGTATCTAACAGACCCCAGCCTGGCACGAGCAAACCTGTCCCCACGGCATTCCAGAAGTCTGGGCAGAGACCGACTGCTGCTCCTGGCCCCGGCAACTCGGACCCGGGGGTCTCCCTCTTCACCACCTGACGCTGCCCTTGGCAAGCGAGCCCTGGTTTGAACACCTCCCCAGCAACCCACCAGCACAACTGGTCTTGTACCAGAGAGCTGCCCTTTTTCCTGACAGAAGCAAGGGGCTCGAGGAACTGGAAGACCAGCAGCCAATTATCTTTCCTAATCACAAAACAACCCCGCAGACCTTTACTTCAGCTGATGGCAAACTCCTTCCGTTCACAGCTCAGTCCTTGCACAGTCCTCACCATCCTCCAGGAAACTGGGTGGGCCTGGAAATAACTGGGTTCTCTGGACATACACACACTTTTCACCTTGAAGGTGTACTGATAGCTACACCCACAAGGTACCGCAGGGGTCACAGCATACAGGCCTGTTCTTCTGCCAGAATAAAACACACAGCGCACACCTAGAAACCTGTACCGTGAACTCTGATCTGAGAATCAGAGCTTTTAAAATCCCCAGTTGCTGACACTGCTGAACTGGTAAAGCACGGTAGAGGTGTAAAGCTTTTCCAAGAAACTTCTCTGCCTACGTTGTATTTACGTGCACAGGCTATAGGTATTTAGAGGTTCTTATTCGTGAGTGCCTAAATTTTAACCAAACCTTCTGAAGCACAGAAAGTTCTCCACTACTTCAGGGTTCTTTGTTTTTGAGGAGACTCTTTCACACTTTGAATCAGCCTGTCTCTAGTTAGATGAAGCTAGCCATTTCTATACCCCTTCATTGCCAAAAAAAGCTTGTTTCATGTCCCCCCGAGATGGAGGTGTTTGCTAACTGACCTGCTCCCGTCTCTCCAATCCCACACGTGGGACCAGTCCGTAAGTATCGTCTCGGGGTTGCTCAGCCACAGCTTTCCAGGCTCAGATTCTCCTCGTCCACCAAGCACCTCGTAAAAAAAGACGTAATTACAAAAGTTACTGCCTTTGCAAAGTTGTGGGATTCCAACTGGGCAGAAAAGTTCCCCAAGTCATCATACTACCCACTGTTACAGCACCCTCAAACACAGGGCTCAACTGGCGGTTCACAGGAAGGCCGAACACTCCTGCCTCGAGCACAGCCACACTCAGAAGCACCAGGAACACCTTTGGGGGCTGTAGCAGTTTGGGCTGTCTAATTGCAGTCGACGGGCCTCAGTCCGTTAGAGTTTGCATCCAGCAGCGTGCCTGGCTACGTCACCCCTGAGCCATGACTCTTCCCAGTCCTTCTCCCTCCACCTCTACCAGGAGAGTTGTTTCAAGGGACACAGGAAAAGTTGTGTTTAAAAAAATCCAAACAAAACCACAAAACAAAATAAAACAAGAGATAATTCTAAAGCCTCACTGATTTATGTGAGCGAGCTTAAAGCTTTGCAGAAACTTCAGGCAAAGCACCTAGAAATTGAAATGGCTATTTTTATCTTCTTTGCTGGAGGCACCTACACAAAACTGTTTAGAAACTCCACCCAAAAGGGAGCGATTCCTAGGTACTGCCTTTTGATTTGGGTTGAGGTTTGGGAAACTGTAGAACAGTAGGTACACCAGAGACATCAGAGACGACTTCTCTGAAGGAAGGTGAGGCTAAGAACGCTTCTGAACACACTGCGAATGGTCAACAGAGCATCAAATTGGGACTGCAGACAGTAAAACAGTGTTGAGTCCTTCATACCAAGTAAAATACCATCTCCCCTCAAAACCCACGCCGACAAGCAGCAAGGGTTACTGACACTGGCATTACTGAAGCTACAGAGAACTGTGCCTGCTGCAGCTCAACAGATGAAATTTTTACCTCACCTACAAAGCCAAAAGGTAGAACATTATCTTCCCATGGAACATATTTATTTGCCACTTAAGAGGCCACCTGAATGCAAAACTATCGGCTCCGTTCCCACAGCTTTCAACAGCGAGGGTTCTCCTAACGAAAACCCACTGTGTGCTGTAAGAAAGCACAACCAGGGGCATTGATTGTCATTTTGCTCCAGTTAAACACAACCGCATCTCCGAGTCCAACGATTCAGCTCTGCCCTCCCTCGCTTCCCGGCGAGGTGACCTCGAGTACGGCGTCACGGCCAAGGTGACAAGTCCCGAAAGCTGCGGCTTCCCAGTTCAGCTCCCAGCCCCCACGGTCTGCAGTTACGGCAAGGGCCGCCAAGGACTTCCCTCCCTCCCTCCCTCCCCCCCTCCCTCCCTCCCCCCCCGGCAGCGCCGAGATGAAACCCCCTCACCTCCACCCCGCCGCGGCCGTCCCCGGCAGGCGGCTCTCCGAAGGCACGGGGCGGCCAGGGAAGGGGAGCGGTCCCGGCGGCAGGGACGCAGAGAGCGGGACCGGAGGCCCCGCGGGCGGACGCCGCGTTACCTCGCTCCCCTCCGGGGCCCCGCAGCGGCGCTCCCGCCGGGAGAGGCCTCCCGGCCGCGGGGCTGCAGCTCCCTCGGCCCGGGCCGGGGCTGGTGTCGCGGCAGCCGCAGCGCCGGCCCCGCCGCCGGACGGTGAGGCGGCCCCGGCAGCGCCTCTTCCCCCGGGCTCTCACCGCAAGTGCGAGCGGCGCAAGAGCGCAGGCGCCGGCGCGGCGCGGCGAGGGCGGCCCGGGGCGGGGGGGGGTCGGGGGCGGGGCCGGGGCGGCCCCTCCGCTGCCCGGGGGAGGGCGGGCGCGTCCGGGCCGCGTCTCCCGCCGTGCCGGCGCCTGCGGGACAACGGTCCCGGGGCTGCGAGCGTCCCGCCGGTTGCTTCCGCCTTCGGTCCCCGCTGCGGCGATGAACGCGCTCGCGGGGCGGCGGGCGGGAGGCACGCGCGGCTCCGAGACAAAGCCGCGATCGGGCACAGGGTCATCGGCCACCGCCGGGGCTTGGGGCCTGACCCCCCCCTCTGACGAGGCTGCAGAGCTGGCAGGTAGGAGGTGCCCTTGGGCCAGCGCCTTGTAGCTCCTTTTTAGCTGTTTTTCATCTCAAAACGGAGCGCGCGAGCTGGGGAGGCTCGTGTGGCGCCGTGGGGGATGTGGCTGGGGAGCTGACGTAGGCAGGATCTCCCTGCGGTTCCTTCCCTCGGGCAGAAATCAATCTGAAACTCGGCTTTCCCGGGTGAGTTCGCCTTCCCGGTGGCAGCGTGGGATCCAGGAGCAGCGTCGTGAGTGATAAACCTCCTGTTCGCCTCCGTGGTCAGAGCTGAGGCTTCTGCTTACCCGCTTCAAACACCCCCCCCCGCCCCCCCGTTCTTTTTTACCTTCCAATCTAGAATTTATTTTCCTCTGTGAGAGAAGGGGAAAGTACTGTTTCTGTGAGGTACATAGTGGTAAGGGGATGGCACGACTTGCGACTGAGGAAACGGTTTCAACCATTGAGTCTTGACGGTGCTGTAAGCCTTTGTGTTCTGTCTTGATGGTCACTGCTTTTTAAACAAGATCGAGCTCGTTTTATACTTTAGATATAGGGAGGAAAGGATTGCAGAAGAGTTGGATTTGTGGGACAACAAGGGGAGGCAACTCATCCTACTTCTACTTACGGGAGAGGGAGTGGGGAGAGGGAGTGGTTTGCGGGGGTTTTTTTGTACTTGGTATTGATGTCCTCAACTTGATTGTCATTTAAAAATGCAGCCAACAAATGAACCAAACCCAAAATCCACAACCAAAACCAACCAACCAACCAAAAGAACCCCGTAAAAAAAACCAAACTGGTTTGGATTTTGAGTTTCAGTGGGGTTTTTTCTCACTATGGTGAAAATTCTTGTTTTAAGGCAGCTTATAGTAGCTTCTCAGTACCTCCCTACTTCTGGCAAATTTGGAAAATTCAAGCCTTGTTCTACACCTATTATGTTCTTAAGTTTAGGCTGTAGAAGTTGTAGGCATTTGAGCATCTGAAACTTGGGCCATTTTTTGGTTTAAGTATATGTTTTAAGAAAGTTTTAGTCATGTGTTTAGTGCCATTTGTGTTCAGAAAAATCACAGAATCACACGCTCTGCTGACTTGTGCGTCCGTATATCTCTTTAAATGTGTGTTTTGAGGCTTAATTGGCCTCTGCATAGTTAAAATCTTGATGTTTACCCAAACTGAGTTTTTCATGAGGCCACTTCACCTCCAGAGCCTGGGAAGCATTTGCTGAAGCAGTGCTGTAACTGACTCAAAGAAAACTCACTGACAACTCAGTGTTATTAAGCAGGGATTCTGTATTACGGTGCCGGGCAGCACGGGGGATGGCTCCTTCCACCCGTGCTCCAACGGGTTAGCAAAACACATCAGTTCCTATACACAAAAATCATACGTTTGTGAAAATGAATTTGTGAAACATACCTTTGTGTAGAAACTGGAGTCAAATTAAAAAAATCCAAAGCCAACTGAAAGACTAGACGAGGTCATAGGCTTTGAGCAGGGAGGTTGGACTAGATGGCCTCCAGAAGCTCCTTCCAACCTCGACTGTTCTGTCAATCTGTTCTGTGACAGAAGAATTGCATTTAATAAACCTGCATTAAAAGAGGTTTATCCAACTAGTTTGTATTTCAGATTTTGTTCCTTGTTTTGTTGAAATTTTTTAACTCATTCTGTTGTCTTCAATGACAAGAAGGAATACCTGAGTCATTTCCACGTAGTAGAAATTAATGGAATCAAAACTAAAAACAAGTTTTTAGCTCTTCCTCAGTGTTGAAAGTTTTACAAGACCTTTTTTAAAGATTTTTTTTTCTTTTATTAAGCTGTCTTGAATATTCCGTAGTAGACTAAACAAATCTAACAGGGAGATGGTCATAGACCTATGGATTATTAGTCAGATGACTGAAGAATGTGCTGAACACTAGAAAAAAGAAAACAAAACCAACCCAAACCCCTCGCTCTTGCCACATCCAGTCCCTGAGCACCTCATCCCACACCTGAGCTCAGCACTGGACACAACTTAGTGCAAGGCAGCAGCTGCAGCTCATGCTGCTGCAGAGCTACGCTTTCAAACCCCAACCTGTTTGTGAGGTAGCAGGGTCTGGTTAAAGCTGTTGGTTCTCTGAGTTCATTGATAACGTCAGAGTTAAAGAAATTAGACCGAAGCCATTCAGTACAATACTTGAATGTGTAGTGCGTCAGGCAGAGGGCTTTTGAGCAGTGATTGAGTTGCTTACAAAGAACAGAATCAGGATTACATGGGGCTGTTCTTGGATATTTTGGGATTTTCAGTCCTTTGCCACCCATGTGTGTAATTTTCAGCTACTTTGTTTTTTATTGTGAATGGACGCAGTGAATACCTGGCTATCAGTGCTTTTAAAGCCTTACTAAAGCATTGAGTAATAAATAAATAGGGCTGGTTTTTCTCATGTTGCCACCTCCACATGCAACATTTTGTGATGTCTCGAACAAGGTGACAGTTCTTAAACTTTTGGGGTTTTATGCTTCCTGTACTAGTGGCATCCTCAGGCAGAAAGCACGATACCCAGAGCAAAGCAGCAGACTTTTGGACTGGGCTAACTTGGATTCTTCCCTTAGTTCTCTTGCTGCAAAGCACGTTCTAGTTACTCCTCATGGTTAAAAGCTTGGAGGCACAATTACCAGCTGACACAGCTCCCGTGTCATTTCTCTGTTTTCCCAGATGTTGAAATAATAATGCAGTGCCTCTTTCCTGGAATGACGACCGGGAAAATGCTCACCAGCTGCATGTTATACTGTGTTTTCTTCAGTGTTCTGCAGGTCCAACAAAACTACAGTTTAGTAAACGCTTGTTCCCTGACTGCAGCATGGCCATCCGCACATGTTGTTGCAGCCGTTGGGTGTTTATTTTTCCATAGGTAAAAATTAGAAGTACTTGATTTTCAGTTATTAGGGCTAAATGATGAGGAAACACATGGAAAAGTTCCACTGTATGTGATAGAAAATGTACCTTAAAAGCGAGAGCGTGGCTGTTTATTTTGGAAAACTGGTTGTCCGTGTTTTAAGTTCAGGAAATGTGAGTGTGTACTCGCACAGTTGGATACAGCCGTGTTTACTCTGCATTTCTGAAATTACAGTGACTGTATCCAACCTGTTGTGCAGTATCGTGTGGAGTCCCTGGTGCTGCGTATTGCAAAGCCAACGGATTGTGTTCCTGGGACACCCAGCATCCAGCAGCGAGCTCAAGGGAAAGCCCTGCAACGTGCTCCCTCAGTACCGGAGCCAGAATCCCGCTCATGCGGCAGTGCTGTTCTCGTGTGAGCCTTCCAGCCGTTAGAGCCCTCCGGTGGGATAGCACACAGCTACTGGTTTTCAGCCTGCCTGGGACAGGTTGAAAGCTTAGGGAAGTAAGTGGTTCATCTTTTCTCACAAACTTTAATCTTTTCGAAGGTACTGAGAACCCTTGGGTTTCATTGGAAACCAGGGGCAGGTGTGAATAGCACCATTTTCTGCTACACAATAGAGATGATAAAAATCTACCCTGTGGGTGTGTGCATGCACACACACATACCTATGCACATCAATAGGTATTTTTAATTAAACCGAGAATTAGACTGTTCTGTTAAAAAAAAAAAAAATCAGCTCTGTATGTCCATGTGTGTACAGCTGTCCCAATCTTGTGGTGAGGCCGGTTTTTCCTATTGCTTCAGAATAACTTAGAATGTCACATCAATCTACTCCCTGTTTTCCAAACTGGACTGGTATTATTCGGCTGTATGTTAATAAATGATTGTTGTTCTCTTTTAACAGTTGTAGTTCATTCTGGTCTTAACTATGCAAAATGGAAAGATACAATGAGTTACTCTGTGTGGCCTCTCTGATGGAGCTTAACAGCGATTCTGTTGATTGGAAATCTCATGGGTCATTATAACATGTTATTTGTAATTGTACGTCGCTAAGAAATTTTGAATGACAGTATGTTTGTTTATGGCTGAGATTATAATTGTGACTGTATCCTTGGTAGTGTTACCAGCATTTAATGTGAGTTGGTGGGTTTCCTTGCTCGGGCTGTAAATGAAAGAATTGTCTTCATATTTCATTTTCCTCTCTATCAGACAGGATGCATTCCAATCTGGCCGTGCATCTCTCAGAGCACTTCCTGACTGACTGTACCAGATTAGAGATGATACCCCAGTGTCACCTAGTGGAGGAGCTTTTGTCAAGGTGACGCTATCAGGGCTCTCTGACAGGCACTTTCCCTTCCTGTTGGCCGAGCAGCTGAACATCAACTTGATCTTGTGGTTTCTCTTTTGCTGCATTACGAGCAGACAGAAGGGGGGGAGGTTCAGTCTCCCATTTCCCCATGTTTTTTGGTATTTGTCAGACGGCTGAACTTCTGGCAGTTCAGGAAATATTTACACTTTATGCTTTCATGTACCCTGAAGGCTCATTTCATCAATAATTAAACTGTGTTTTACTTGTGCAGTTTGGGGATCAAACAGTAATTATCTGTGTGTAACACGTCATTCTTCCTCTGCCTGTAGAGCAGAATGTTTTCCTAGACAAAGTGTCGTGGTTCAGGAGATGAAACTCCCTGACCTGCTTTCTGTTGTTCTCGTTTTATATGAGGTGTCTGCTGGCTGCTTGGTAAGGAAGTAATAAATATGGCCTGGAACTCTTTCAAATAATTAGCCAATCCCCAGCATACACCTATTTAACGTAAACCACAAACTTCAAGTAAAGAATATTTGCAGAATTTTTAAACAGTGTTCCTTTAGCATTTAACATTTTGAGAATGAACAGGTAAGTCTTGAAGTCCCGTTTCAGTTAACAAGGGTATCTAACCAGTGGGTGAGTGGGGCTGAGGAGAACAAAGAAGCAGCTGTTTACCCTGCCCTTGAGAGCTTTGCCTGCATTCGGGGTTGCTCGTGGTAGTTGTGGGAAGAGCCAAACCGTTGGTGCCTGAGGCACCTTGCACATTAATTTGTCCTCTGAACAGCGATTATCTTAACAGTTTTGGGGTTTGCTTTTACTGCTCACTCTTTAGGTTGGGCTTTTGAACACGATTTTTTCCTTGGTTCCCTTTGTAGCAGCCTTCAAGAAGAAAGGGTGTGCTGGCGGGAGTGCTGGGAGGGATCTTGGAGCCGAGGACGGCGGTGCAACAGCCCGTGAAGGCTTATGAGCCTGACAAGGCTGTGACTGGAATGCCTGCAGCTCGGCAGTCGGGTCTGGAATTTACAGCTGACGTCACGTGCGGTGCCAGCGGTGCTGATGGCTCTGGAGGAGGGCCGGCGGGGGCGGGGCGGCGCTGCCGCGGCGGGGGCCGCCGCTGGGGAGAGCGGGGCCGGCCCGGGCCTGGGCTGGCGGCCGGGCTGGGCGGCGGAGAGCGGCGGAGCCACCGGCTGCTCGCTGGGGGCTGCTGGGGAGCGGCGGCCCCGGCCCCGGCGGCGTCGCGGGGCTCCCGGCGGGCGGGCGGTGCCGGACTCCGCTGTCCGGGGCGCGGGGCGGCGCAGGCGCAGCGCGGGGCCGGCCGGGCCGCGGGTGCCGGTGCCCGCGGGGCAGGAGGAGCCGTCGGCCGAGCGGGAGCGCCGGGGACCGGGGCAGGCGGGGCCGCGGTGCCCGCGGCGGGGCCGGGGCAGGGGCGTCTTTGGGCCTCGGGTAGCGGCGGGGGGGGCGGCAGGCGGCGACAGCGACCGTGCGGGAGCCGCCCGGCCCGGCCCGGGTGCGGGGAGGGGAGGGGCCCCCCGGGTGGCGAGCGGTTTCGCTGCGGGTGTGGAGCGAAGGGCGCGGTAGAGGTTTCCGCGGGGCTGCCCCGTCCGTGCGGGCCAGGCGGTCTGGGAGCCGCTCCGGCTCGGCCCCGCTCTCTCCCGAGCCAGGGCCCCCAGGGGTGCACCCTGGGGCTGCGGTGGCTTCGCGTCAGGGTCGGGACGGGCCGTGGCGAGGAGTGAGGCGGCTCCGACATGGCCGGGCTGGAGCTTGGGTCAGCCCGTCCTGCCCTCCCCGCCTAGGAGCCTTGTGGGGGAAAAAACAGCTTGTCCCGCGCTTTTTTCTTTTTTTTCTTTTTTTTTTTTTTTTTTTTTTTTCTTTGATGACCAAAGGACGATGGCTTTGTGCTGGCATCAGAGCCGATAATCCCGGGAAGTTTTCATTCCCGCTGAGCAGTGCTTGCACAGCGTCCGGGTCTTTTCTGCTTCTCCCACTGCCCCAGCAGCGAGCAGGCCGGCCGTGCGGAAGAATTTGGGAGGGGACAGAGCCGGCACAGCGGGCCCCAGCTGACCGAAGGACTGTGCCGTACCATGTGACGTCATGCTCGGCAGTAAAGAGCTGGGGGAAGAAGAAGGAAGGGCGACACGTTGGGAGCGGTGGCGTTTGTCTGCCCAAGTACCCGTAAGGCGTGGTGGAGCCCGGCTCTCCTGGAGGGGGCTGCACGCCTGCCTGCCGGTGGTAAGGGGTGACTGGAGTCCTTGTCTCGCTTTGCCTGTGTGCGCAGCTTTTGCTTTGCCTCTTAAACGGCCTTTATCTCCACCCACGAGTTCTCTCACTTTTACTCCTCCGATTCTCTCCGCCGTCCCACCGGGGGGAAGTGAGCAGCGGCTGTGTGGGGCTGAGCTCCCGGCGGCGGTTAAACGGCGACTGTGCCGACGGCTGCTGTTCCTGCCCAGAGGAAAAGCCGGCAGGGGCTTAGGTGTGGAAGAGGCGCGGGCTGTGGGTTTTGCTGTTCAAAGTGCAGGCAAGGATAACGAAGGGGTTATGACTGCGAGGGCAGAAGGAGGGTGGGGGCGCTTTGGGAGAAGCCCCGGGCTGCGACACTGCGAAAGTTGGGCAAGTTCCTCCCCGCGGGGCAGGGGGAGGCTGCAGCCGCTCGCCGCGACCCTCTGCATGAGAGCCCGGCCGGGAGCCGCTGCGCCTCGCCTGCTCCTGGCTGCGGGGGGAGATGCTGCAGCCCAGGAGGTCCCGTCGGGTCTGGTTCAGCATCGGCTGGGGCAGAGCCCAGGCGCTGACAAAGCTCCTTTCCCCGCGGCGAACGCGCAGAGACGCCCCGGCCCCCGCGGTGCTGCCGCTGGTCGTGTCCGTCTGAGCGAGAGGGGTGCGCAGCGCGGTTCCCGGGACAGAGCGGGCCCCCGGGGAGCCCCTGCTGGCGCCTGGTCTGCCCGTGCGTGAGCCGGGCTGTGCCGGCGAAGGACGATTTGAGAGAGGCACCTCTGTCTGTCAGGGATTTGAACTCTCCCTCACTGTCAGCAGTTCTGACTGAAATAGCGGAGCTGTTGCATTCCAGGGTGCGGAGCGAGGGCCGCGGTAGCTGTCTGTGCTGCCCCGGGGCGCTCCGGTGCCGGGCAGGACGGCGGCTCCGTGCCGAGCGCGGGGCGCTGGTTTCTGCCGCCCGCCGCGGTGGAGCTGCGGGACCGTCCCCGCTCCCTGGGAGGAGACTTGCCGGGCCGGAGGCTGAGCACGGGCCTCGGGTGCCGAACGGCCGGAGGAGTGACAGGGGGTCGTGGCTGTGGAACGCTCCTGGGGCGCCTCGGTCTGGTCGGGGGCGTTTCCAGCCCCCGCAGCCCAGCCCCCGCCCTGCCGGTCTCCTCCCTCCTGCCCTGCCCCGCCAGCCTCCGCGCTCCCAGCGGAGCCGCAGCCGGCGGGGACTCGCCCGGCGCCCGGCACGTCCCGCCCGGCGCCCTCAGCCGCCGGCCGGGCTCGCCTCCGCCGCGGGCGGACCGGCCCCGGGAACGGCGGGGAGCGGGGACGGCAGCGGGACCCCCCGAGCCCCGCGTCCGCGGGAGGGGCCGGCGGGAGCGGCTGCCGTGAGCGCTCCGCTCTCCGCACGCCTCCGCGGGGCGCGCTGGCGCGGGCGGTTTACGGGCAGAGAGCGGGGTGTCTGTGAGGGGCCGAGCGTGGTTTGGGGGGAGGTGGCAGCCGCTCCGCCCGGAGTCGGTCACTGCCGAGCCGCGCCGTCCCGGGGGAGGGGCGCGGCGGTGACGGCGGGGCCGGGGCTGAGCGCTGCCGCCGGGGCGGGCGCTGGGACGCGGCTCTGTCCCCCGGGCGCTGCGGGGGTCCCGGCTCCCGGCTGGTCTCCGCTGGGCGCAGGGACCGGGAGAGGATTGGGGCGGCGGGCGATGCCGAGCTGCCAGGTCGGAGCCGGGCGAGGAGAAGGCCCGGTCTCTCGCTGATTCACGTCAGTCGTTGCCGTTAAAAGGATTCGTGCCTCGGGGTGCGAGCCCTCGGCCCTGCCCCCTCGGCGTGTCCCCTGAGTTCGGCCGTCCCTCGCCCCCCCCCGAGCGGGAGCGCGGCCGGGGACGGAGCGGAGCGGGCTCCCCGGCACCCCGCGCCCCGCAGGCGCCTTTCGGGTGCGTCATTAGTGATAATAATATCCGTTCTTTTTGTAGCGAGATTGAGGATGGATGGGGGAAAGCGATGGGAAATAATCGCCTTTTTTTCCGGTGGAAATAAGGAAACGTGAAAATCATGCACTGGGGGGGGGGGGGGAAGGGGAATTTCAAACAGAAAGAAAAGGCTTTTATTGGGAAAAATATGTCTGTAATCAAACCTGTCTAAATTAAATGCTGTGTACAAACCAGAAGTCACCAACCAGCAAAAAGTATACGCGCTCAGTTCGGTTTCCCCTTAGTTTTATAGTTTCGCTTCCGACTCGAAATTTCCAAGTGATTACCGCTCCCGATGTCAAGGCTGAAAGAGCATTTTCTGTAAACGTTCGGTTTATAAGTACAGGGAGAAACACGTATTTGGGTATCCTGATATTCAGGCGAAGGCGCCAAGAAGAAACCAGCTGCCGGCGGCGGCAAAACAAATGAACGGGAGAGAAAGGTGCGGGGGATGCCCTGCGAATAAAGCAATCGCTACAGAGATATTTAGATGTATTTAATGGGATGCGTTATTCAAAAGCCCTGCTGACTGGTCTAATCATTTAGAATCGCCTGTTTTCCTAAAAACTTTACCAAATATTTACACTCAATAAACATTAATCGATTAACAAGCCGGTCATGCTCTTACAGGACCTTTCCTGCGCTCCCGCCATCGCATTGTCCCCGCACGTCTCCACCGTTTTGTCGTTTTGACACAGTATAAACGGAGCCCTTCAGGAGGTGGTGTTTTATAAACCGGCTCGTCTGGGCTTGGACTGAGTCTCTCCGTCCATCCACATCACCATATAGAATAATAGTAACGAATCAGACAGGGAATATCCGGGCTGAACCATCGGCCTTTTCCTTTTTTTTCCCCAGGGGTACTGAAGTCCCGAATCACCAATTCTTCTGACTTTCTGGCCGTTGATCCACGGGAATTCGTAGTTCAATGTCAAAGGTAACAACAAAGCATTATTCGACTGTTCGACAGCTGGAGGAAAAGGGTAACTCCTGTGTACGAGCTGCTGCTGAGCTTGGTCAGATTGAGGGGAAAAAAGGGCGAACAGCCCGGCGGGGTGACGTCAGGTGCACCCAGCGCGCTGTCCGGGCTCCGGGGCTCCTTTCCCGGCGGGCCGGCAGGAGCCCCGGCGGGCGGCAGCCGCTGCGCTCTCTCCCCCTGCGCAGCCCGCGCCCTCCCGGCCCGGCCTCCCGCTCTCCCCCGCGGCTCCTCTGGCTGCCGGTGGCGGGACCCGGCTCCCACGGCCGTTCCCGGCTCGCTGTCCCGGGCAAGGCCGGCACCGCGCGCGGGCTCCGGCGGCGGATCCCGCTGCCCTTTCCGAGGCGCGGTGAGACCCGAGTCCTCCGGCCGAGGCGGGGGAAGCCGCGCTCGGCGCCGCTCCTCGGGGCCGGGCCGGGGGCCGGGTGCGGAGCGGAGCGATGCTCTCCCTGAGCCCGCCCAGGGCCCCGCTGCTCCTCCGGCCCCGCTGCCAGGGGCGGCCCGGAGCCCCCCGGGAGAGCCGAGCGCTGGGCGGGCGGCCGGGCTGTCCCCGCCGCTCGGGGGGAGGGAGGGGAGCGGCGGGGCTGGCTGCGGCCGAGCTCCCACGGGGAGACCCGCCCGTCCCCGCCTCCCCATCCCGGGACAGCGCCGGTGGGGCTCGCTGCTGCCCACCCTGCCCTCCCCGGGCGTTTGCGGGGCGGACGGACACCCGCCGCCGGGGCTGACCTGTGCCGGGGATGCTCCCGTCGCGCCCCGGTCCCGCCGTGCCCGGGGCGAGGGGGCTCTCGCCCCTGCAGCCCCCGCAGCCCCCTCTTTTCTTTGCCCCCCCCCGGCGCCGCCGTAAAAGGTGGAGCTCTGCAGGGGGTGCGGCGGGGACGGGCGCGGGTGCCCCCGAGGGAGAGGCGACTGCTGTCGGGCGGCCGCTGGCCTCCCCGGGACCGGCGAGAGGCCCGATCCCGTCCGGCCGCGACTTCCCAGCCGAAGCTCTCCCCTCCCGCTGGCAGCGCTTCGCCGGCGCTGTCGTGCCGACCCGGCGCTCCGCTGTGACGAGCTTTAGCGGCAGCGGCGCTTCCCCGCCCGCTCGTCCCCTCTTCCCGGCCCCGCCGTAGATTACCCGGGGCCGGCCCGGGAAACGCCTGGAGGCGCAACGGCCGGGGGCCGGGCCGGGCCGCGGAGGGTGGGTGGGCTGCTGCGCGCCCGATCCCGAGACAGCTCCGGGACTTGATTTTCGCGGGGGCCACTGCCGCCGCGGAGCCCGGGAGAGCGGCGCTCCCCCCCTCCCCTCCTCGCCCCGTCTCCCCGGCACTGGTTTCCCCGCGGGAGGGGGGAGCAGTCGGGCCCCTCTCCTCTCTCCCCTCTCCCCCGCGCCGCAGCCGGCGGCCCCGCGGCTCCCCGCCCCCTCGCTCCGACCTCCCCGCTCCGCTCCGCTGTGCCCGCTATCCGGGCCCCTCCGGGAAGGGGCTCTGGCCCTGTCGCCCAGGTCCTGCCGCTCCGGAGGAGGGCAAGGAGGGGCCGGGGGAAGGAGCAGGAGCGGCGAGAGCGGCGTGAGAGGGAAGGAGGACACTGCCCCTTCCCGGGCTCTCTCCCCCCGCCCCGTGGGCAGAGCCCAGCTCGGCCAAGCCACGGGCGGGCCGGGGCCGGGCCGGGCGATCTGGGGGTTCCCCCGCGGCGGCACCGCCGCCTGGCCTGGCAGCCCCTTCCCGCGGCCCCCCGGGGCCCGACGGCGCCGGCCCCGAGCCGAGGGAACCGCGCGGCCGCGCTCCCGGCGGCACCGGCAGCGCGGGCAGAAACGGCTCCGACCGGAGCGGGGCGCCGGGCGCGGGGCCGGGGCCGCTGCGGGGGCGTTTGCCCTGCGGGACAGCGGCGGGGCCGGGGGCTGCGGGGCGCTTCCCTCCCGTGAGATACGGGGAGGAAACTCTTCCCGGGAGGGCGGCGAGGCGCTGGCACAGGCTGCCCGGAGCGGCTGGGGCTGCCCCTGCCTGGCAGGGCTCCAGGCCAGGCTGGACGGGGCTGGGAGCGACTGGGCTGGTGGGAGGTGTCCCTGCCCAGGGCAGCGGGTGGCACTGGGTGGCCTTGGAGGCCCCTTCCAGCCCAAACCCTTCTGGGATGAATCTGTGAAAGAAGCAGCGCAAACACACTGTAAGCACCAAACTAGTATATGTTAATCCAGGTTTGTGATGAGAACGTACACTGCAGCCTCTGCCTTCCTCAGTCAGTACACATGGATTACATCAGCTGCAGATATTAAAATTAGGGAAAAAAATCAATGTCAGACTGGTGACTTCAGCTCTGTTCGCTGCACAGATTCATACAGGAAATGTGTCTGTTCTGCGAGGGAAACAAACAAAAAAGGACAATAAACCCAGTAAATAAACCTCACACACAAGTCCTTACACCAGAAAGAAAACAACAACAATTCAAACCAGAAGAAAAATGTCAAATGATTCAATCTTCTGGGGATATTCTAAAACCTGACGCTTTTGGGGTGGGAATTAGCTTTGTATTTGTTCTGGCACCATTTACTCCAAAATATATCACACTAAAGCATACAGCCCTAGTGGGGGGGAGGGCGGGGAACAACACCCCAAAACCAACAAACAAAAACATGTCTCTGCTTTTATTCACCCAACATCCCGGGGAAGTTAGATAATGGAAAAGTAATTCTGTGGAGCCTTGCTAAGTTTTAATGCATTTGTAATCATTAATTATTCTTCCAATACATTTAATTTCTTCACAGTGCATATGAACAGTTTAAACATCTTGTCTCTACAATGGAAAAATTATATATTTATCACAATTATTTGTCAATATTAGAAAATTGTTTACTCTTCCTCCATATGCAATCTCTCCAAGCGGGCAGAGAGATCATTCTTTCTAGTCTAATTCTGTTTAGGATGACTGAACACCTACACAGAACGTTAAATGCTGCTTGCAAAGTGCTCTCAAAATATAAGTAACCCTCTTCACCACCTCTTGAGTGGGTAAATATTGCACCTTTTTTTAAAGGGAGTAAATAATGTCATTTAAATCTGTTTATGGTAGTGTAACCCAGGAAAGATCTCAAAGGAACTACTTTGGTATACAAGCAACAGGTACCCAGAACATGGCTCAGCCCAGTGGGGTCGGTAATTTTCAGGAATTCTGACTAACTGTGATTATTTGAGTGTTGGATGCAGTTCCCTCGGCTGCAATGAAGAGAGCTCACGCTTCAGTTACCACACTGACCTAACTAAAGCTTCGGACAGTGTTAATCCGCAACTCGACTGAATGCGAATGGCTTTTCCTGGTTTTTGTTCCCACTCGGTCCACTTCGTGGAAAAGGCCACTTTTCTTCACGATTTGAGGATTTGCCTTTTCCTGAGCTTCTTTTTCCTGGGATGAAGGCAGAACATTTTTTCTCATCTTTAGAAAAGGCACCCAGACAACATGGGCTCAGAAGGAACTTGTGTACCCCTTCAGTACTGCAACTCGTGATGCCTGACATTCCTGAAGGTGTTACTCTTGTCCATTTGGTGGCATTTTGTTGTGCAAAATTTGGGTGCAGAGTAGCTGCGTTGAAAATGCCCCCTGGGAAATCCCCAGGCCCCTTCCCACTCGTCAGTGGTGCCAGGGAATTTGTTGAGCTTTTCAAATGACATTGGCCAAACCTGTAACTGTTAACCTCCAAATGATTTAGCACTGCAGATGATCAAGGTCCAGTTCACGGGAGCACTCGCTGGTGCTGTTTAATTCAATACCAGAGATGCTGCCAAAAGGGCTCCCTGAGACAGCACCTCACGCTCACAGACACCGGGTAGGTTCTTCCATACCCTCTTAGAGCAGCGGTGAACAGCAGCAGAGGATGTCCATGTGAGGAACCCAAGCTCATCCATTGTCTCAAGGACAGAAGAGCGGCTCATCCTCTTAAGAACACAGCCTAAAGAGCATCTGGCTTCAAGCCGCTGCTGTGATGAACAGGTAGAAGGTGTACAGGTTTTTGTTGGTTTGGTTTTTAAAACCTTTTACTTTTAAATAAAAAAGGGAACAAAAGGTATTACGTGTCTACAAAGAGACAAGGCATTGTCAGAAGAGTAGGATCTAGTAACAAGCAGTGATGGAAGAAATAGAGACAGAAAATGGGAAGGCTCAGCAAGTTCCAAAGCACGATCCACAAGTGAAGTGATCCTGTCAGCAGAGCACTTTTTGCCATCAAAATACTTGATCAGCAAACAGTTCAGTCCTTCAAACAAGGGACATCCGAGCAATGAAAAAGTGAAAAGGGAACACGTATCTTGAAAGACAATGCCTGAAGAGGCAGTTCTTTTGGAGGAAGGAGAGACTGGAAGAGACCTCCAGGCTCATCATAGACTTACTGAACTCCGTATTAAGCAAGAAGGGGTTGGCTGGTTGCTTTCTCCTTTCTTTATTCCCATTGGAAGGCCGTTGCAGAACCCAAATCTTCTAACCATTATGAGTCTTCTTGTAGTTTTCAGCTTAAATTCACTCAGGGCCGGGCGGTACACATTTTTTCTGGTGCCCATACCTTTCAGCTTAGTAACTGTTCTCCCTAAAGCGTTATTTCCCTCGTCTGCATTTACAGCACTCACCCCACTCTTCTTCCACTTGCTTTTCTAGCCTAAGCAAATCAAGAACTCCTGGTGTCATCACACAGGTCCACCCCCCATGTCCCAGCGATCCCTGCAGCTCTCCTCTCCAGTTTTTCCAGGGGGAGTTCATCTTGCTGGTACGTGAAGGGTCAGCAGGGAAACCACATCAGCCCAGCTGGGCGCTGTTCAGGGGCAATAACTCTTCTCGAGGGCTCCTGAAAACACTTGCCCTGACACACTGCAGGGCAGCACTTTCTTATCCCCACAGCACACTGGTGTCTCCCAGCTGCTCTCAAGTGCTTCCCTTCAGCTACCTGCAGGTCTCCTCCCCCCTCCTCAGTTCTGGCCAGCTGAAGCACATCCAGCTTATGGCTCTAAAATTCTTTCCCCCTTCTAAATGTGTTCTCGGGGGTCTCTGCCCTTCAAGTAAGTAGCTTATTGTAACAGGACAAACATAGCACTGGGGGTCTCCCCAAGTAAGCAAACACTTAAACTGTTAATTTAAATATAAAAATTAAGAGGAAGGGAGAAAAAAATGACAGCTAAGTGGGAAGGGAAAGTTTATTTTGGTGCGTAAGCAACTTGAATACTTCTGCTGCAGCTGTAGCAGAGGGCTGGCACTTAGATGTCTGATCCTGAGAAAACCAAACATCCTTCCACTAAGGTTTCAAATGACACAGTAACTTCATCTAAGAGAAGACAAAACGCATACATACCAACATTGCCACCTGTTTGTAGGGCCGTCTCAGCACAACGTTTCTCTTATGGCACCAAGAACTTACTGGTATGAAAAATTACAAGCTTGAAGTGCTGTTTTAAAGCAATTCACAGTTAAAGCAACAGTAGTGAGAAAATAGTCAAGAACTTGAGTTGCAGAATGGTAAACGATTCGTGACTTTCTCAACAGCTTTTCCTACTGATGAAGCTTGGAAGCATCTCACTGTTTGGGAATGACATACTCTGTTAGTGTTGGTCTAGTTAGAAACTCAGCAGGATGGCTTGTCCATCACGGCAGGTTTTCCATCAGAGGAAAGAAAGAACCGAGGAAGAACTATGCAGAAAGAAGGCCAGCAGGTACCAGTTTCAACTAACTTCCTCCTGGGAGCAGAATGAAGCTTCTCTCTACAAACAAAAACTGCATCTCTCTCAGGATATTGGCTATTCTAGGAAGTGTGTTTTTTCCACTCTTTGCCTCACTAGAAAGCTTTTTGGCCCAGAAGGTTTTCTCCTGATGCAGAAATGTGAAAGCACTGGGAATCTTGCACATTCATATGGGAAAGCTGTTGCCCACTTAGCTCTGCAGCTGCGAGGGCAGATGCTGCACCGGTAACACCCCCCTGCAAACAGCAATGGGCTTTGCCTTCTGCCCCAACACATCACAGGTGAGCCACGTCATGAGGAAAACCTGCTCAGCTACAACTCCTGGGCCGGACGAGCAAGGACACCACCAGCAGGTCTGCAGGTCAGAAGCCCGGTGCTGGTGCCACACCTCAGGTTCTTGACACAATGATAAGTCAGCATGAGAAACTTAAAGGTGGAGTGGTTCCTGTTGGAATGCCAAAATAGAGGAGAGATCTGGCCTCTGGGGGATTTTAAAAAAAGAAAGCAAGATCTTACTCTCTCTCTATTCCATTTTACAAAATGAAATGCAATATGCAAAAAGCAATCAAGACAGGATTAACAGTTACAAGTAAAACAAATTTCCTGGAATTATTCTGGAATCATATCATCCCTGTCCTAAGGAAGCTACATGCCTTGAAGGTGCAAGACAGCCAGTGACAGGTCAAAGGTGAAAGTGTTTCTGAGGTAGTTCAGCTACCTTTTAGCTCATCAGCTGGTATACAGCCTGGGTTTTAAAAGAGGTTGTGCTGGATAGAAGAGTCAGCGTTGAGTTGCACTATCACAGGAAGCTGAGGGGAGCAGAACACCACAAACCAGATTCAGCATGAACTGGCACACAGCTGACAAAACGCTCATCCCTTTGGCGTGGCAGGCTGGTCGTGATTTGGATGTGCCAACATCTCTGTCAGGAGCTGCCGTGACTTCAGGAGCTGTTGTTATCCCTAAGCAGTAGCCAGCACTCATTGGCATTAGGGCTGGAGTGAGACCCTGGCAATTACTACGCTCACTGACTCAGCCTGCAGTAAATCAATCAATCAATTAAATCACATGTAGCACAAAAGGGCCGTCTTCAGAAGTGAATGGCTCTGTAGATAAAACAATGGAGAAGATTAGTTTCTAATTAATTCTGACATTCTCTGTCCTCCGCTTTGATTCAAGACCTCTCTGTACTCAGAAACTCTACACTGGGATAGCCCAGCAGGAGCAGTGGGGAACGGCAGACTGGCGGATCAGGACCTATTCCTTGTTCTTCGTGTTACGCCAATAAACCTTAAGGACCATAGATGTCACTCTCTGAGAGCAAAAGCAGGCCTGATGAAGGGGACTGCGATTTTTAGAATGGGTCTCCCATATATCATAACTAGGTATCATGAAAAACGTTATTTTGATCACATTTCCCAGTTCCTTCATAGCCAGAAAGAATTTCATGACTGGCATTTTCACAACCACTATACTAGCAAAAAGGCTTACAAGCCTTTTTACCCTTTTACACCTGTTCCAGAAAAGCATTTTCCACCCTCCAGCCCATGACCTCTCTAAGCAGAAATGTCCTATCTGCCACATAAGCTGTCATAAACCAGGTAGGATACATCAAAATTTCAAATACATCAGTATTTATAAAATTAGAAACTTTAAAGCACAAAAAAAAAAAAAGGAAAAAAAAAGAAAAAAGGATGGTGGGGGAAAAATGATATTCTACCTTGACTGTTATGTTCTTAAGCTGACAGTATTTAACATTAATGTCTCTGTATTTCCAGGTCGTGGTTGCAACAGTTCTATTTGTGGGTATCAGTAAGAGATGATCTGCCTTTCACCAGTTCAGGCACTTCACCTACACTTATTCACAGATTATTATTTTTTTTTAAATGTTTCAAGGGTTCGAATCTGCCCCTCCAAGGTATAATGGGGAAAAGAGCATAGTGTAAGTGAAATTAAATTACACTTCTCTTGATTTAAATACAGGTTAAATAAAGGTTAGCTCCACCTGTACATTCATCCACAAGAATGTCAACACCTCCAACTTCACAGACACCCATAAGCTCTTTTCGTAAACGCAAATTCCTAACGACAGAACACCGCTCTGTGACAGTGAAACAGAATGCACACAACCAGCATTTCCCTTTTTGATGAGAAAATGAACATCTCTAACAGACAAGCTGGGATTAAAAATCAACCAAATCTGGACCCCAAAGGCAGTGTGGGTTATGATATGCCGCCATAGATCTGGACTCGACACCCGACAGCAATCATGCACGAAGGAAAATTTTAGAAAGTTGTTATGCAGAGGTTTAACTAGAGCCTGGCAGCTTAATTAGGGACAGGAAAGGTATTTGCACGGCAGTCCCATGTGCAGTAAGGCAAAGCGGTGTCACAGTTCCGTTTCAATGCTGCACCCACCCTCCAACAAAACAAGGACACTGCGTCTGAGTAACATGGATGGAAATCTCACCCGCCATCCTCAAGTTAAACTGGGGCATTTCTTCACTTTCTGTCACTTCCCTCTGGCTTGGTAAATCTTTTGCAGAGTCTGATGCCAAGGCCCGCAGCTTTTTCCTGTTTCTAACAGCGGACGTCTTGGTTTTCACAGGTTGGTTTGTTGTTGGGCACTACTTGTACCCGGGATTTGCCTTCATAAATTCATCCTTGTGCTAGCAAAGAAAAGGAAAAGGACCCGTTACACCAGTCATGGCATTATACTATTCACAGGGCAACAGAGCGCACCCCTTGTAAGAGGATTTAATACAGTAAATAATCCTTAAATATCTTGATTTTTAACAGTTCAATCACATGCCGAGAGTCTCACTGACAACACAATTTAATAAGAAGAAATAATAAGATCAGTAGAGCTGTATTTTAAAAAGTGGGTTTTCTCTTCCCTCTCCTGAGGCTCTATCACCCAGAGCAGGCTGAAGTTCTGGTCCTGCAAGCTGCTCTCCAGTGCTTGTACGCTCGCTCTGGGAAACAGACACCATTCCAGTTCTTTTGCAGGTACAATCTTGGTTTACTTTCTAGTTTGAATGCAATTAAAACATACATTTAGCAATAAATGCAGCATGATGCTCCCTAACTTGCACTCATTGTTCTCTAGGAGATCTGTATTTTAGAATATTGGAGTATATGCTTTCCCAAACCAGGCACCAAATGTAAACCACTACCAGTATCATTTTGTTTTCAGTAATTTCTGATACATCATCCCAGCATTCCTTCCAAATGTACCGTGCTGCATGGCTGCATACAATAAACTGGGACCATTTAAAACTTTCTTTGGCCCAGAGCACACAGCACACATCTCACTTGTTTGCTATGTTCTTGGTAGCAGGCACCAAAACAAAGCCAGGCTACACGTAGCAGGGTGGGGGAAAAGCTCTGGATTCTCAACAGTTTGGGGAGTAGGGAAAGGATGGGGACCTATTTCGTTCACAAAATGCAACAGTGATGTTTTCCAAGTATCTTGCTGATCTTGCTGCAGATGTCTGCCTGACGGCTGACAGGGGTGTACAGCACTGGCTGCTGTGGGAGGCCACCCAGCAAGGACCAGTGCTGACCCCAGGGAGGAGGAACCCAACACCCAACACCTTCCCGGGCACTCAGCAGCTCTCGATGGCAGCAAAGGACCAGAAGAGCGGTTTTACCCTGAAGCACACGGCAGGGCAGCTGCAGGAAGTTCTCCTGGGCTTGCACATGTTCCCAGCCACCAGCTGCCGCCAGGCCCCACCACGGCACAGAGAAGCACCTACGTTTCACGCGTGTGCCTGCACAGAAACACGTGCAGAAGGAAGAAAACCCCTTGGGTGTCCCACACAGAAACAGCTCCGGGAACCTGGCCCTCTGATGGAGTCCCTGCAGTGGTTCCCAGCCCAACACCCCGCACGCCTTGCGGCAGGATCACCATCGCACGTGCGTCGCTTGCTTTCATTTCCATCTGAACCTGCCAGCCGGCATTTGCTGCCTGCAGGCTGCAGCAAGGGGGAAAACTATTCAGTGGCCAAGCAGCTCAGCGCTGAGTGAACCCGCTGTGTGAAAGCCTGGATTTACAGGAACGGCTGTAAACAACAAAACCCTGCAGGGCCCGCTGACCCCCCCACACCCCCTGCCTTTTCTGAATAGGGCCCGTGTCTTTAATCTGCAGCCTGAGGACTGCAACACTTCTCACCTCGCCCCTTTCCCCTTTCCCTCAGTTCGGTTTGGGAGCTCAGTACGCCACAAAAATAGCCTGGTGGAGGGAAGGGAAGAGGAGGGGGTAAGGGAAGAGGTGGGAGGGAAATACACAGCGAAGCAGCTTTGCCTCCCCTTGTTAAAGCCACAGCCCACGCAGGAATCACGTTTCCAGCCTGCAGAGTGGAAAGCACAGAACCGCTAGCAATGAGGTGTGTGAGCTCTTCGTATCAGCCTTGCTGCTTCGAGTAACCGAACTGTTCCACAGAGAAATCCGACGAGCTGACAGGCTGTCCATCACAGGAGAACCGGAACGCCTGCCGTTCGCCAGACAAGGCAGCGATCAGCTTTCCGTCGGTTCCCAACAGGAGCAGTTCAAGTGAGCTGCTGTATGAATGGATTTGCTCTGCAAAGCCAGGGCTGAACATTAACCGACCTCCCCAAAGGGGAGGGAGCAAACTGCGGGAGGGCAACACTTGTCCCCTCCTACCGCAGGCGGCTGCCAAAGCAGCAGCACAGCAAGGACAGGAGCTCCCAGTTGGGCTGCCTGTACCTGCGGAACCACTGGCCGAGCACTCACGGGCAGACCCGTCCAGCTCCGTCACTGAGCAGCAGCAGCCGGGATTCATCAGGCTGCTCCCTGCAGGAACAATCCCCACTGCCGGGGTCTTGCTGACGCATGGCCGTGTTTAAAAACGACGGGCTTTCTCGCAAGGGAAACGGGGCTTGAGCAACCGTAACCTGGCTGGCGATTTTCCAAGGCAGCTGGATATTCCCAGTAAGGCCTGTGAGAGTTAACAGAAGAACACTACCCCTGTTATGGGAGTAACTAAAAACGCTGGAGCACGTTTATGAGTGGCCAGATTTCATTTTCCCCTCGGTGAAGGGAAAGGCTAACGAATGGCAGGAACGCTTGTGGTTCCACTTGATAAATCCTCTCAGCTAACGGGCTTATATCCTAGATCGTGGAACTTTAAAAGTTAAGTTGATCAAGGGAATCTGCAGGATACAATTAGAAAGCCTGCTGCTAAGGAAACCACCAGCAGAAGCCAACACTGAGTTCTACAGGCACAGCACGAGCTCTCCAGGGCAGGTGTAGCTACAATAGACCATAAACCACAAGACTCAAAAGAGAGGGAGCACGGGGCCAGTTTTTCTAGGTGATTAAGACACTCCAAGGTGCAGACAGGTACAGAATGGGATTTTCCAAAAGTGCCTAAATGAACTATAGACCCTCAGTCGGAATCAGGGATAGATGTCCAACCCCCTAGGAAATTTCTTGTAATTCCACTTGGCAAAAAGTCTGGGTGCCTTGCTATCTTCCAAAATCCTAGGTCTTACATCTAGCTAGTCACACGTAAGTAAACATACAAATGCCTTCATTTGCACACTGCTGAGATAGTATCCTGGCTGGTACTAAGCAGGTAAGAAACTGAAAGCTTCTTGCTTGTTTGCTTGATCCAAGCTAACTGGCTTTGTAAGCTATGGCTTCAAGTAGTGAAAACATTCTCGAGACTGTAAACCAACTGCAGCAGGGACCACTTCTGTCAGGCCCATTTGTATCACTGGAAGAGCCGAATTGCTCAGGATACACAAGACATGTTGTAGGGGTAGCAGACATGGCACAGGGTCCTTTGGGAGATGTGTGCCCTGACAGGACGGCAGCTAGAGGCTGTGCGCTGAAAACTGGAAGCCGAAGGGCACTGAAAAGCTACGTTTAAGCTACAGAAGCTCATCCACTATATTTTAAACCTCAGTGAGCTTATACATATAGGTAGTCCAACAGAAGATTACTGGTACTACGGTAATTTTATGGCCTTCCAAAGGCATTCACCTTCTTGACTTTTAAATGAGCTCTCCTTAGGAAAAATACCAATAAAGGGCTCGCACTAGAGCTGACGGACAGCTTTTTGACAGTCTCAGCAGCCAGCCCAACTACAAAAGGGAGAGTGAAAGCAAAGCAACCGATCCACACACACGGAACAGGGCTGGTGGTGAAGAAGGCCCAAATATATTCAATAGCACATTATAGCTGCTAATTATTGTTGCAACATAGACCTGTTTAAAGAATAAAAGTTATATGCTATCTCTCTTCTACATGTTCTTGGAACCAGTTGTAATGATGCAAACTACTTAGTTTTATTGTTTTGCTTTGGCTTTGAGTATGCAATTTGTTCTTCATGACAAGAAAAAGAAATAAATCGCTACGGGAGCAATGATTTCTACAGCAGTATCATTAATAGTTTCAAATCTGTCACTCCATGCAGAACTCCTGCAATTATTTTCCTTGTTAATGAATGAGTTTCCTTCATTCAAGACAAAAGGCTAAGAAAAATAGTGAAGGATCTCCTAACTGCCCTTTTCCCACACCTTTCAGAAAGCATCAGCAATTTGTGAGTGCGAACGCAGAACAAACCAGGAACAGCTGGACAAAGCTGATACTCAGGTATTTCTACACTGTGTCACAGACAGGGAACTACAGAGGCATTCCAGACCCCGCTTCAAAAATGACCTGCCATGCAGAACACTTCAATTTCCCTGTGGGCTCTTCCGTGCTCACACAAAGTACTGAACCGCCAAACCTTGTACCCGTGTGTTAACAGTAACAGACAACTTCGGGTGACAGGTACAGGTACAGAGAATGGTTTCTCCATCATTTCACAGCTCTCTGTGCTTCTTGTAGCGCTCCACCGTTGCTGGACAAATGAGAGATGTCCTTCCTTCTGACTGGCCCTCCATCATTTTTCCTAAGATCGAGTTCAGTGGTTACCCACAACCTACATCACGTGGGTAACTACAGGGATCTGTTCTGGGGTGATGTTATCAGCCTGAGTGCCTGGCTGTGTCCCCCTCACTCTGCTACTGAGATCTGCAGCCTTCTTGGGGCCAGCTTACCAAGCAAGCTATTTCTTAAAAAGCCTCATTTAAATTTGAAGTTGACCTAAAGATACTTTGTGAAATATGGGGATAAATCTCTTTTCCTTGCTCCCAGTTAAAGGACTCTGACAATGGGTTGCTCTCTGATTCAGACACCGGACTCTGCCTCACGAAACGTTGCTCTGTCAGAAACTGGGGAACAATACATAGGGAGAGTACTTCATGAAACACTAAGAATTTTTAAATTCTTTAGCATCAAAAGTAAAAAGCAACTACATTTGTTGACTACGCTTTTTCTTTTGTCCACCTGTATTATAACAGCAACCTGAATTACCGATAGCAAATGCACAGCCTGAGCGAAGGATCACTGGTCAGCTGACACTGAACTGTATGTTACTGTGTTCAGTGGCCCCTGCCCATGCACTGTCCCCGTGTTAATGCTCGTACCGCAGGAATTACCAGGTGATATCTACCACAAAATACGTAGATTTGTGCCAATGACTACTAGAGCCAGGTTAGTTTGTGTACACAGACCAATTTCTTTTCATTCTGGTCCGAAGGACCACGTGATTCAAAGCAAGAACAGCAGCTGCTCTGGGCACCAGAATCCCACTGGGGAAGCTGAGGAACTCAGGGAAGAGGAAGACCTCGCAGAAAATATTGAATACACAGAGAAACAGAAAACAGGCAAATAGGTAATGAACTCCCTTTACATCCCGGCAGAACACACCTCCTTGGCCATGTTAGTGTATTTCTGCTCTTCTTCTGTCTCTACAACAGCCCACCGACCCGCCAGGACCTTGGTTGCATCACGGCTATTGAGCCAAGGGTGTTCTTTACGCACGAGAGCACGATGGTGTTTGCAGAACAAGAAAAACACATTCACTGGTCGGCGAGCTCGTTGCTCTGAGGACTTCTCTTTGGTTCCATCAGCATCCCGCTCTAAACCATCTGCGCCAAGGAGTGACACCTAGCAGCAACAAAAGGGAAGGGGTGAGATCTGAGACGGAGCTGAGAAGGTAGCACAGCTTGTCAAGAGCATGGACTGCTCCCCACTGTTCCTCTTTCATGTGGGCATGAATGACCTAACAAGTCACAACCTGTGTAGAATCAAAGAAGACTACAAAGTCCTGGGGTCAACAGTGCAAAATTCAGGTGCCCGAGTTACCTTTTCCTGCATTTTACCAGTTAGGGGGGGAAAGAGGCAGCCGCAAATCAACAGATAATGCACATCAACTCTTGGTTGTGCGGCTGGTGCCGTTGTGAGGGCTTTGGGGTGTATGACAGTGGGGCATCCTTTGACATTAACCTGTTGGGGAGGGATGGAGTTCACCTGTCTGGCAGAGGCAAGGGTATCTTTGGTAAAAGGCCGGTCAGCTTGGTAAGGAGGGCTTCAAACTGAATGTGCCCAGGCATGGGGTCCAGGGTGGCAATGCCCCTGCCGTTTCATTTGACTGGGGAATAGACCAGGCGAAGCAGAGCAACAACAAGTGTCCCACAGCTGCCTCTCCAGAAGAAAACCAGAAGGCCAGCTCCCTCCAGGGCATGTCTAGTTATGGTAGATCCTCCTCCGTCCCTCCAGGGAAACCTGCATGCTCAGTTACCTCCCCAAAATGCCTGTACACCAATGCACACAGCACGGGGAGCAAACAGGAGGAGTTAGAGATCTGTGTGCAGCTGCAGGGCCGTGATCTCATAGCACCAACGGAGACATGGTGGGACAGCTCAAAGACGGGAACACTGTCATGGATGGCTACGGGCTCTTCAGGAAAGACAGGCCAGCCAGGCGAGGTGGGGGAGTTGCCCTCTGTGAAAAAGGATCTGGAATGTATCGAGCTTTGCCTAGGGGAGGAACAAGTTGAGAGCTTACGGGTGAGACTTAAGGGGCAGGCTAATGTGGGTGACACTATTGTGGGTGTTTACTACAGGCCACCTGACCAGGAGGAGGAAGTCAATGAGGCCTTCTACAGCCAGCTGAAAGTGGCCTCACAATCACAGGCTCTGGGTCTCATGGGGGACTTCAACTACCCTGACATTTGCTGGAAAAGCAACCCAGCCAAGCAGCCACAGTCCAAGAGGTTCCTACAGAGCACTGAGGACACTTTCTGACACAGGTGGTGGAGGAACCAATGAGGAGAGGGGCGCTGCTTGACCTCATACTGACAAACAAAGAAGGATGGGTTGGAGATGTGAAGGTTGGGGGCACCCTTGCTGTAGTGACCACGAGATGGTGGAGTTCAGGGTCCTGCATGGAAGAAGCAGGGCACTAAGTAGGATGGCAACCCTGGACTTGGAGAGCCAACTTCAGCCTCCTCAAAAACCTACTTGGAAGAATCCTGTGGGCTGGGGCTCTAGAAAGCAGAGGGGCCCAAGAGAGCCGGTTGCTATTCAAGCAGCACTTCCTCCAAGCTCAAGATGGGTGCATTCCTATGAGGAAGAAGTGGAGCAAAGGAGGCAGGAGGCTTGCTTGGATGGGCAAGGAGCTTCTGGTAAAACTCAAAGGGAAGAAAGAAATATACAGCAGGTGGAAAAAGGGGCTAGTCACTTGGGAGGGATATAGAAACACTGCCAGAGAACGCAGGGATGCAACCAGGAAAGCTAAGGCCCGCTTGGAATTAAAGCTAGCCAAGGATGTCAAAAACAACAAGAAGGGCTTCTTCAAACACATTGGCAGTAAAAGAAAGACGAGGGAAACTGTGGGCCCATTGCTGAATGAGGTGGGTGCCCTGGTGATGGAGAATATGGAGAAGGTGGAGTTGTTGAATGGTGCCTTTGCCTCAGTCTTTACTACTAAAGCTGACCCTCAGGAGTCCCTGACCCTGGCACTAGGGGAAGAAGTCAGAAGAAAGGAAGACTACCCCTTGGTCGAGGAGGATTGGGTTAGGGATCTTTTAGGTAAACTAGACACCCACAAATCCATGGGCCCTGATGGGATGCACCCACAAGCGTTGAGGAAGCTGGCGGATGCCATTGCAAAGCCGCTCTCTCTCCTAAAATAAATGAACCAAAGCTTACTGCACAGTAGTGCTGAAATAAAAATGTATGCTCAGCTCCAAGAATTCAAGTGGTGTTCAGAAGGTTGTTTTCTTAAATTGTGAACCATTTAACCCGAGTCATCACCCTGAAGCAGCAGTTCTACTCTAAAGAGGCTTTTGAGCAAGATGGGTCATCATCCTCTAGGCTGAACACACATTTAGGAGATCCGAGACACAGAGTAAGTCAGATCCTGGCTGTTACACAGGCACCACTTACTACAGGAAGACACACGGTCGCTCTTTGCTTCAACTTTGGAGTGAATCTCTGCAATCGTCAACCACAAAAATCCCCAGGATTTAGCCCCACTGATGGAAGGACTGAGGCCACAGACTGACTTCAAACTTTATCTTTGCAGCATGGCCTGGAAGCCCCCCACCCCTTAAGTATGTCAAGCTACATAATCTATCCTCTGTGCCCTCTCTTCTCTCCTATAAAATAGGGGGTCGTTCATAACATGAACAGGTAAAATATTTCAGCCCCTGTATTTTAATAAATCTGTGTTTCCAAATCTTTTCCCCCCCATTATGGTTATTCAAGTTCTCCTAAGTTTTGACCTGCATTTCAGAGACTTTTTTGGGATTCACTTGTTGCTGATGCCTCTCTCAGTCAAATGTAGGATTGGCATAATGAAAAATGTTCTAATTCTCTAGTACATCGCATAGGACTTTTCCTCTTAAAAAAGGGATGCTGACATAGTGTGATGAACTTGTTTTCCTTTGGATTGCTTCATCTACCATATTGCTACCACACTTCATGGGCACTTCTGTCATAATTGTTGATATATTCACATGCTATTAATATAATTATGAGAGAAGCTGTCCCATCAAAAGAAAATAAATCAAATCAAATGCAAAACACAGCTAACATGGACACTTTCATTCATTTTTTTTGTATGGAAGATTTTGGCAAGACACAGCGTAACTACTTAGACAAGGCACTCCATGGTCACGTGAATGCACATATGATTATATGACAGCACAAGTTTTACTGGCATTATTTACTTTTTGAATGGCAAAACATCAGTGGAATCCATTTAGAGGACTTTTCAGATTCTATTTATTTACCCAATTTTTTTTCCCCTCAACACATCATCAGTACCATGTTAGTTGCTTGTTTTGTACGGGAGATGGGAAGCTGGCAGACAGAAGCAAGCCAAAATACCGACTCCTGCTCTCCCTCTCAGGGATCCCTGAGTGCTGGCAAGCATCCCTAGCAGCAGGCTTTTGGAAAGAGAGCTGGACCTGGACTGTACCAGAACCGAAGCATGGGTTTAAGCTTGGCCGTTAAATAGTTCCCTTGAAAGTCAGAGTCTTTGCAGGATTTGGGGCTTAAAAGTATAGAAGCTTGTCCCGGTTTGGCTGGGACAGAATCACAGCCCAGCCACGCTAGGCAGTTCCAGGGCAGCCAGGGCAGCTGACCTGAGTTAGCTCCAGGGGTAGCCCACACCATGATGGCATGGTCCTTCTAAAGGGGGAAGGTTTGCTGAGGAGAGGGAGCTCCTGTGGGGTTCCTCTGGCTTCTCCTCAGGACTGCCCTCTGGCCAATGGGGACAGCTGCATATTCCCTTGGCTAAGCACGTCTCTGTTGGTATTGGTGGTGTTTTCACTAAATCTGCTGCACTTCTACCCCAGGTCTGCTCTCCTTTTCCCCAATTCCCCTCCCTGGCTGGTGAGGGTTCACCAGGTGACAGAGTGACTGTTACAGCTTAGCCTCGGGTACAGGCTCAATGTAGACAAGGATACACGACACCCACAGTGCAAAGTCTGCAATAACTGGAATTTATGAACCAGATCACAAAAAAAGTCTTTTCTTCTACAGTACGAGTAAAAATACCATGTATCTTTTAAGGCAGACGCAATGGCTTTTAAAAGTTAGCAGGAGGGCAGACAATTAAAACCAGCTAATGAGATTTTACAAGACATTTCTCAGCGTAAGGATGACAAGGGAGAGATGCTATGGAAAAAGTAGGAATATTCCAACAAGACCAAAGTACGGACAGCTTTGCTTACAGGAAGCCATAGATGCTTTATAACATCACCAGAGGATGCTTGTCAAGGCTGACATTCATGATCCACTGACAGCAAGAGATACCTTCAGGGTGATGTTCTACACCTCCCTTTGGTGCAGATACAGATCGAATAGAAGAGAGAGATTACACCAGTAAAAAAATTAACAATTCCATTTCTTTTTTTTTTTTGTGTGTGTGTGTGTGCTGGCTGTATTATTTCCTTTCTAGTCCTAGAAACAATAACCAAAGAATAACAGTTTTATTGGATGACTCAGAAATACTTATACCTAATAGGGCTTCAGAGACAAAAAAAATAATATTCCTTAACAAAAGAGCTGGATGGTGGGGTGGAGCAGGGGAGAAGAATAATTGTTTAGTTTTTTTACAGCATACGTTTCTATTTCAATGAGACAACTGTATGCAAGTCTTCATTTTTTTAAGTGTTCATTAAAAACAAGTGTTTGATTTCCTTCATGAACATTAAGTTTTGTTTTCCTCCTATCATCCTCTGTTATTTACAAAACCTGATACAGACAGGAGACTGACTTCTGCGGTCCTCGTTTTGGGACTATCTCACCCCACAGTTGACCTGTCACCAAGAATGCTGCTAGTGGTTGTGCTGAACCAGCTGCACTCACCAGGCATTGCCCAAACTACATCCACAGACACAGAAATCCTTACAAAGCTCTTCAAAAGCAACCAGGCGCTGTAAGGCACACAGTGATACAGGCTAGAAAGAAATCCAAGACCTGCAGAAGCAGAACCCGGGAGATGTGAATTTTGACTACGGTGGTTTTGACTTCCCTGTGGGAAAGTTCTCTGTGGAAGAATGTCTGAACTTCAGCAACGCTCATCTCACCTCCATGAGGACAGTGGAAACGAATTTCTGGTTTCCTGTTACCTTAAAACCCCATTTCCTGGAGTCCAGCTGGGCCCTCAGCTGACACCATGCAGATAACCGGTAAAAAGGAACAAAGGGAAAGTTTCAAGTGGATTTCCCACACCTTCTGCTCTGTTTTACACAATCTAATTCTCTACTACCTTGTAAAAACAAATACCAAAGAGAGAAAAGGGGACCAAACTACAGCACTAATGGCTTGGTGTACTGGGGGTGACCGAGGCAGAGACTTGAGCTGTTCCAACGAAGCAGCAGGCGACTGGGACATGAGTTCATGTTCTCACATGTCTAGTGGGCTGAAGAGGTATTTGAATTTTCAAATAAATGCAAAAGGAGATTGCTGGCAGTAAAATACACCTACATCATGCAACAAGTTTTTTAAAAAATAAATTTCTTTTCACTCTGGAATAACTGAACCAAAAAATTTCTATAATGAAGAACAAGAACTGGTTGACACTAATTACTGACTAGTCAGTGAATATATTCTTTATTGTTGCACAGCTGAAAAACATGAATGAGCTTTCTAATTTTCAGCGATGTGATGGTTTAATGGAGGACGTGCTGAGACTCAGTGGAGCCCTGTTTGCTAGCAGAGGTTTGGGACAGACTGTCACGACATGAAATCCTTGGCAACACAGCAACAGGTCTCACTTAATTTTTAATGACATGCTCTTCCATCTCCAGAAATTTTTTTAAACTGACTTAAAACTCAGATCTGAGTTGCTTGCTTTGTTCTCTAACATATAAAATTAAGCCCCAAGATCAAGAGGATGTCAACAGCATTTTTTAATTTTTTTTTTTTTAAGTGAATCTTTTGTACCTAATAATCTAAAGGGTGTTTCAAGTGCTGTCTATCTCAAAATCTGCTTATAAAATGGAAACCACACAGACAGCGAGTGCACAGGATGGCACAAGAACCGAACAAGAACACCTCATCCATTCAATGCATAGAAAAAGCTTGCTTATTCTGTGCAAGGAATACTCTGCCCAGGTGTGCTTGTGTCACCATTTCAGGCAACTGTACTAAATGAACATGAACCTTTCCATAAGACTTAACCATAATATAAAAAATAAAGCTTGAAAAGTCAGGAGAAGATACGTAATCTACTGCAGTCTTTTCATGATAGCTGATTTAAAACAAAGATTTCTTTTTTGTTTTTCTTTCTAGTTCTCTTCTTCTATAGAAGAGCACTCCGTCATGGGCAGCGGCACAGGAGCAGCGGAAGGGAAGTGTCTGTCAGGGGTCACCCAGCGCCCCGGGACCCCCGTGGCTGTGGCACACAGGGCAACGTCACTGCTGGACAAAGCACCCAGGTCATCATGGGTCATTGTCCCTACTTGTAACGGGTCTGCGTGGCAAGGTTTTGGTAGCGGGGGGGTTACAGGGGTGGCTTCTGTACGAAGCTGCTAGAAGTTTCCCCTATGTCAGATATAGCCGATGCCAGCTGGCTTTAAGATGGACCCGCCGCTGGCCAAGGCCGAGCCCATCAGCGACAGCGTTTTTCACCTCTGTGATAACGTATCTAAGAGAGTGAAAAAGCTGTTGTGCAGCAGTAATTGCAGCGAGTGAGGGGAGTGAGAATATGGGAGAGAAACATCCTACAGGCACCAAGGTCAGTGAAAAAGGAGGGGCAGGAGATGTTGCAGGCGCCGGAGCAGCGATTCCCCTGCGGCCTGTGGTGAAGACCACGGTGAGGCAGGCTGTCCCCCTGCAGCCCATGGGCGGTGGAGCAGATGACTGCCTACACCCCATGGAGGGCCCCCACGCCGGAGTAGGTGGGTGCCTGAAGGAGGCTGTGACCCCGTGGGAAGCCTGCACCGGAGCAGGCTCCTGGCAGGACCTGTGGCCCATGGAGAGAGAGAAGCCCACGCTGGAGCAGGTTTGCTGCTGGTGACCCCGTGAAGGGGGCTCATGCTGGAGCAGTCGGTTCCTGAAGGACGGCACCCCATGGAGGAGACCCACACTGGAGCAGTTCGTGGAGAACTGCAACCCCTGGGAAGATTCACGCTGGAGCAGCCATGGAGGACTTTCTCCCGTGAGGGGGACCCCACATCGGAGCAGGGGAAATGTGTGAGGAGTCCTCCCCCTGAGGAGGAAGGAGCAGCAGAAAACAACAGAGTGATGAGCTGACCACAACCCCCATTCCCTGTTCCGCCCCTGCACTGCTGGGGGGGGGGGGAGGAGGGAGAGAAATCGGGATCAAAGTTAAGCCCAGGAAAGAAGGGAGGGGGGGGAGGAAGGTGTTTTAAGATTCTAAACATAGAAAAAATTAATCTCATTATGAAAACTAAGTGGTGCATGACAATGCAAATATGTAACTAAAAAAGTATTTTGTACTTTTAAAAAGGACTCAAAATGTCCTGAACACAAGTAGGACAGGAGTTTGGACAAGCTTTATAAATACAACCACCGCCCCAGTTCTCTGAAGTCTTTCATTATGTTGCTGTTTGCCGTCTTTTTCCCTCCATTTGAATGGTCGTTCCCCAGGCTTAATGCCAACAGCCACTTATTAGGTAAAACAAATCAGTACATTTATCTTAAACTTGTCAGTGCTGGAAGGTACCAGCTACCAGGCTTGTGGGAGTCGGCTCCTGGACCTACAAAAATAACCTTTATAAAGTGAGATATGGTTTAGGAAATGGTTAAGCCTTTATTTTCTACTATGCTTTATCCTAATAAACCTAATCCCTGAAAAAAGTCAAACGCTAATTATTCATTTTGTAAAAATAACAAAGTGCCCAGCACTTTCCCAATGGAGTTGCTGAGGCTGGGCACAGCAGGTTTGGCTCTATTTTGAACCAAGCTTTAAGGAACCTCTCGCGGATGAAATGGCAAGCCACCCACCCTGCAGGAAACGCTCGCTCTGCCCGGGCAATGCAGCTGCTGCTTGGCAGAAACACACCGCTTCCACACCAAAACAAAACACCAACACCACTCCAACACGGTACACATCCCCCAGCCCAGCAGCTCTGCAGTAGGTGAGCATTAAGTGCAGAAGGGAAGGAGGTGGCACGGGAAACAAGCCTGCCCAAATGGCACAGCAGTGTGGGAGCAGGAGGGATTGGCATGCCGTGGGCGATGGGTCGGGGAAAAGGAGGAGGAGGCAGCAGAAATGCGGCCGCTACCCAGTGCCAAAGGTGACCCGTGCCGGGGCTGCGATGAAATGGCCAGTAACCGCATCACGGCACTGGTGCCCGCACTGGATACAGCGGGGCCGAAAGGGAGCAGCTGGGGTGCTGGCCCCAGGCAGGCAGGCAGGGAGGAGCAGGCAGGCAAGGGCTGCAGGGCAGCCCAGCCCAGGGCACCCCACCGGCTGGCTGCCCCCCAGGCTGGCAGTGCTCCCGGGCACAGCGAGGGGCACGGCTGTGCGCCAGCTGGTGCAGCTGCTGGGGTGCGGGGGGACGGGTCCCATCGGCCAGCCAGGCACCGCTCCTGCTGTCCCCAACCCCCGGGTGAGGGGCTGGGCACGTTGGCTGCTTTGGGGCTCCTGCACCCCCGGGTCACCTCTTCAGCCATATCGAGCCCCCACCCAGTGTTTTGGGAAGAGGGAAATGACAGGGAAGAGGAGAAGCCACGCTGGCGTTCAGCAGCTCTGCTGAGCCATGCCCTCACAGGAGACCTTCGCAGGCCCAGAGGAAAGCCAACGAGGTGCTCGAGGCTTACTCGGAGCAGGCTCCCTGTGAGCTTGGGGTTAGAGGAGAGGGAGGACACAGAGCAGAGGCCAAGCCTGGGCAGCAGGGGAAGGGGTTGGAGGTGCTTACTTCTAATGTGGCTTTGGAACCCAGCCCTGGGGGTTCCAGGTGCCAGCCCAGGGGGAGCAGGCAAAGGTGGGGCGGGCAGGGAGGCAAAGGGAAGCTTACACTGAAGGCTCACCCTTTTAAAAGTAAACTTAAAACAAAACCCCAGCCACAAGCAGCATGCACCATGGAAATAAAACACCAGCCAACCTGCCCAAATGATGGCCTGCAACTGTCTGCAGAGCGGCTCACTGGTGCAGCTGAGGGGAACACTGCTCACCACAGAAGGACGCCATCCGAAGAGTCTGAAGTAGCCAGTCATAACCCTTTTGCATTGACTTTTTTTTTCAGATTGTGTGGCTTTCTTCCACAGTCACTTGAAAAAAAGCAGCTGGCTGAAGACTCATGTCTTAGGCAAAACAGGCCACCTGCTATTGCAGGGCTCACTGCAGCCTTCAGCAGCTGCAGAGGCAGGAACAACAAGAAACCCAGCAAGTCACAGGCCACAGCTACACTTACTGCACTGAAACGTTAACGAGACTCCAGTCAAAATTCCGGGTCATAAAGCACAGAAGACAGCTGCTTCTTGGAGTGAGAGCTGCCTTTCCAGACACCAGTGGCAACGCCAAGGAGATGGGCACCGGAGAGCAGCACCAAGCCCCCCACAAGAGGTCAGTCACCCCGGGGATGGATACACTGGGACACCTGCGCTCCTAAACCTGGCCCTGCTCCTAGGTGAAGGAGGCAGGACCCCCCCAGCCAGAAAGCTTTGTCATCCTTTTGCTCCAAAGCAGCGGTTCTTTTTGCTCCTATGTCTGCTGCCACAACAGGAGAGAGTGACAAGAACCCTGGGAGGGTGAGCAGAACAAACGTCCGAAATCTCAAATGCAGGGAGGCAGAGTCAGTGCTTTGCAGGGCTTCCCCCCAGAGCCGTTTCTCAATAGCACACTTCTCCTCCAGAACACAGAGCAGGCTGTGAAATGCATCCACCTCTCAGACAGGAGACAAGCGCTTGTCTGCAGAGCAGTACAGAGCACAGTAGCAGCACAACCCAAAACCCGCTGACTTTTAGCAGGTTAAAGTAAGGGAGAAATTTTGACAAGACTAAATAGTTGCATGACAGCAATGAAAACAGGGGTCCAGAACTGAGGAAGCACTCACATACAGACCCTGAAACATTGTCCACATAGATCAGTAATACCTGTATTTCTCTTTTTTCTGAAGGCAGCATTTTAAGCATCAGGAATGAGCTTTTAATGCAGATTAGATTCCTTAGTGCAGGGTTTAATTTGATCACAGAAGAAGGAGATACAGCTGAAGGAACTTTGACTCTGTTTTTGGAAACACCACCATCTCTCAGAACTATGCAGATCCACTTAAAATCCTTTCGGGTCTATCAAAATTTGTAATGATTTTGAAAACAGATGTACTATCTCATTACACAGGTTTCAAGTGTCACCTAGTGGCTATTTTCTCTTTTATTTCAATTTGGCATTTAAAAATAACTTTCCCCCCTTTTTAAATTTTAAAACGTTTGTTATTTCTATCATTACTGTTATTTATTATGCGACTCTGGCTCCTGCAATGGTAAGTAGATGCCTAAGTTTAAGCATTCAGATGGACTGAATCTGAGCCATAAGACAGCTGATTTCAGGACTAAAAAATTAAAAGAGAAAAAAATCTTATCCATCTTGTCTACAGAAACAAAACAAGGCACAAATGTCAGTTCATGATTTAGAGCTTTTTCAGTACAACTTAATCACTTCTTACAATGAGAAAATTCTGGCACGTTAAAGTCCGTAATAAAGCCTATTCTAAGCATTCCTCACACCAGATAAAGCCAAAAATCCACAGTGCCGTGTCAAGAGGTTTGTGTTTTACACTAACCCAACTGGTGATCTTACACAGGCCTAAAACTTTGATACTCAGCTCAGGTTGGTGATTTATCATATCACTCTCATAATGGGAACAATTAGTTCAGGTCTTCTGTCTCCCACCTCAAACATCCTCTTATTCTCCAAGAATAAGGAACGAAGCTAACTAGACATCCAGAAAAATGGCTAAACACGCACATGCAATGCAGCATGCCCAAACAGGCATCAGACCTGCACTGCATGCCAGGCAGACATGGCGTGAAACATGCAAAGCACATCAAATCCGGAATTCCATGTGTCACAAAGACATGTAAGACCATTTGTGCTGCAGCCTGCTAGAGCTCAGTGACACGACGCGCTGTACGTAAGCCCTACACCAAATTAGAAGCCAGTTACATCCCTCAGTGAGTGTTTGATATTTGACATTTTGCTTTCCCCAGATCACCTCTGTCATGTAACTTTTCACAGGCTGTTACAGAAATTCAACTCTGCAGGCTTCTAAAATTTCCTGCTTGTTTAGGCCATGGAAGTTACATTACATATACAAGAACAAGCCCTTCTTTACACAGGAGCTCACATTATAAATCAAAACCAACTCAGCAGCCTCCAATTCTTATTTCAGTCTCAGAGCTGTTGATTCTCAGTTACCTTAGGCTGCTTCCTCAACACCACGAAGCTCAGAGGATGCCAGGGAAATAAAGCTGTACTGAATGTTGATATTGATTGACAGGTAGCTGAAAATGAGTCAGCGGTGTGCCCAGGTGGCCAAAAAAGCCGATGGCATCCTGGTTTGTATTAGAAATAGTGCGGCCAGCAGGAGTAGGGAGGTGATTGTCCCTGTCTACTTAGCACTGGTGAGGCCACACCTCGAGCACTGTGTCCAGTTCTGGGCACCTCAATACAAGAAGGTCATTGGGGTGCTGGAAAGAGCGCAGAGAAGGGCAACAAAGCTGGTGAAGGGCCTAGAGAACAAGTCTTATGAAGAGCTGCTGAGGGAACTGGGGCTGTTTAGTCTTAAGTGAAGGAGTCTGAGGGGAGACCTTACTGCTCTCTACAACTGCCTGAGAGGACATTGTAGAGAGGCAGGTGCTGGTCTCTTCTCATGGGTAATTAATGACAGAACAAGAGGAAACAGGCTCAAGCTGCACCAGGGTAGGTTTAGGCTTGACATTAGGAAAAATTTGTTCACTGAAAGGGTTGCCAGACATTGGAATAGGCTGCCCAGGGAGGAGGTCGAGTCACCATCCCTCAATGTGTTTAAAGGTCGTTTAGATGTGGTGCTTGGAGATACGGTTTAGGGGTGTCCTTGGTACAGTAGGGTTGATGGTTGGACTCGATGATCTCAAAGGTCTTTTCCAACCTGAATAATTCTAATGTTAGAATTTACATCCATGACATATGTGGCTGCCAGCGTGTCACAAAACCCAGACTGATTTCAGATGAAAGAAACCACGAAGCTGAAGCCTCACAAGGCAAATCATTCACTACTTCGATTTAGGTTAAACAGATTTATGAGCTTAGAAACAGGACTAAGTTACTGCAATTTGAGTAGCTGAGCTGTACAGCACTTCAGCCTACAGCAAAAGCCAGGTCAAGCACATTTTTGGCTTATGAAAGGCAAACGATCGGAGATTTGAATGCAGAAGATTCAGTGGAGGAGGTTTGCGGAATATACCCACTTTACCTCACCACTGGGACAAGAGTATTCCCTGCGGAAGCTGCAGATACTCAGTTATCAAAACTGTCTGCTGAACCATATCCTCAACCATGGTCTGCTGCAAGGTCCATCCCATCAGTGCCAGACTGATGTTCACACCACAACACTCACCAGGTGTCCACATTCCAAAGACCGCCGTGACCACAGAGAGGCCTCCATGAGTGAAAACAATGTGCATGGTGTGTCCCACCACACACCTGGTCATGCACCCAACACGTAATGGCCAGCTCTTCATGCATCTCTGACAACACAAAGGGGGACACAGCAGTAGCTGGCAAGTGACTGCAGTGGGCTATCCCACTACAGCCCCCGTTTGAGATACAGGCTTGCAGTGACATTACCCAACCTCAGTGTTCACAACTGAACACACTGTTAAAAGGCTCAGACACAGAATCAGATGCTGGCCAGACACTGGTTATCCAGCTCACTCTAACACAGAGTTATGTCAACCACCATAGACGTTGGGAGAGGGCAGGTTTACACCAGATACAAGGAGGAAGTTCTTCACCCTAAGAGTGGTGAGACACTGGCACAGGTTGCCTAAGGAATCTGTGGCTGCTCCATCCCTGGCAGTGTTCAAGGCCAGGTTGGATGGAGCCTTGAGCAGCCTGGTCTGGTGGGAGGTGTCCCTGCCATGGCAGGGGGTTGGAACTAGATGATCTTGAGGTCCCTTCCACCCAAACCAGTCTATGATTCCAACCCAAGAAAGCTGCTGCCCAGAGTCAAAAGCAAACAAGGATTGCCTGGAGCTCAACATGTACCCTGCACTCTTCAGTTACTGCATGAAGGAAATACAATACTGGATTCACGGAGGCTTAATCTAAAATGGGATTAAAGATAGAAATATCAGCTTGAGTTGGAGGAAAATGAGGAAGCAGGCATCTTCCTGAACAGTGCAGTAGTACTAGATGCCACAGCTAACCACCACACTCTTCAATCTTGTTACCTACTTTAAGTCACAGGTCACAACCTCAGCAAGGCCCTTTCTTCAGCTGACTACACCGATTCACAGTACGTATACAATCTGCCCCATGTTATCAATAAACAACTTGCATCCCCTGAGCTCTATAAACTATTACCTCTGGCTTGACAGGAGTAAAATTTACCCACCTTCTTCCTACCAGGACTCCTTGATAAATGGCAACTGCTGCTCAAACCAACGCTAACTAGAGATTAAATACTTCAAGATCTTGAAGTATTCACCTAACCTCTAGCAAAGAGATTATTCCTGGTGAAGATGTTACAGTCTGGAAGAGCTACAGGCTGGAGGTACCCGCCCGAGCCTGAGGACATGGGCTCAGGAACCCCCAGGACCCAGGAGGCCACCATCTCCATGGGAAACAGAAGCACCACGGAGACCCAAGTAAATGAAAAGAGAATGGCCACTCCCAGTGCTCGTCAGGATGCTGCTTCCCCGTTTGCTTAGCACCTGCCAACACTTCAAATGTCCTTTTGAAGGGACCAAGTTTAAGAAGTGCTGTCAAGCAAGTGGGAACTGCGAGCAAACCTGCCTGTGTATCCCTACAGCTCACAGCAACCAGCTTCGCTTTCATTTACCAGCTCACTCAGAGCCACTGATGCAAACTTCATCCCCTAGTAAAAAGCTTTTTCAGGAGCTGTACGATACCAAAGTATTCCAAACACTCCAGCAACATAACCCTTTGCCTAAGGGCCTCACAGCTTAAAGAGTATCTGATACACAAAGCTACACAAAACAGTAACCAGCTTCAAAATTGGAAAAGGCTCCTAAAGGTGCTAGAGAGCTGAGAACTATCCCAGCTAATCACATTAGATGTTATGATTCTGGCTATAGTTCAGAATCACACAAACAGAAAATGCAATCCCTTTCCAACTTGTCAGGGGCTTATCCACATGGACTCTGTCTGAAAATCAGAGGGTGATACAAGTATGGGAAGTGCTTTTCACTATCACCTCCTGATGGATCCCAAGTCTTGCCTCCTAAGAGACTTTAATTCTAAGAGGCTGGGGGGGGCAGGGCCGGACAGGGGGGAGAAAATAACATAGAGGCATCTCATCTGAACACCTGACATGCCCATGCATCCACCAGGATTAGGACAGGTTTCTGCCACCTGCTCCATGCTAGATGGAGAGAGAGGGGGAGATAGGGCTGAGAAGAGAATGGGTTTATCCTGAGTTTCAAAAGAAATTTTCCTCCTTCTTTCTACACAGCTTTCCCTTTGGGTGGAACAGGGTGAGCGCTGAAAGGGCTGATCTGGTGATATCCAACAGATTATGCATTTCAAAAGGAAAAACCTGACTTTCCTAGGTTAATTCAGCTTATGCCCTCAAATAAAGTCATGCAACTGAATTTCTCATTACGACAAAGCTTGGCATAAGGCATAGTGTTTCCATATGAGCAGAAGTTGCTTTCACTTGGACGTTTACACAGCTTGCACAAGTTTGGAAACTTGGCTGTGAAAAGAGAGTTGAAAACACAGCGGTTATCTCCTTCCTTAGGTGTGCTCCTGGGCCCTTTCAGACCACTCTGAACTACTGGGGACCAGCCTCTTTGCCTTGCCAAGCTCTTCCAAGCCAGCGTATGGGACCTGCTCCCACAAGTGAGGAACTGTTCTGCAGAGGAAAGAGGTGGTTGGCAGTGCACATGCTTGTCTGTAGAGTGGGCACAGCAGAGTCACAGCATTGCTGTACGTACTGCTACTGCTACGCAACACCTGCTGAGAGAGAACAGCAAGAGCTCCCGGTTACCCGTGTGGGAACACAGGAACCATCAAACAAGGACCTGCACAGCGGCCATGAACTTACTGAGACCAGGAAGACGCCTGTGCACGCACGCCTGAAGCTTGGGAAGACAGGTCCTGAAGGTGTGTACATCAAATTCCAAATCTGTTCATTTTAATGTCCTCCCCAGCCTAAAATAGCTCTGTAATCTTGCTGCAGTACCTGATATTTATTTAGTACTACATATACAATATATCGCTGTTCAATGAAAAGCTTCTGGGCACTCTAAACAGATAACTGTCCACCAGAATAAGGCCAATTTTAATTCCACTTAGCCAATTCTCTTTAGTTCTCCAAGCGTTCTCAAAAAGGCCTCCATTGCAAGCAGCTGTAGATCATCAGCACAATCCATAGTCCAACACATTTTGCACTGAAAAATGTTAACCTAGAGCATGAAATGTTTCGTGCAAATGAAAGTTAATCATCTGATAATACCAGAATACCTGAATGTAGCGATATTGCTTGTTTTCCTGAACATCATTTCTTAATAGTGCATTAAATGGGTAAGACACTGTTCTTTTATTTTCAGCCCTGATTCACCCAAGTTTCATCATTCCTTCGAAATATTCATGAAACTAGATTAAAAAAATAAGCAAAACATTAAAGCAAAGTCTTCAATAAGGAGGAGAGAAGCGTACATCCAGCTTCTTGTGGCTAGAGAGAGGGCAGTCAGAGCAAGGCGAGTGAACACGACCATCAGAAAAGCAAGAGCTGAGCAGTCCAGGAACCACAAAGCTGAGCAAAAAAGGAAGGCAGGGGGGCGGAGGTAGAAAGGGAGACAAGGAGACCCAGAAAAGACAACTTGAAATACAAGTGTCAACTAGTCTTCAAAAGCCTTTGTGACTTCTCAAGTGTTTGTTCAAAGGAAGGTGTCTTCATGATATGTCTTGCAGCAATCAGCCTCTCCAGCAAACACCTCCTGAAGGCTGCCGCGGCAGCTCTGCTCAGCCAAGCACAACGCTGCAGTCCAGTATCACCTTCACGTATCATAATTTTGATCCGACTGTGCTGTACCTGCTGTTGTTACAGGCAGCTGGTAACATGCTCCTAAGTCAGAGGAGGTGAGAAAATATCTTCTGTTTGCATATATTCTTCTTAACTGTTACTCATCTCACACCTTAGCCCTTATCGAAGAGCCACACCAATTTAGTGTCCGACCACCCGAGCTGCAGGAATGATTCAGCTAAGAAACAAAGGCAGAAAACAGAGGATGTTGAAAGAGTTCTTTGTACAAAAAGGAGGAAATCCTACCGCATTTTGAATCTCCTGTGTGAGCAGCGTGCATGGCCTTCGCTTCGGCTCTGCTGAACGTTCCATCTCCCAACAGGTCTTTGCCAAATGGAGGGGTACGGCTCTGCATAACTGAGGTCACTGCTCTTTGCCCAGGGCCTGCACAGGGGGATGTTTACCAGCCTTCACCCCAGAACAGCTGGCAATGAAGAGGCACCAATACAGAGGGAGCTCAGGGAAAAAGAAAGATAAAGAAAGGCCCTTTCGGTGTTGTTCATCTATCAAGATACTTGCACTATTTATAGGGTAGGTAGAAGACAGAATCTTACAGAGAGAACATCTTAAGACCAGAGGAGATTCCAGGACTGAGTCAACAATTGTATGGTTTCAAATAACAGGCATTATGAACTCCACAGTTTGGCGTCTAACTCTGAAGCTTCAAGGACTTGCAAGATATTTTTTGGGTTTCAAATAAGAGAACCATCGGGCGGTTACTTTAATTAAAGTCAAGAATTTTAAAATCAAGAATTTAAATGAACATAATTTGAAGAGCTGAATCTTTAAATCAGTCATTAGATAGCATGAAACCCAAGAAAGGAGGAGCTGTTAATAGCAACACCTCTTTGAAGGCTATTTTTATAAACTCTTGTGAATTTTATTACAAATAGCTGATAATCCACACCCCCCCAGCACTCTTATGCTAGGCCTCAGCACACTTAATGTCTCTATCAACTAATCCAACTGCTAACACCACTACTAAATGAGCCTTTTACTACAATGTAGGGACTTCCCAGATGTTCTCTCGCTGGTTTTGAAATCTAAGATAACAAGCAAAAAAAAAGAGAGTTATGTTTATGATCCACAAGACAATGTTGAGCAAATCAATTCTGTTACTGTATTTCATTAACATACCTGCATTTGGGGGATTTAAAGGGGAAAGCACAGCCAAGACAAGTAAGTAGGCATGAAATTCTAAGACTGAGAGAGGGTTGCTTTGCATTAATCTCAATGTCATTTAAAAGAAAATGACTAAAGCCATTAATTGTAAGGTATTTCCAGTGTCATACCTCTCTGTTGGTGCATGTCAACTCTTCATACCAGTGCAAAATGCTTCCCACCTGCATGGCAGAACAGTCTTCAAGCTTCACACTGGGAAAAGAATTACAGAGATGTAGTGCAATAACGGTGATTTTGGCCTCAAATATCAGGCAACTCATTTCTATCTCAATATTCTTTTGTTAGTTCACTGAATGGAAAATACAGTGGACTCAGTAGACTTTGAGCACAGAACATATGCAAACACACGGTTTCTATGAGGCAATGTGCATACAAAGTGGGAGACGGAAGGGAATCAAGCTTGCCCACCAATCCTGTCAATGTTATTTCAAATAAACGAGAGCAAGCAAATTTCAGAGCAGTGAAGCAATTCAGAAAACACAGCAACAATGACATCCACAATGAAGCACCTTTAAGTAAAATGAAAATGGTAATGTTTCTATTTGCTTTATTTAAAAAAAGCAAAAATGTTTGTTTTCACTTAGCAACTATTTCTGCTTCTTCAGCTCTAATTACTAGCTTGCAGTTACTACTATATCCAGTGAAGTATGTCTGACCTCTAGTGACCGCAATATGCAGATTGAGTGGGATTAACGCCGTAACTTCGCCACCCCCCCCCCCTTTTTGACCAATGAAATATTTGAATCCTGATGATTCCTGCTTGCAAGATAAGGTGGGACAGACAAAAATCATGTAAGAAGGTTGGATTCATACCATAAAGAGAAGTTGATCACTGGAGTTTATTAAAGGGGTTCTCACCAAGAACAAACTCAAGCCACTCCAATTTGGTTTTCTTTGGTACCGTGGAAGCCACATGGTTTGCTAGAGGAAAGCAAACAAACAAAACCCCTGCATCTTACAGGGCTGCACGGAATACTGAAGACAGGCAAACTGCTCTAGGTAAGACAGAGACAGTAAATGACAACAACAACAACCACCCAAACAAAAAGCCAACCAAACAAATAACCCCAAACATACACACACAGGAAACCCATAAATAAACCCCACCAACCTGCAAGTGGGATTTGCTCTTTCTTAGGATCTGAAAGGAAACACGGAAATTTAAACACCAAAAAAGGAGATCGGAGGAACTGGATTTTCAAAGGGAGTGTGTGTTCAATCTGAGGTTGAATCAACTGGGGAAAAGGAAACCCTCTCTTCACAAATTGTAACTATGTATTGCAAAAGCGAACATTTGGCACCCCGCAGTTACAGGTTAGGGCCAAGAACGTTAAAGCACTGTTGGATGAGTCATTTCTTCAGGTGCCCTGCAGATGACTGAGGAAATGGGTCCCCAACGCTGATCCTCTTAACGATCCTCCTCAGGCCATGGAATACACTTGCAAGGCTGAAAAGCCCCCCTGGGAATGGAAAGAGAATCACCTCCACCATGCTGTCAGGTCAGACAGCTTTCTAGCTCGCTGCATGGTACTTGGGGAAGCAGCCTTTCATACCTCCAAATTATATTCTATGTTCATCTCAGGCACACAGACACGGAAAGTTACACAGTATGATTATTCCATTAGCATGTTGCAAATTCTTGGAATCCAGAGGTTTCTACTTTCCTTCAGAGCAAAAGTTGACAAAACTCCTAAGTGCAGAGGAATGTTTAAAAACCTAAGTCGCATGCATGGGGACAAAAACCCACAAAGCTGAAAAAGCCTCCTTGTCCAGCTTCATTAAAAAGAGGGACACATCAGTAAGCAACCACTGCTCTTGGATGCCTGTGTTATGTGGGGTTTTTTCACTGGCTGGAATTGGCCCTGTGCAAGCAGGGACTCTCACAGAGAGGCTGCCTTCTCAACAACCCCTCTCCAGTCCCATGTTGTCTCAAAATGGGAGGCACTGCATTTAAATTAAGGAAATAAAGATACTCTAAGTATGATTACAAGTCCACAAAGACGTATTTAAAAACAGACTTACAAGAGTGCTAGAACAAAGCTGTTTTTTTAAAGGTAAAAAATAATCCTAGTTGCTCTTGCTGTTTCATCTCAAGAACACAACATAAAAACTATATCATGGCACCAAGTTTTACACACAGATTACATAAACTTGCTATGAATGTATAGATGTGCAGTGCTCTGTGATCTTTGATAATTTTCGTCCAAGTGTACCTTCAGCTACATTTTCAGTCTTTTCCTTCCTCTTCAGGGACATAGGTTGCATTCCACGTCACTCGCTGTATGTATTACCTCATTAGTATTGTTGTTGTTACCGTTGTTTCTTCTCTCTTTGTGCTGTTCCATTAAAACTGTTCTTATCTCAACCCGCGGGGTTTCACTCTTTTCTCCCCATTCTCCTCCCCACCCCGCCACAGGGCGAGGGGTGAGTGAGCGGCCGCGTGGTGCCTGCTCCCAGCCGGGCCCAAACCACGCGTCCTTTTTGGTGCCCGACATGGGGCAGGAGGGGTTGAGATAACGGCAGATCTGGCCAGAGCGCGTTGAAAGGTCTGTCACACCCCTCTGTGACAGCAGTTAAATCACCGCTGGTCACGCTGGTTCGGCTGCTCACGCAGCGGTGCTGTGTCAACTCGTACAGGCACTGTGTGCTCCCTGCGCTGATGGTCGGGACCTCTGGGAGGGGGATCAGGACTAGCATCTTGCTGCACCGGCTGATGTTGACTTAGGGTCTGATTGCATCCCTGGCCACTGCATCACTGGTCACGAGGTTAAGCTGGTATTTGTATGTGGCATTGCTGTCATGCCCAGCCCCCAGGCACCTTCTCACGGCATTTGTTACTCATCGCACCCAGCCCACAGGAGGGACAAAGGAGGTCACTTTCTCCCACTCTTCCACCTCTCCTTCCACATTCAGGCTCATTATAGCAGCTTTTGAGAATTCCAAATATCCCTGGGATGCCCAAGCCAGCATGTTCTTGCTGTATCTCCTGAATGTGTCCCAGGGTATTGTTCATGGTTAAACAAACTTTTGCTAAGAACACCACCCAGAGATCTGCCCTGAGGATGGATAATTATGAGTGGCAGGGTGTGTGGGAGAGTACGGGCAAGTGCCTGGGACAGTGGTTATCCCCACTGTTTTGGAATTTCACCCCTGAACAAATACAGAATCCTGAAAAACTAGTAAAATACTTGGAAAAGGTATGCTGTCACCCTGGCAATTCCAGAGACACAAATCACTGCAATATGCTGGGGCCTGGCCCACGCCTACCGAGCCCTTCTCAGCACTGCTCAGTGCCCTCAAGGGGAAGAGAAGGTCTCTGGACCTTCTGAGTAATTTTCACAAGGAGCGACTCTGATGAGGATTAGAGGGGCCCTGCCTCCAGCCAGGGGGAGGAAAGGGACAACCGGCTTTACTGGACTGCGTGGACCCGATGGCCTGGCACGTCAGACCCACAGGAGTCTAAGGCTCCAGGAGACGCTGGTGCACACTGTACCCTAATGCCATCGAGCTATAGAGGGGCAGAACCCTTTCGTCTTTCTGGAGTGACAGGCGCATCCCAACAGCTAACTGTACTGGAAGCTGACCTGAGTCTAACTGGGAATGACTGGCATAAACACCCCATTGTGACTGGCCCAAAGGCTCCGCGCATCCTTGGCACAGACTACCTCAGGAGGGGGTATTTCAAGAACCCAAGAGGGTACCTGTGGGCCTTTGGTATAGCTGCCTTGGAGATGGAGGAAGTTGAATAGTTGTCCACCTTGCCCAGGAGGACAACTTCTGTGGTGGGGCTGCTGAAGGCTGAAGAATAACGGGTGCCAATCGCTACCACAACAGTACATCGGCAGCAATGTTGCACCAACCAAGACTCTCCGATTCCCACCCATGAGCTGATTCATCAACTGGAGAGTCAAGGGGTGATCGGCACAACTCGCTCACCCTTTAACAGCCCCACGTGGCCAGTGTGAAAATCTAATGGAGAGTGGAGACTAACAGTAGACTATGGTGGCCTGAATGAAGTCACGCCACCCCTGAGTGCTGCCATGCCAGCCACGCTAGAACTTCAATCCCAACTGGCGTCAAAGGCAGCCAAGGGGTACGCCACAACTGGTATTGCTCATGTGTTTTTCTCAATCCCTTTGGCAGCAGAGTTCAGGGCACCGTCTGCTTTCACTTGGAGGGGTGTCCAGTACCCCTGGAATCGACTGCCCCAGGGGTGGAAACACAGTCCCACCATTTGCCATGGACGGATTCAGACTACACTGGAACAGGTGAAGCTCCACAACACCTGCAATACATCGATGACATCATTGTGATGGCCAAACCATCTGGTTCCCGACATCTGGGTACCAGCATCTGCACAAAGCACCTCTGACCAGTGCAACTGGCGCAGCAGCTGCCCCTGGGACTCAGATGGAACCACAACTGGTAGCAGACGCTGTGCTGGGCCATCTCTGTGGCTCACCAGCTCACGCAAGGCATGAAATGGAGCGTCGCTGCAGCGAGGCTCTGACTGACCCCTTCCTGCTGTGCAGGCTACAGCACGTCCACGCATGGATCTGAACCTCAGCTTCCAAAGTCGGACGGTTACCAGAGGGAAATACACTGACCGGGTGCTGCTTTCTCCGAAGCTATCGGGATTTCCTTTGGAACTTGGGAGGTTTTTTGGGAATAGCTCCCTATTCTAGCTTTCTACTTCCCTCTTTGACAACATTAACAGAAAGTATGAAGGTAAATGTCACACGACTAAAATACTGAAAATGCGTTCTTACCCTGTAAAGTCAGCAAAGCTGGACTACTCACCCCTGGGATGCCAGCTAGGAATCAGCCTGGGATCCAGCTGAGGAGTTGGAAAAGCCCTCCCGGTGGCCGCATCTGCAACCAAACACCCACAAGAAGTTACCGTCATGTGTTCTGACCCACAGGGCCATAACTGAACAGCAGAACACAGAAAGGGGCCACATCATGACACAGCACAGGCGCGCAGGGCTGCGTTCTCACCCCCGCAGAGGCGCCTGGCTGACTTTGGGCTTTGAGCTGGCAGCTCCCGAAGGTTTAAGGACAAGGCCATGACGCACCCGCGCGACCTCTCTGCAGCTCAGCCCTGGAACCCAGCCGGGAAGCTGGACAGCCCTCGCCTGCAACCGTGTCCGTGAATGAACACAGGACAGAGCAGCTCCTGTGAAATGTTTCAATGTGCTGCTTCAGGTCTGAATGCCAGCGAACGCAGCTCAGACACAGGACTGCTCCAGAGCGCTCCTCTCGCCTTCTGCTCAGGTGCCTCTTGCAGATAGTTACCGGCTGCCTGCAGTGGTGTGGAGCTGTCAGCTCCCTGGAACTCCCAAGGCTCCTAATCAGGCTCTAGCTGAGAAGCTTGATAAGCCAGGCCAAGGCCATCGCCTGCAATCCAGCAGAGCTCAGAGAAGTTTCCATGCACACAGAGGAAGCCCACCCCTGGGAACTGGAGGAAAAAGCGACAATAGGCTGTTCCAGGCGGCAGCAGCGCTACCCCTGCCTGTTCCTGCAGGCTGGGGACCTGTGGTTCATCCGAGGGGAGCAGGACTGCAGGACTGGAGCAGAAATGCTCCTGTTTTCCCGAGCAGACCTCTCCTGAGCGTGCCCCTCTGGGGTGGCCACGAGGCTGACAGCTGGGATCCAGCCAGGGAGTGGCAGAGCCATGGCCCTGGGCACGGCTGCAGCCAGCCCGGGGAGAAACGCTGCCGTGGGCTGTTGTCTGGCTCCCGCGGTGCCACGTGCTCACCCGCCCTGGCACACAGCGGGGGCAGGCTGCCCTGGGGCAGGGCACTGTGGCACGGAGCCGGCTGTCCCCACAGGGACTTAGTGCTGGGTTTCTTACCCTGCACGGCCACTCCCACCAGAAAATGCCCCCAAAGCAGCCACAGCCCCTCTACAGCTCCCCGCAGGGTGTCTGCCCCCTCTGCCCGCACTGCGGTGCCTGCCTGGCTTGCCTGGCCCGGCCCAGCTGCTCTCCCAGACCCAGCCTTAGCTTTGGCCCCGCCGCCGCCCCACTGAGGTGCACTGGATGCCACACTGCACTCCTCGGGGCTGGGTGCTGGCCCTCTGCCTGCCTACCTGCTCCCTGTGCTCGTCTTGGAGCAGCCTGCGGGCTTGCAGGACCACCAGGAGGAGGAGAAGGAGGCGGGTAAGGACCCGGGCCCCACACGCTCGCACCATGCTGCTACCGGCTGCTGCTGCTGCCGCCACCGCTGCCAGAGTGTTGCCCACAGCTGGCGTGGCACAGCACAGCAGGGCAGGGCTCTGTCACCTCAGAGACCTGCCAGGCCCCATGCCCCACCAAGCCCCTCCAGCGTACACCCGGTGCCATTGAGTTACCGAGTCTGCACACTCTTGCGTTTCCTCGTTCTCCGTGCGCGGGGAAGAAGCCGAAGTGGAGAAGGGTGGATGGACCTGTTTTGGGAGGTGTCGTGTCTCTAGTACCTCACCTGTTGTGCCTCTAGGATACAGCTCTTGTGTGAATACATTTCAAAACACCTTTCTCTGTCTTTGAGATGAGAGGGAGAGTTATATACCCTGTTTGCTTTCTGGGTTAAGAAATGAAGGAAAACAAGGCCTGTCTTCTCAAGTGTGGCTTCAGGAACCCACTGGTGAAAGAGTCTGCAAGGCTGGAGCGGATGGTGAGCCTTCGAGGACAGCGACCTGTCTAACTGCAGCGCACTTCAAAGTTAATGGCTGAAATACGTGGCTGAAATCTTTTGTGCCTTTCCTCGGGAGCCAAATGCACTATGTCTGACCTCACAGGCACGCTGGTTCTCCAGATGCCCGCGGGCTATACCCAGGTGGGTCCGGAAGAGCAGTCCAGGGTCACTTCTGCTGTCCCCTCCACGTGGGCACCAGATACGTCAGTGTGCTCAGAGATGCAGGTCCCGCCCTGCCCAGTGACCGGTAGTTGTTATCACCTGATACAAAACAGTACGTAAGCGCCTTGACTGAGCACCGGTTTGGTGTCAGGAAGGGCTGTTGAGGCCTCTTCCATTCGGTACCAAAGCCCGTTACCGGCCTGCAAGTACAGACCAGGCTGTATGAGGGGGCTCCATCTGATGCCTTCGAGTTCAGCTGATGACAAAACCAGGACACAGCGCAGCTCTTTCACCTGCAGCCGCTTCGCGTTTTACCGGCAGAAGGTCCTGGGCAGACCCTCGCCTGCCCATGTCCACCTCCAGGCAGCAGCTCCAAAGGCCCGAAACTCAGCGGACAGTTGCTCGGGGTTCTGAAGCTCTGGTGTCCCGTTGGTTGCTATCAGATACGTCACCTAGAGAGAACAGAAACACGAGACTCCACCTGTTTCTTTCTTACCCAGAACTGCTCACAGAGAGACCATTTTTTAAGGTCCAGTCTTCGGTGCCAGTTTCTTCCCTGGCAGAGGGTTAGAGATGATTTTTCTATACCTACAAAAAAAAACCTGATGCAGCCACAGCTACTCCAACATCAACATGAACTTGCCTTAACAGCTGATTGCAGTGGCTGACCCAGTTAGTATGAACTCCATCAGCAAAAGCACATTTTGTTTCTCCATGCATCGACACCAACTTTACTGGCTATTTTAAAGAGTGAATTCGGGCCAGCTGTATTATTTCAAAGGATGATTACATAAAATGCATCCCTGCAGTGCTCACTGCTCCCTAAAGTACAGCTTCCTTAAAACAAACCTAGTCCAGATTTTTGCCCTGTTCTAGATAAAAATGGTAACCAGATGAAAAAAAAAGTAGATCCATCAGCTTATTCCTTGGATAAACAGAAACATTTGGAATCTCATTTTCTACACAGACGTGCAAGCTGCGAACACAAATATACTACGAAGAAAAAGCATCACTGGGCAGACAGGAGCCACCGCAACTCTGTCTTTCAGCAGTCTCCAAATTCCAGATCAGCAAGTCTTCCTGACAGACCTCAGGCCAAGGAATTAGAACAGAATTTTGCAAAACATGGAGCGAGCATTATCCAGGGCAGTTCACTTGGAACCAAGGTCTCACATGCTGAGAAGCTGGACAGATGAGTTCATTCTGCTTCTGCAAGACGTTCTTTAGAAACGCAAGACAAACGTTTTGAACCGTTTGCACCTAAACTTCCAGTCTATGTCTCAAATATACAGCAATAATAACAGAAATAGGCCTAGGAGTCTTCCATAAAAACGTCTGCCATGACAAGAACAGCTCTGCGCTACTGGCGTTTAAAGAGACGGTGGCCAAAGGGACTTTGCTCTTATCCTCTTAAACACAGAGGAAAAATTCCAGGCCTAAAAAGGCAAATGAACTATCCTAGAGGAAAAACAATAAAAGGAAGTTTCTCTACTTTTCCCACAACAGAAGTGTCACAAAATCAGTCCTGTCCCGTCCCTCTGCAGCTGCCCTCAGGCACCGGGCACAGCGGTGAGCCGGAGGGCCTGTCCTCACTGCGGTTAAATGGTGCTGCCCCAGGGACGTCCCTTCTCCTGCGGTAAAGGAACACAGCACCCATGGCAGCCTTGGGAATTTTATTCCGGCTCCATTCGCCTGGCTGTGAAACAGGAGTGCCAGGACAAAGGGAGCTCTTTCAGCTGCTCCTTTCTTCACAGAACTCCAATCAGCAGAGTCATCTGTAGCTGGGTACTGCACCTTTTAAACAGTTCTACGACCACAGAAAAAGATCTAGGGGAAGCTGAAGCACCTTCTTGCCGTGTCTCTTTTGCTTTCCTGTGATCCAGCTGGCAGAGAAAAGCAAGTACAGTACAAAGGAAAGAAGTGTTTGCAGTAGCTGCAAAGGGGCAACAAGCTCATGGATTTCTTTAACGTACCCAGAAACAAGAAGGGATCTGGCATACAGCTGCAGTCTGTGAAAATGAGACCCTAAAGTCATCCGGGGCACCCAGATACATGACAGAACAACATATGGATGATTTAGAAGCCTGAGACTGTAAAAGATTCGCAGCATTTGGAAAATGGCTACAGTTTTGAAGAAAATTGATGCAGGGTGGTTAATAAATGCAAAAGCAAACAGAAATGCCTGGGATTTGGTTTGTTGGGTTTTCTTAAAACTGGAACTGGGGAGGTCTAACCAGCATTTCAAAGGATATTTATCGCACCAGTATTTGTCCCTCAGGCCCCAGGCCTATGCCTGGTGGAAGGAAATCCCAGTGAGAGAAAACAAACACTGTCACAGAAATATCCAGGCCACTCTTGGCTGGAAAATGGTTCATTCCTGTGAGTTCTGCATCGGCTGGAAAGAACGTGAGCAACAGGGGATGCATTTGCTCCACACGTGGAAAACAACAATCATATCTACATTCAGACTGGTGTTAACTCTATGATCAACGATCCTTTAATGCCCTTAGAGTATGTTTAGGTATTTCAACTCCTGTCAGGAACGGAAACTGCTGCGTGCCTTGCACTATTAAAACAAGCATTCAGAAAAATGTGAAAGAGCATCCTTTGGTTTCCAGGCTTCGCAGAACTCCCTGGATGGGGTCTAAATGTGACTATTAAACCCAACACTTACTGTGTGCCATCAGCTAAAAACCTGACCTGCAAACACAGGTCTTGCTTATCAGCTCTCCTGTCTGGATGCAGCTGAGAGCTCTCACTGCACTCTGTGATTCCACACACAACAGCAGAGGGATCCTGTCCCTGCTGGGGATGATTCACCTTCATAAAACCAGCTGGGAACTGGGGAACTTCAGGCAGTCCATCACAAGCTGTTCACTGTTCCCAGCTCAGGGGCAACAGCCTCTGCCCAAGACTCCAGGAGTAAACACAGACGGGACCAACTCCAGGTGCCTGATTTTAACCTCCTGCAGGTTGACTCAGACACCTGAAGATGCCTTGAAGCTCCAAGTGCTGATCTCAACTCCCGCAGCAGATGAGGCATGTATGAAGAAAAAGAGCATCTCAAATAATCTGGGCAAGGGCAGGAATCGCTGAATGTGAGTTTGATCAGAGATAAGAAATCCAGTTCCCTTCCTCACAGTTGACCTGAGGCTTCTCGAGGAGCCGTAATCAACAGTTGAGGTTAAGGAAGCTGGGAATTTTCAGCCTGTAAACCAGGGACACAGGCCTACTGCCACCCTGCCAGCTGCGGTGCACTCAGCTGACTCAGCATCAGGCTGAACCCAAACCTGTTTGCTTCTTCTGAGATAAAAGCCGAACCAAAAAGCTCACCCTGAAACGGGCAGCTCAGATGCAAACCCCAAGCCTAAAGGTGAGCTAAAGCCCAAACCAGAAAGGTCACTGAGACAGGTAGGTCAGATGCAAACCCGAACTCTAAAAGTGAAATAAAAACCAGAACTAAAAAGCTCACCCTGAAACTGGCATCTCAGATGCAAACCCCAAGTCTAAAGGTGAGCTAAAGCCTGAAACAAAAAGCTCACCCTGAAACAGGCAGATCAGACACAAACCTGAACTTTAAATATGAAGCTAAAAGCCAAAGCAAAAAGCTGACCCTGAAACAGGCAGGTCAGATGCAAACCCAAACTCTAAATTTGAAGCTAAAACACGAACCAAAAAACTCCTCCTGTAAGGGAAGGGGCTAAGGAAATCTTGGTGAAAATATTATTGCTTAATGATGATCTAGAATACTGTGTAACCCAAAGAATCAGGCTAATGGATACCGCTTAATATTTTGCTGACTATTGTACAAACTAGTTGAAGCAAGGAATGTTGTGGCCCCTTACAAAAGACAATTCCTGATAAACTCACAGAATCACGAAGATTTATGGCTCCACACAAGGATAGTTCCTGATAAGAACCTGGGGGATGCCTCAAGAACCGACTGAAACCAACCCTACGGTTTGAGCAAGAGCCAAGGAGCAACTGAGTCTGCGCAAGAACAAGGGGTTACTAGCGGTGACGAAGAGGAGCCATCAGCCTTCAAGGGGTTAGTAGCGATGGCAAAGAGGAGCCATCAGCCTTCATCTCCACGACCCCCCTACCTGTGCCCCCCCCCCCCCCCCCCGCCGACCACCACAAGGAGGCACTGCGCAAACGCAGTTAGGAGGAGTTTATGGAAATGACCTTTTGGAACTAATTTTAATACAAAGCAGGGACAGGTTATGCCTATGTATAGGTGTATTGGGAAACCTTGGGTATATGTAGCATCTGACCGTTTAAATCAGAGACAAGTTGCCGCGTTGGGGCGCGCACGATTTTGGTGGGGCTGCTCCCCGTGCTGCCCAGCGCTGAATACACATACCTACTTTACAGTCTCACAGACTGGGGAGTGCGTTTTCCGCACATCACCTGAAACAGGAAGGTCTGATGCAAACCCAAACTCTAAATTTGAAACTAAAAGCGAAACCAAAAATCTCACTCTGAAACAGGCAGCTCAGGTGCAAACCCAAACCCTCAACGTGGGCTAGAACATGAACCGAAAAGCTCACCCTGAAATAGGAAGTTAAAATCCAAACCTAAACTCTAAACAGAACCCAAACGTGAAATGACATAACCCCCCGCTGCTCCTTTCTGGACCACCAGGCTGCAAGGGATGTCTTTTCAAGCTGAACTGAAGAGCGCATCAGCCTGCTCCTGGTGACACACGGGCGTTGTGCCAGTGCTCAGGAGCATCGGATTGGCAACATATACAGAAAAATGACATGAAACCTATAATCTAGATCTAAAATCCAAGGCAATGAAAAACCTAAGGGGATGCAAACCCCAACATCTAGATAAAAAGCCTAAAGCAACGTAGAGCCTAAAGTAAGGTAGACAATAACATCTGGACGTAAATTCTAACATCTAAACGTAAAGCCTAAGCCGATGTAAAGCCTAAACGAATGTAAACCCTAAAATCCAGCTATAAACCCTAAACCGATGTGAACCCCTAAACCGATGTGAACCGTAACATCAAGATGTAACCCCTAAGGCGACGTAAACCCCTAAGGCGACGCGAACCGCAACATCCAGGTGTAAACCCTAAACCGACGCGAACCCCTAAGGCGACGCGAACCGCAACATCCAGGTGTAAAACCTAAACCGACGCGAACCCCTAAGGCGACGCGAACCACAACATCCAGATGTGAACCCCTAAAGCGACGCGAACCCCTAAAGCGACGCGAACCGCAACATCCAGATGTGAAACCCTAAACCGGTGTGAAACCCTAAACCGGTGTGAACCGTAACATCCAGATGTGAACCCCGAAACCGAGGTGAACCCCGAAACCGAGGTGAACCGTAACATCCAGATGTAAACCCTAAACCAGTGTGAAACCCTAACGTCCAGATCTAAACCCTAAACCGATGTGGAAACCTAAACCGATGTAATCCGTAACATCCAGGTGTAAATCCTAAACCGATGTAAACCCCTAAACCGATGTAAACCCCTAAACCGATGTAAACCCCTAAACCGATGTAAACCGTAACACCCAGGTGGAACCCCTAAACCGAGGCAAACCCCTAAACCGAGGCAAACCCCTAACATCCATATGGAAACCTTAAACCAATGTAGACCCTAACATCAAGATGTAGACCCCAAAGCGAGGGAAGGCCCTAAAGCGAGGTAAATAGTAACATGCAGATGAAGACCATAAAGCCAGGTAAACCTTTACATCCAGATGTAGACCCCAAAGCCCTCTACGACCCCAAAGCCAGGCAAACCGCCACACCCAGATGTACACCCCAAAGCCACCTACGACCCCAACGCCAGGCAAACCGCCACACCCAGATGTACACCCCAAAGCCACCTACGACCCCAACGCCAGGCAAACCGTCACACGCAGACGTACACCCCAAAGCCCTCTACGACCCCAACGCCAGGCAAACCGTCACACCCAGACGTACACCCCAACGCCATCCACGACCCCAACGCCATCCACGACCCCAACGCCAGGCAAACTGTCACATCCAGATGCACACCCCAACGCCCTCGACGACCCCAACGCCCTCGACGACCCCAACGCCCTCCACGACCCCAACGCCCTCGACGACCCCAACGCCCGGCAAACCGTCACATCCAGATGCACACCCCAACGCCCTCGACGACCCCAACGCCCTCGACGACCCCAACGCCCGGCAAACCGTCACATCCAGATGCACACCCCAACGCCCTCGACGACCCCAAAGCCCGGCAAACCGTCACATCCAGATGCACACCCCAACGCCCTCGACGACCCCAACGCCCGGCAAACCGTCACATCCAGATGCACACCCCAACGCCCTCGACGACCCCAACGCCCGGCAAACCGTCACATCCAGATGCACACCCCAACGCCCTCGACGACCCCAACGCCCGGCAAACCGTCACATCCAGATGCACACCCCAACGCCCTCCACGACCCCAAAGCCAGGCAAACCGTCACATCCAGATGCACACCCCAACGCCCTCGACGACCCCAACGCCCTCGACGACCCCAACACCCTCGACGACCCCAACGCCCTCGACGACCCCAACGCCCTCGACGACCCCAACGCCATGTAAACCGTCACATCCAGATGCACACCCCAACGCCCTCGACGACCCCAAAGCCAGGCAAACCGTCACATCCAGATGCACACCCCAACGCCCTCGACGACCCCAACGCCAGGCAAACCGTCACATCCAGATGCACACCCCAACGCCCTCGACGACCCCAAGGCCATGTAAACCGTCACATCCAGATGCACACCCCAACGCCCTCGACGACCCCAACGCCAGGCAAACCGTCACATCCAGATGCACACCCCAACGCCCTCGACGACCCCAACGCCCTCGACGACCCCAACGCCAGGCAAACCGCCACACCCAGATGTACACCCCAAAGCCCTCTACGACCCCAACGCCAGGCAAACCGTCACACCCAGACGTACACCCCAAAGCCCTCTACGACCCCAACGCCAGGCAAACCGTCACACCCAGACGTACACCCCAACGCCCTCCACGACCCCAACGCCCTCCACGACCCCAACGCCAGGCAAACCGTCACATCCAGATGCACACCCCAACGCCCTCGACGACCCCAACGCCAGGCAAACCGTCACATCCAGATGCACACCCCAACGCCCTCGACGACCCCAACGCCAGGCAAACCGTCACATCCAGATGCACACACCAACGCCCTCGACGACCCCAACGCCCTCCACGACCCCAACGCCCTCCACGACCCCAACGCCAGGCAAACCGTCACATCCAGATGCACACCCCAACGCCCTCGACGACCCCAACGCCCTCCACGACCCCAACGCCCTCCACGACCCCAACGCCCTCCACGACCCCAACGCCAGGCAAACCGTCACATCCAGATGCACACCCCAACGCCCTCGACGACCCCAACGCCAGGCAAACCGTCACATCCAGATGCACACCCCAACGCCCTCGACGACCCCAACGCCCTCGACGACCCCAACGCCAGGCAAACCATCACATCCAGATGCACACCCCAACGCCAGGCAAACCGTCACATCCAGATGCACACCCCAATGCCCTCGACGACCCCAACGCCAGGCAAACCGTCACATCCAGATGCACACCCCAACGCCCTCGACGACCCCAACGCCAGGCAAACCGTCACATCCAGATGCACACCCCAACGCCCTCGACGACCCCAACGCCCTTGACGACCCCAACGCCCGGCAAACCGTCACATCCAGATGCACACCCCAACGCCCTCGACGACCCCAACGCCCTCCACGACCCCAACGCCCTCCACGACCCCAACGCCCTCCACGACCCCAACGCCCTCGACGACCCCAACGCCAGGCAAACCGTCACATCCAGATGCACACCCCAACGCCCTCGACGACCCCAACGCCAGGCAAACGGTCACATCCAGATGCACACCCCAACGCCCTCGACGACCCCAACGCCCTCGACGACCCCAACGCCCGGCAAACCGTCACATCCAGATGCACACCCCAACGCCCTCGACGACCCCAACGCCCTCGACGACCCCAACGCCCTCCACGACCCCAACGCCCTCGACGACCCCAACGCCAGGCAAACCGTCACATCCAGATGCACACCCCAACGCCCTCGACGACCCCAACGCCAGGCAAACCGTCACATCCAGATGCACACCCCAACGCCCTCGACGACCCCAACGCCCGGCAAACCGTCACATCCAGATGCACACCCCAACGCCCTCGACGACCCCAACGCCCTCGACGACCCCAACGCCCGGCAAACCGTCACATCCAGATGCACACCCCAACGCCCTCGACGACCCCAAAGCCCGGCAAACCGTCACATCCAGATGCACACCCCAACGCTCTCGACGACCCCAACGCCAGGCAAACCGTCACATCCAGATGCACACCCCAACGCCCTCCACGACCCCAAAGCCAGGCAAACCGTCACATCCAGATGCACACCCCAACGCCCTCGACGAACCCAACGCCCTCGACGACCCCAACACCCTCGACGACCCCAACGCCCTCGACGACCCCAACGCCCTCGACGACCCCAACGCCATGTAAACCGTCACATCCAGATGCACACCCCAACGCCCTCGACGACCCCAACGCCAGGCAAACCGTCACATCCAGATGCACACCCCAACGCCCTCGACGACCCCAACGCCAGGCAAACCGTCACATCCAGATGCACACCCCAACGCCCTCGACGACCCCAAGGCCATGTAAACCGTCACATCCAGATGCACACCCCAACGCCCTCGACGACCCCAACGCCAGGCAAACCGTCACATCCAGATGCACACCCCAACGCCCTCGACGAACCCAACGCCCTCGACGACCCCAACGCCCTCGACGACCCCAACGCCAGGCAAACCGTCACATCCAGATGCACACCCCAACGCCCTCGACGACCCCAACGCCAGGCAAACCGTCACATCCAGATGCACACCCCAACGCCCTCGACGACCCCAACGCCCTCGACGACCCCAACGCCCTCGACGACCCCAACGCCCTCGACGACCCCAACGCCAGGCAAACCGTCACATCCAGATGCACACCCCAACGCCCTCGACGACCCCAACGCCCTCGACGACCCCAACGCCCTCGACGACCGCAACGCCCTCGACGACCCCAACGCCATGTAAACCGTCACATCCAGATGCACACCCCAACGCCCTCGACGACCCCAACGCCCTCGACGACCCCAACGCCAGGCAAACCGTCACATCCAGATGCACACCCCAAAGCCATCCACGACCCCAACGCCCGGCAAACCGTCACATCCAGATGCACACCCCAACGCCCTCGACGACCCCAACGCCCTCGACGACCCCAACGCCCTCGACGACCCCAACGCCAGGTAAACCGTCACATCCAGATGCACACCCCAACGCCCTCGACGACCCCAACGCCCTCGACGACCCCAACGCCCGGTAAACCGTCACATCCAGATGCACACCCCAACGCCCTCGACGACCCCAACGCCCTCGACGACCCCAACGCCCTCGACGACCCCAACGCCATGTAAACCGTCACATCCAGATGCACACCCCAACGCCCTCCACGACCCCAACGCCCTCCACGACCCCAACGCCCGGCAAACCGTCACATCCAGATGCACACCCCAACGCCCTCGACGACCCCAACGCCCTCCACGACCCCAACGCCCTCCACGACCCCAACGCCCTCCACGACCCCAACGCCAGGCAAACCGTCACATCCAGATGCACACCCCAACGCCCTCGACGACCCCAACGCCAGGCAAACCGTCACACCCAGATGCACACCCCAACGCCCTCCACGACCCCAACGCCCTCCACGACCCCAACGCCCTCCACGACCCCAACGCCAGGCAAACCGTCACATCCAGATGCACACCCCAACGCCCTCGACGACCCCAACGCCCTCGACGACCCCAACGCCCTCCAAGACCCCAACGCCCTCCACGACCCCAACGCCCTCGACGACCCCAACGCCAGGCAAACCGTCACATCCAGATGCACACCCCAACGCCCTCGACGACCCCAACGCCAGGCAAACCGTCACATCCAGATGCACACCCCAACGCCCTCGACGACCCCAACGCCCTCGACGACCCCAACGCCCGGCAAACCGTCACATCCAGATGCACACCCCAACGCCCTCGACGACCCCAACGCCCTCGACGACCCCAACGCCCTCCACGACCCCAACGCCCTCGACGACCCCAACGCCAGGCAAACCGTCACATCCAGATGCACACCCCAACGCCCTCGACGACCCCAACGCCGGGCAAACCGTCATATCCAGATGCACACCCCAACGCCCTCGACGACCCCAACGCCCTCGACGACCCCAACGCCCGGCAAACCGTCACATCCAGATGCACACCCCAACGCCCTCGACGACCCCAAAGCCCGGCAAACCGTCACATCCAGATGCACACCCCAACGCCCTCGACGACCCCAACGCCCGGCAAACCGTCACATCCAGATGCACACCCCAACGCCCTCGACGACCCCAAAGCCAGGCAAACCGTCACATCCAGATGCACACCCCAACGCCCTCGACGACCCCAACGCCCTCGACGACCCCAACACCCTCGACGACCCCAACGCCCTCGACGACCCCAACGCCCTCGACGACCCCAACGCCATGTAAACCGTCACATCCAGATGCACACCCCAACGCCCTCGACGACCCCAACGCCAGGCAAACCGTCACATCCAGATGCACACCCCAACGCCCTCGACGACCCCAACGCCAGGCAAACCGTCACATCCAGATGCACACCCCAACGCCCTCGACGACCCCAAGGCCATGTAAACCGTCACATCCAGATGCACACCCCAACGCCCTCGACGACCCCAACGCCAGGCAAACCGTCACATCCAGATGCACACCCCAACGCCCTCGACGACCCCAACGCCCTCGACGACCCCAACGCCAGGCAAACCGTCACATCCAGATGCACACCCCAACGCCCTCGACGACCCCAACGCCAGGCAAACCGTCACATCCAGATGCACACCCCAACGCCCTCGACGACCCCAACGCCCTCGACGACCCCAACGCCCTCGACGACCCCAACGCCAGGCAAACCGTCACATCCAGATGCACACCCCAACGCCCTCGACGACCCCAACGCCCTCGACGACCCCAACGCCCTCGACGACCCCAACGCCCTCGACGACCCCAACGCCATGTAAACCGTCACATCCAGATGCACACCCCAACGCCCTCGACGACCCCAACGCCCTCGACGACCCCAACGCCAGGCAAACCGTCACATCCAGATGCACACCCCAAAGCCATCCACGACCCCAACGCCCGGCAAACCGTCACATCCAGATGCACACCCCAACGCCCTCGACGACCCCAACGCCCTCGACGACCCCAACGCCCTCGACGACCCCAACGCCAGGTAAACCGTCACATCCAGATGCACACCCCAACGCCCTCGACGACCCCAACGCCCTCGACGACCCCAACGCCCGGTAAACCGTCACATCCAGATGCACACCCCAATGCCCTCGACGACCCCAACGCCCTCGACGACCCCAACGCCCGGTAAACCGTCACATCCAGATGCACACCCCAACGCCCTCGACGATCCCAACGCCAGGTAAACCGTCACATCCAGATGCACACCCCAACGCCCTCGACGACCCCAACGCCCTCGACGACCCCAACGCCCTCCACGACCCCAACGCCCTCGACGACCCCAACGCCAGGCAAACCGTCACATCCAGATGCACACCCCAACGCCCTCCACGACCCCAACGCCCTCCACGACCCCAACGCCCTCCACGACCCCAACGCCAGGCAAACCGTCACATCCAGATGCACACCCCAACGCCCTCGACGACCCCAACGCCAGGCAAACCGTCACATCCAGATGCACACCCCAACGCCCTCGACGACCCCAACGCCAGGCAAACCGTCACATCCAGATGCACACCCCAACGCCCTCGACGACCCCAACGCCATGTAAACCGTCACATCCAGATGCACACCCCAACGCCCTCAACGACCCCAATGCCCTCGACGACCCCAACGCCCTCGACGACCCCAACGCCAGGCAAACCGTCACATCCAGATGCACACCCCAACGCCCTCGACGACCCCAACGCCCTCGACGACCCCAACGCCATGTAAACCGTCACATCCAGATGCACACCCCAACGCCCTGGACGACCCCAACGCCCTCAACGACCCCAACGCCCTCAACGACCCCAACGCCATGTAAACCGTCACATCCAGATGCACACCCCAACGCCCTCGACGACCCCAACGCCCTCGACGACCCCAACGCCCTCGACGACCCCAACGCCAGGCAAACCGTCACATCCAGGTGCACACCCCAACGCCCTCGATGACCCCAACGCCCGGCAAACCGTCACATCCAGGTGCACACCCCAACGCCCTCGACGACCCCAACGCCCTCGACGACCCCAACGCCAGGCAAACCGTCACATCCAGATGCACACCCCAACGCCCTTGACGACCCCAACGCCAGGCAAACCGTCACATCCAGATGCACACCCCAACGCCCTCGACGACCCCAACGCCCTCGACGACCCCAACGCCCTCGACGACCCCAACGCCAGGCAAACCGTCACATCCAGATGCACACCCCAACGCCCTCGACGACCCCAACGCCCTCGACGACCCCAACGCCCTCGACGACCCCAACGCCCTCGACGACCCCAACGCCATGTAAACCGTCACATCCAGATGCACACCCCAACGCCCTCGACGACCCCAACGCCCTCGACGACCCCAACGCCAGGCAAACCGTCACATCCAGATGCACACCCCAAAGCCATCCACGACCCCAACGCCCGGCAAACCGTCACATCCAGATGCACACCCCAACGCCCTCGACGACCCCAACGCCCTCGACGACCCCAACGCCAGGTAAACCGTCACATCCAGATGCACACCCCAACGCCCTCGACGACCCCAACGCCAGGCAAACCGTCACATCCAGATGCACACCCCAACGCCCTCCACGACCCCAAAGCCAGGCAAACCGTCACATCCAGATGCACACCCCAACGCCCTCGACGACCCCAACGCCCTCGACGACCCCAACGCCAGGCAAACCGTCACATCCAGATGCACACCCCAACGCCCTCGACGACCCCAAGGCCCTCGACGACCCCAACGCCAGGCAAACCGTCACATCCAGATGCACACCCCAACGCCCTCGACGACCCCAACGCCAGGCAAACCGTCACATCCAGATGCACACCCCAACGCCCTCGACGACCCCAACGCCAGGCAAACCGTCACATCCAGATGCACACCCCAACGACCTCGACGACCCCAACGCCCTCGACGACCCCAACGCCCTCGACGACCCCAACGCCAGGCAAACCGTCACATCCAGGTGCACACCCCAACGCCCTCGACGACCCCAACGCCCTCGACGACCCCAACGCCCGGCAAACCGTCACATCCAGGTGCACACCCCAACGCCCTCGACGACCCCAACGCCCTCGACGACCCCAACGCCCGGCAAACCGTCACATCCAGGTGCACACCCCAACGCCCTCGACGACCCCAACGCCCTCGACGACCCCAACGCCCTCGACGACCCCAACGCCAGGCAAACCGTCACATCCAGGTGCACACCCCAATGCCCTCGACGACCCCAACGCCCTCGACGACCCCAACGCCCTCGACGACCCCAACGCCCGGCAAACCGTCACATCCAGGTGCACACCCCAACGCCCTCGACGACCCCAACGCCCTCGACGACCCCAACGCCATGTAAACCGTCACATCCAGATGCACACCCCAACGCCCTCGACGACCCCAACGCCCTCGACGACCCCAACGCCAGGCAAACCGTCACATCCAGATGCACACCCCAAAGCCATCCACGACCCCAACGCCCGGCAAACCGTCACATCCAGATGCACACCCCAACGCCCTCGACGACCCCAACGCCCTCGACGACCCCAACGCCCTCGACGACCCCAACGCCAGGTAAACCGTCACATCCAGATGCACACCCCAACGCCCTCAACGACCCCAACGCCCTCGACGACCCCAACGCCCGGTAAACCGTCACATCCAGATGCACACCCCAACGCCCTCGACGACCCCAACGCCCTCGACGACCCCAACGCCCGGTAAACCGTCACATCCAGATGCACACCCCAACGCCCTCGACGACCCCAACGCCAGGTAAACCGTCACATCCAGATGCACACCCCAACGCCCTCGACGACCCCAACGCCCTCGACGACCCCAACGCCAGGTAAACCGTCACATCCAGGTGCACACCCCAACGCCCTCGACGACCCCAACGCCCTCGACGACCCCAACGCCATGTAAACCGGCACATCCAGATGCACACCCCAACGCCCTCGACGACCCCAACGCCCTCGACGACCCCAACGCCCTCGACGACCCCAACGCCAGGCAAACCGTCACACCCAGATGTACACCCCAACGCCCTCCACGACCCCAACGCCCTCCACGACCCCAACGCCCTCCACGACCCCAACGCCAGGCAAACCGTCACATCCAGATGCAGACCCCAACGCCCTCCACGACCCCAACGCCCTCCACGACCCCAACGCCCTCCACGACCCCAACGCCCTCCACGACCCCAACGCCAGGCAAACCGTCACATCCAGATGCACACCCCAACGCCCTCGACGACTCCAACGCCAGGCAAACCGTCACATCCAGATGCACACCCCAACGCCCTCGACGACCCCAACGCCAGGCAAACCGTCACATCCAGATGCACACCCCAACGCCCTCGACGACCCCAACGCCCTCGACGACCCCAACGCCCTCGACGACCCCAACGCCAGGCAAACCGTCACATCCAGATGCACACCCCAACGCCCTCGACGACCCCAACGCCCTCGACGACCCCAACGCCCTCGACGACCCCAACGCCCTCGACGACCCCAACGCCCTCGATGACCCCAACGCCATGTAAACCGTCACATCCAGATGCACACCCCAACGCCCTCGACGACCCCAACGCCCTCGACGACCCCAACGCCCTCGACGACCCCAACGCCCTCAACGACCCCAACGCCATGTAAACCGTCACATCCAGATGCACACCCCAACGCCCTCGACGAACCCAACGCCCTCGACGACCCCAACGCCCTCGACGACCCCAACGCCCTCGACGACCCCAACGCCAGGCAAACCGTCACATCCAGATGCACACCCCAACGCCCTCGACGACCCCAACGCCAGGCAAACCGTCACATCCAGATGCACACCCCAACGCCCTCGACGACCCCAACGCCCTCGACGACCCCAACGCCAGGCAAACCGTCACATCCAGATGCACACCCCAACGCCCTCGACGACCCCAACGCCCTCGATGACCCCAACGCCAGGCAAACCGTCACATCCAGATGCACACCCCAACGCCCTCGACGACCCCAACGCCCGGCAAACCGTCACATCCAGATGCACACCCCAACGCCCTCGACGACCCCAACGCCCTCGACGACCCCAACGCCCTCGACGACCCCAACGCCAGGCAAACCGTCACATCCAGATGCACACCCCAACGCCCTCGACGACCCCAACGCCAGGCAAACCGTCACATCCAGATGCACACCCCAACGCCCTCGACGACCCCAACGCCCTCGACGACCCCAACGCCAGGCAAACCGTCACATCCAGATGCACACCCCAACGCCCTCGACGACCCCAACGCCCTCGACGACCCCAACGCCAGGCAAACCGTCACATCCAGATGCACACCCCAACGCCCTCGACGACCCCAACGCCCTCGACGACCCCAACGCCAGGCAAACCGTCACATCCAGATGCACACCCCAACGCCCTCGACGACCCCAACGCCCTCGACGACCCCAAGGCCCTCGACGACCCCAACGCCCTCGACGACCCCAACGCCAGGCAAACCGTCAAATCCAGATGCACACCCCAACGCCCTCGACGACCCCAACGCCAGGCAAACCGTCACATCCAGATGCACACCCCAACGCCCTCGACGACCCCAACGCCCTCGACGACCCCAACGCCCGGCAAACCGTCACATCCAGATGCACACCCCAACGCCCTCGACGACCCCAACGCCCTCGACGACCCCAACGCCCGGCAAACCGTCACATCCAGGTGCACACCCCAACGCCCTCGACGACCCCAACGCCCTCGACGACCCCAACGCCCTCGACGACCCCAACGCCCTCGACGACCCCAACGCCAGGCAAACCGTCACATCCAGGTGCACACCCCAACGCCCTCGACGACCCCAACGCCCTCGACGACCCCAACGCCCTCGACGACCCCAACGCCAGGCAAACCGTCACATCCAGGTGCACACCCCAACGCCCTCGACGACCCCAACGCCCTCGACGACCCCAACGCCCGGTAAACCGTCACATCCAGATGCACACCCCAACGCCCTCGACGACCCCAACGCCCTCGACGACCCCAACGCCCTCGACGACCCCAACGCCATGTAAACCGTCACATCCAGATGCACACCCCAACGCCCTCCACGACCCCAACGCCCTCCACGACCCCAACGCCCGGCAAACCGTCACATCCAGATGCACACCCCAACGCCCTCGACGACCCCAACGCCCTCCACGACCCCAACGCCCTCCACGACCCCAACGCCCTCCACGACCCCAACGCCAGGCAAACCGTCACATCCAGATGCACACCCCAACGCCCTCGACGACCCCAACGCCAGGCAAACCGTCACACCCAGATGCACACCCCAACGCCCTCCACGACCCCAACGCCCTCCACGACCCCAACGCCCTCCACGACCCCAACGCCAGGCAAACCGTCACATCCAGATGCACACCCCAACGCCCTCGACGACCCCAACGCCCTCGACGACCCCAACGCCCTCCAAGACCCCAACGCCCTCCACGACCCCAACGCCCTCGACGACCCCAACGCCAGGCAAACCGTCACATCCAGATGCACACCCCAACGCCCTCGACGACCCCAACGCCAGGCAAACCGTCACATCCAGATGCACACCCCAACGCCCTCGACGACCCCAACGCCCTCGACGACCCCAACGCCCGGCAAACCGTCACATCCAGATGCACACCCCAACGCCCTCGACGACCCCAACGCCCTCGACGACCCCAACGCCCTCCACGACCCCAACGCCCTCGACGACCCCAACGCCAGGCAAACCGTCACATCCAGATGCACACCCCAACGCCCTCGACGACCCCAACGCCGGGCAAACCGTCATATCCAGATGCACACCCCAACGCCCTCGACGACCCCAACGCCCTCGACGACCCCAACGCCCGGCAAACCGTCACATCCAGATGCACACCCCAACGCCCTCGACGACCCCAAAGCCCGGCAAACCGTCACATCCAGATGCACACCCCAACGCCCTCGACGACCCCAACGCCCGGCAAACCGTCACATCCAGATGCACACCCCAACGCCCTCGACGACCCCAAAGCCAGGCAAACCGTCACATCCAGATGCACACCCCAACGCCCTCGACGACCCCAACGCCCTCGACGACCCCAACACCCTCGACGACCCCAACGCCCTCGACGACCCCAACGCCCTCGACGACCCCAACGCCATGTAAACCGTCACATCCAGATGCACACCCCAACGCCCTCGACGACCCCAACGCCAGGCAAACCGTCACATCCAGATGCACACCCCAACGCCCTCGACGACCCCAACGCCAGGCAAACCGTCACATCCAGATGCACACCCCAACGCCCTCGACGACCCCAAGGCCATGTAAACCGTCACATCCAGATGCACACCCCAACGCCCTCGACGACCCCAACGCCAGGCAAACCGTCACATCCAGATGCACACCCCAACGCCCTCGACGACCCCAACGCCCTCGACGACCCCAACGCCAGGCAAACCGTCACATCCAGATGCACACCCCAACGCCCTCGACGACCCCAACGCCAGGCAAACCGTCACATCCAGATGCACACCCCAACGCCCTCGACGACCCCAACGCCCTCGACGACCCCAACGCCCTCGACGACCCCAACGCCAGGCAAACCGTCACATCCAGATGCACACCCCAACGCCCTCGACGACCCCAACGCCCTCGACGACCCCAACGCCCTCGACGACCCCAACGCCCTCGACGACCCCAACGCCATGTAAACCGTCACATCCAGATGCACACCCCAACGCCCTCGACGACCCCAACGCCCTCGACGACCCCAACGCCAGGCAAACCGTCACATCCAGATGCACACCCCAAAGCCATCCACGACCCCAACGCCCGGCAAACCGTCACATCCAGATGCACACCCCAACGCCCTCGACGACCCCAACGCCCTCGACGACCCCAACGCCCTCGACGACCCCAACGCCAGGTAAACCGTCACATCCAGATGCACACCCCAACGCCCTCGACGACCCCAACGCCCTCGACGACCCCAACGCCCGGTAAACCGTCACATCCAGATGCACACCCCAATGCCCTCGACGACCCCAACGCCCTCGACGACCCCAACGCCCGGTAAACCGTCACATCCAGATGCACACCCCAACGCCCTCGACGATCCCAACGCCAGGTAAACCGTCACATCCAGATGCACACCCCAACGCCCTCGACGACCCCAACGCCCTCGACGACCCCAACGCCCTCCACGACCCCAACGCCCTCGACGACCCCAACGCCAGGCAAACCGTCACATCCAGATGCACACCCCAACGCCCTCCACGACCCCAACGCCCTCCACGACCCCAACGCCCTCCACGACCCCAACGCCAGGCAAACCGTCACATCCAGATGCACACCCCAACGCCCTCGACGACCCCAACGCCAGGCAAACCGTCACATCCAGATGCACACCCCAACGCCCTCGACGACCCCAACGCCAGGCAAACCGTCACATCCAGATGCACACCCCAACGCCCTCGACGACCCCAACGCCATGTAAACCGTCACATCCAGATGCACACCCCAACGCCCTCAACGACCCCAATGCCCTCGACGACCCCAACGCCCTCGACGACCCCAACGCCAGGCAAACCGTCACATCCAGATGCACACCCCAACGCCCTCGACGACCCCAACGCCCTCGACGACCCCAACGCCATGTAAACCGTCACATCCAGATGCACACCCCAACGCCCTGGACGACCCCAACGCCCTCAACGACCCCAACGCCCTCAACGACCCCAACGCCATGTAAACCGTCACATCCAGATGCACACCCCAACGCCCTCGACGACCCCAACGCCCTCGACGACCCCAACGCCCTCGACGACCCCAACGCCAGGCAAACCGTCACATCCAGGTGCACACCCCAACGCCCTCGATGACCCCAACGCCCGGCAAACCGTCACATCCAGGTGCACACCCCAACGCCCTCGACGACCCCAACGCCCTCGACGACCCCAACGCCAGGCAAACCGTCACATCCAGATGCACACCCCAACGCCCTTGACGACCCCAACGCCAGGCAAACCGTCACATCCAGATGCACACCCCAACGCCCTCGACGACCCCAACGCCCTCGACGACCCCAACGCCCTCGACGACCCCAACGCCAGGCAAACCGTCACATCCAGATGCACACCCCAACGCCCTCGACGACCCCAACGCCCTCGACGACCCCAACGCCCTCGACGACCCCAACGCCCTCGACGACCCCAACGCCATGTAAACCGTCACATCCAGATGCACACCCCAACGCCCTCGACGACCCCAACGCCCTCGACGACCCCAACGCCAGGCAAACCGTCACATCCAGATGCACACCCCAAAGCCATCCACGACCCCAACGCCCGGCAAACCGTCACATCCAGATGCACACCCCAACGCCCTCGACGACCCCAACGCCCTCGACGACCCCAACGCCAGGTAAACCGTCACATCCAGATGCACACCCCAACGCCCTCGACGACCCCAACGCCAGGCAAACCGTCACATCCAGATGCACACCCCAACGCCCTCCACGACCCCAAAGCCAGGCAAACCGTCACATCCAGATGCACACCCCAACGCCCTCGACGACCCCAACGCCCTCGACGACCCCAACGCCAGGCAAACCGTCACATCCAGATGCACACCCCAACGCCCTCGACGACCCCAAGGCCCTCGACGACCCCAACGCCAGGCAAACCGTCACATCCAGATGCACACCCCAACGCCCTCGACGACCCCAACGCCAGGCAAACCGTCACATCCAGATGCACACCCCAACGCCCTCGACGACCCCAACGCCAGGCAAACCGTCACATCCAGATGCACACCCCAACGACCTCGACGACCCCAACGCCCTCGACGACCCCAACGCCCTCGACGACCCCAACGCCAGGCAAACCGTCACATCCAGGTGCACACCCCAACGCCCTCGACGACCCCAACGCCCTCGACGACCCCAACGCCCGGCAAACCGTCACATCCAGGTGCACACCCCAACGCCCTCGACGACCCCAACGCCCTCGACGACCCCAACGCCCGGCAAACCGTCACATCCAGGTGCACACCCCAACGCCCTCGACGACCCCAACGCCCTCGACGACCCCAACGCCCTCGACGACCCCAACGCCAGGCAAACCGTCACATCCAGGTGCACACCCCAATGCCCTCGACGACCCCAACGCCCTCGACGACCCCAACGCCCTCGACGACCCCAACGCCCGGCAAACCGTCACATCCAGGTGCACACCCCAACGCCCTCGACGACCCCAACGCCCTCGACGACCCCAACGCCATGTAAACCGTCACATCCAGATGCACACCCCAACGCCCTCGACGACCCCAACGCCCTCGACGACCCCAACGCCAGGCAAACCGTCACATCCAGATGCACACCCCAAAGCCATCCACGACCCCAACGCCCGGCAAACCGTCACATCCAGATGCACACCCCAACGCCCTCGACGACCCCAACGCCCTCGACGACCCCAACGCCCTCGACGACCCCAACGCCAGGTAAACCGTCACATCCAGATGCACACCCCAACGCCCTCAACGACCCCAACGCCCTCGACGACCCCAACGCCCGGTAAACCGTCACATCCAGATGCACACCCCAACGCCCTCGACGACCCCAACGCCCTCGACGACCCCAACGCCCGGTAAACCGTCACATCCAGATGCACACCCCAACGCCCTCGACGACCCCAACGCCAGGTAAACCGTCACATCCAGATGCACACCCCAACGCCCTCGACGACCCCAACGCCCTCGACGACCCCAACGCCAGGTAAACCGTCACATCCAGGTGCACACCCCAACGCCCTCGACGACCCCAACGCCCTCGACGACCCCAACGCCATGTAAACCGGCACATCCAGATGCACACCCCAACGCCCTCGACGACCCCAACGCCCTCGACGACCCCAACGCCCTCGACGACCCCAACGCCAGGCAAACCGTCACACCCAGATGTACACCCCAACGCCCTCCACGACCCCAACGCCCTCCACGACCCCAACGCCCTCCACGACCCCAACGCCAGGCAAACCGTCACATCCAGATGCAGACCCCAACGCCCTCCACGACCCCAACGCCCTCCACGACCCCAACGCCCTCCACGACCCCAACGCCCTCCACGACCCCAACGCCAGGCAAACCGTCACATCCAGATGCACACCCCAACGCCCTCGACGACTCCAACGCCAGGCAAACCGTCACATCCAGATGCACACCCCAACGCCCTCGACGACCCCAACGCCAGGCAAACCGTCACATCCAGATGCACACCCCAACGCCCTCGACGACCCCAACGCCCTCGACGACCCCAACGCCCTCGACGACCCCAACGCCAGGCAAACCGTCACATCCAGATGCACACCCCAACGCCCTCGACGACCCCAACGCCCTCGACGACCCCAACGCCCTCGACGACCCCAACGCCCTCGACGACCCCAACGCCCTCGATGACCCCAACGCCATGTAAACCGTCACATCCAGATGCACACCCCAACGCCCTCGACGACCCCAACGCCCTCGACGACCCCAACGCCCTCGACGACCCCAACGCCCTCAACGACCCCAACGCCATGTAAACCGTCACATCCAGATGCACACCCCAACGCCCTCGACGAACCCAACGCCCTCGACGACCCCAACGCCCTCGACGACCCCAACGCCCTCGACGACCCCAACGCCAGGCAAACCGTCACATCCAGATGCACACCCCAACGCCCTCGACGACCCCAACGCCAGGCAAACCGTCACATCCAGATGCACACCCCAACGCCCTCGACGACCCCAACGCCCTCGACGACCCCAACGCCAGGCAAACCGTCACATCCAGATGCACACCCCAACGCCCTCGACGACCCCAACGCCCTCGATGACCCCAACGCCAGGCAAACCGTCACATCCAGATGCACACCCCAACGCCCTCGACGACCCCAACGCCCGGCAAACCGTCACATCCAGATGCACACCCCAACGCCCTCGACGACCCCAACGCCCTCGACGACCCCAACGCCCTCGACGACCCCAACGCCAGGCAAACCGTCACATCCAGATGCACACCCCAACGCCCTCGACGACCCCAACGCCAGGCAAACCGTCACATCCAGATGCACACCCCAACGCCCTCGACGACCCCAACGCCCTCGACGACCCCAACGCCAGGCAAACCGTCACATCCAGATGCACACCCCAACGCCCTCGACGACCCCAACGCCCTCGACGACCCCAACGCCAGGCAAACCGTCACATCCAGATGCACACCCCAACGCCCTCGACGACCCCAACGCCCTCGACGACCCCAACGCCAGGCAAACCGTCACATCCAGATGCACACCCCAACGCCCTCGACGACCCCAACGCCCTCGACGACCCCAAGGCCCTCGACGACCCCAACGCCCTCGACGACCCCAACGCCAGGCAAACCGTCAAATCCAGATGCACACCCCAACGCCCTCGACGACCCCAACGCCAGGCAAACCGTCACATCCAGATGCACACCCCAACGCCCTCGACGACCCCAACGCCAGGCAAACCGTCACATCCAGATGCACACCCCAACGCCCTCGACGACCCCAACGCCCTCGACGACCCCAACGCCCGGCAAACCGTCACATCCAGATGCACACCCCAACGCCCTCGACGACCCCAACGCCCTCGACGACCCCAACGCCCGGCAAACCGTCACATCCAGGTGCACACCCCAACGCCCTCGACGACCCCAACGCCCTCGACGACCCCAACGCCCTCGACGACCCCAACGCCCTCGACGACCCCAACGCCAGGCAAACCGTCACATCCAGGTGCACACCCCAACGCCCTCGACGACCCCAACGCCCTCGACGACCCCAACGCCCTCGACGACCCCAACGCCAGGCAAACCGTCACATCCAGGTGCACACCCCAACGCCCTCGACGACCCCAACGCCCTCGACGACCCCAACGCCCTCGACGACCCCAACGCCCGGCAAACCGTCACATCCAGGTGCACACCCCAACGCCCTCGACGACCCCAACGCCCTCGACGACCCCAACGCCCGGCAAACCGTCACATCCAGGTGCACACCCCAACGCCCTCGATGACCCCAACGCCCGGCAAACCGTCACATCCAGGTGCACACCCCAACGCCCTCGACGACCCCAACGCCCTCGACGACCCCAACGCCAGGCAAACCGTCACATCCAGGTGCACACCCCAACGCCCTCGACGACCCCAACGCCCTCGACGACCCCAACGCCCGGCAAACCGTCACATCCAGGTGCACACCCCAACGCCCTCGACGACCCCAACGCCCTCGACGACCCCAACGCCCGGCAAACCGTCACATCCAGGTGCACACCCCAACGCCCTCGACGACCCCAACGCCCTCGACGACCCCAACGCCCTCGACGACCCCAACGCCAGGCAAACCGTCACATCCAGGTGCACACCCCAATGCCCTCGACGACCCCAACGCCCTCGACGACCCCAACGCCCTCGACGACCCCAACGCCCGGCAAACCGTCACATCCAGGTGCACACCCCAACGCCCTCGACGACCCCAACGCCCTCGACGACCCCAACGCCATGTAAACCGTCACATCCAGATGCACACCCCAACGCCCTCGACGACCCCAACGCCCTCGACGACCCCAACGCCAGGCAAACCGTCACATCCAGATGCACACCCCAAAGCCATCCACGACCCCAACGCCCGGCAAACCGTCACATCCAGATGCACACCCCAACGCCCTCGACGACCCCAACGCCCTCGACGACCCCAACGCCCTCGACGACCCCAACGCCAGGTAAACCGTCACATCCAGATGCACACCCCAACGCCCTCAACGACCCCAACGCCCTCGACGACCCCAACGCCCGGTAAACCGTCACATCCAGATGCACACCCCAACGCCCTCGACGACCCCAACGCCCTCGACGACCCCAACGCCCGGTAAACCGTCACATCCAGATGCACACCCCAACGCCCTCGACGACCCCAACGCCAGGTAAACCGTCACATCCAGATGCACACCCCAACGCCCTCGACGACCCCAACGCCCTCGACGACCCCAACGCCAGGTAAACCGTCACATCCAGGTGCACACCCCAACGCCCTCGACGACCCCAACGCCCTCGACGACCCCAACGCCATGTAAACCGGCACATCCAGATGCACACCCCAACGCCCTCGACGACCCCAACGCCCTCGACGACCCCAACGCCCTCGACGACCCCAACGCCAGGCAAACCGTCACACCCAGATGTACACCCCAACGCCCTCCACGACCCCAACGCCCTCCACGACCCCAACGCCCTCCACGACCCCAACGCCAGGCAAACCGTCACATCCAGATGCAGACCCCAACGCCCTCCACGACCCCAACGCCCTCCACGACCCCAACGCCCTCCACGACCCCAACGCCCTCCACGACCCCAACGCCAGGCAAACCGTCACATCCAGATGCACACCCCAACGCCCTCGACGACTCCAACGCCAGGCAAACCGTCACATCCAGATGCACACCCCAACGCCCTCGACGACCCCAACGCCAGGCAAACCGTCACATCCAGATGCACACCCCAACGCCCTCGACGACCCCAACGCCCTCGACGACCCCAACGCCCTCGACGACCCCAACGCCAGGCAAACCGTCACATCCAGATGCACACCCCAACGCCCTCGACGACCCCAACGCCCTCGACGACCCCAACGCCCTCGACGACCCCAACGCCCTCGACGACCCCAACGCCCTCGATGACCCCAACGCCATGTAAACCGTCACATCCAGATGCACACCCCAACGCCCTCGACGACCCCAACGCCCTCGACGACCCCAACGCCCTCGACGACCCCAACGCCCTCAACGACCCCAACGCCATGTAAACCGTCACATCCAGATGCACACCCCAACGCCCTCGACGAACCCAACGCCCTCGACGACCCCAACGCCCTCGACGACCCCAACGCCCTCGACGACCCCAACGCCAGGCAAACCGTCACATCCAGATGCACACCCCAACGCCCTCGACGACCCCAACGCCAGGCAAACCGTCACATCCAGATGCACACCCCAACGCCCTCGACGACCCCAACGCCCTCGACGACCCCAACGCCAGGCAAACCGTCACATCCAGATGCACACCCCAACGCCCTCGACGACCCCAACGCCCTCGATGACCCCAACGCCAGGCAAACCGTCACATCCAGATGCACACCCCAACGCCCTCGACGACCCCAACGCCCGGCAAACCGTCACATCCAGATGCACACCCCAACGCCCTCGACGACCCCAACGCCCTCGACGACCCCAACGCCCTCGACGACCCCAACGCCAGGCAAACCGTCACATCCAGATGCACACCCCAACGCCCTCGACGACCCCAACGCCAGGCAAACCGTCACATCCAGATGCACACCCCAACGCCCTCGACGACCCCAACGCCCTCGACGACCCCAACGCCAGGCAAACCGTCACATCCAGATGCACACCCCAACGCCCTCGACGACCCCAACGCCCTCGACGACCCCAACGCCAGGCAAACCGTCACATCCAGATGCACACCCCAACGCCCTCGACGACCCCAACGCCCTCGACGACCCCAACGCCAGGCAAACCGTCACATCCAGATGCACACCCCAACGCCCTCGACGACCCCAACGCCCTCGACGACCCCAAGGCCCTCGACGACCCCAACGCCCTCGACGACCCCAACGCCAGGCAAACCGTCAAATCCAGATGCACACCCCAACGCCCTCGACGACCCCAACGCCAGGCAAACCGTCACATCCAGATGCACACCCCAACGCCCTCGACGACCCCAACGCCAGGCAAACCGTCACATCCAGATGCACACCCCAACGCCCTCGACGACCCCAACGCCCTCGACGACCCCAACGCCCGGCAAACCGTCACATCCAGATGCACACCCCAACGCCCTCGACGACCCCAACGCCCTCGACGACCCCAACGCCCGGCAAACCGTCACATCCAGGTGCACACCCCAACGCCCTCGACGACCCCAACGCCCTCGACGACCCCAACGCCCTCGACGACCCCAACGCCCTCGACGACCCCAACGCCAGGCAAACCGTCACATCCAGGTGCACACCCCAACGCCCTCGACGACCCCAACGCCCTCGACGACCCCAACGCCCTCGACGACCCCAACGCCAGGCAAACCGTCACATCCAGGTGCACACCCCAACGCCCTCGACGACCCCAACGCCCTCGACGACCCCAACGCCCTCGACGACCCCAACGCCCGGCAAACCGTCACATCCAGGTGCACACCCCAACGCCCTCGACGACCCCAACGCCCTCGACGACCCCAACGCCCGGCAAACCGTCACATCCAGGTGCACACCCCAACGCCCTCGATGACCCCAACGCCCGGCAAACCGTCACATCCAGGTGCACACCCCAACGCCCTCGACGACCCCAACGCCCTCGACGACCCCAACGCCAGGCAAACCGTCACATCCAGATGCACACCCCAACGCCCTTGACGACCCCAACGCCAGGCAAACCGTCACATCCAGATGCACACCCCAACGCCCTCGACGACCCCAACGCCCTCGACGACCCCAACGCCCTCGACGACCCCAACGCCAGGCAAACCGTCACATCCAGATGCACACCCCAACGCCCTCGACGACCCCAACGCCCTCGACGACCCCAACGCCAGGCAAACCGTCACATCCAGATGCACACCCCAACGCCCTCGACGAACCCAACGCCCTCGACGACCCCAACGCCCTCGACGACCCCAACGCCCTCGACGACCCCAACGCCAGGCAAACCGTCACATCCAGATGCACACCCCAACGCCCTCGACGACCCCAACGCCCTCGACGACCCCAACGCCAGGCAAACCGTCACATCCAGATGCACACCCCAACGCCCTCGACGACCCCAACGCCCTCGACGACCCCAACGCCAGGTAAACCATCACATCCAGATGCACACCCCAACGCCAGGCAAACCGTCACATCCAGATGCACACCCCAATGCCCTCGACGACCCCAACGCCAGGCAAACCGTCACATCCAGATGCACACCCCAACGCCCTCGACGACCCCAACGCCAGGCAAACCGTCACATCCAGATGCACACCCCAACGCCCTCGACGACCCCAACGCCCTTGACGACCCCAACGCCCGGCAAACCGTCACATCCAGATGCACACCCCAACGCCCTCGACGACCCCAACGCCCGGCAAACCGTCACATCCAGATGCACACCCCAACGCCCTCGACGACCCCAACGCCCGGCAAACCGTCACATCCAGATGCACACCCCAACGCCCTCGACGACCCCAAAGCCCGGCAAACCGTCACATCCAGATGCACACCCCAACGCCCTCGACGACCCCAACGCCCTCGACGACCCCAACGCCCTCCACGACCCCAACGCCAGGCAAACCGTCACATCCAGATGCACACCCCAAAGCCATCCCTGACCCCAACGCCAGGTAAACCGTCACATCCAGATGCACACCCCAACGCCCTCGACGACCCCAACGCCCTCGACGACCCCAACGCCCTCGACGACCCCAACGCCAGGTAAACCGTGACATCCAGGTGCACACCCCAACGCCCTCGACGACCCCAACGCCCTCGACGACCCCAACGCCCTCGACGACCCCAACGCCAGGTAAACCGTCACATCCAGGTGCACACCCCAACGCCCTCGACGACCCCAACGCCCTCGACGACCCCAACGCCCTCGACGACCCCAACGCCCTCGCCGACCCCAACGCCAGGTAAACCGTCACATCCAGGTGCACACCCCAACGCCCTCGACGACCCCAACGCCCTCGACGACCCCAACGCCAGGTAAACCGTCACATCCAGGTGCACACCCCAACGCCCTCGACGACCCCAACGCCCTCGACGACCCCAACGCCAGGTAAACCGTCACATCCAGGTGCACACCCCAACGCCCTCGACGACCCCAACGCCAGGTAAACCGTCACATCCAGGTGCACACCCCAAAGCCCTCGACGACCCCAACGCCAGGTAAACCGTCACATCCAGGTGCACACCCCAACGCCCTCGACGACCCCAACGCCCTCGACGACCCCAACGCCATGTAAACCGTCACATCCAGATGCACACCCCAACGCCCTCGACGACCCCAACGCCCTCGACGACCCCAACGCCCTCGACGACCCCAACGCCAGGCAAACCGTCACATCCAGATGCACACCCCAAAGCCATCCCCGACCCCAAAGCCATCCCCGACCCCAAAGCCAGGTAAACCGTCACATCCAGATGCACACCCCAAAGCCATCCCCGACCCCAACGCCAGGCAAACCGTCACATTCAGATGCACACCCCAAAGCCATCCCCGACCCCAACGCCCTCGACGACCCCAAAGCCAGGTAAACTGTCACATCCAGATGCACACCCCAAAGCCATCCCCGACACCAACGCCCTTGACGACCCCAACGCCCTCGACGACCCCAAAGCCAGGTAAACCGTCACATCCAGATGCACACCCCAACGCCCTCGACGACCCCAAAGCCAGGTAAACCGTCACATCCAGATGCACACCCCAAAGCCCTCGACGACCCCAAAGGCCGGTAAACCGTCACATCCAGATGTACACCCCAAAGCCCTCGACGACCCCAAAGCCCTCGACGACCCCAAAGCCCTCGACGACCCCAAAGCCCGGTAAACCGTCACATCCAAATGTACACCCCAACGCCCTCGACGACCCCAACGCCCTCGACGACCCCAACGCCCTCGACGACCCCAAAGCCAGGTAAACTGTCACATCCAGATGCACACCCCAAAGCCATCCCCGACACCAACGCCCTCGACGACCCCAAAGCCAGGTAAACTGTCACATCCAGATGCACACCCCAAAGCCATCCCCGACACCAACGCCCTTGACGACCCCAACGCCCTCGACGACCCCAAAGCCAGGTAAACCGTCACATCCAGATGCACACCCCAAAGCCCTCGACGACCCCAAAGGCCGGTAAACCGTCACATCCAGATGCACACCCCAAAGCCCTCGACGACCCCAAAGCCCTCGACGACCCCAAAGCCCGGTAAACCGTCACATCCAAATGTACACCCCAACGCCCTCGACGACCCCAACGCCCTCGACGACCCCAACGCCCTCGACGACCCCAACGCCCTCGACGACCCCAACGCCAGGTAAACCGTCACGTCCAAATGTACACCCCAACGCCCTCGACGACCCCAAAGCCCGGTAAACCGTCACATCCAAATGTACACCCCAACGCCCTCGACGACCCCAAAGCCCGGTAAACCGTCACATCCAGATGTACACCCGAAAGCCCTCGACGACCCCAACGCCCTCGACCAACCCAACGCCCTCGACCACCCCAACGCCCTCGACCACCCCAACACCCTCGACCACCCCAACGCCCGGTAAACCGTCACATCCAAATGTACACCCCAACGCCCTCGACGACCCCAACGCCCTCGACGACCCCAACGACCTCGACGACCCCAACGCCCTCGACGACCCCAACGCCCGGTAAACCGTCAAATCCAGAGTACACCCGAAAGCCCTCGACGACCCCAAAGCCCTCGACGACCCCAAAGCCCTCGACGACCCCAAAGCCCGGTAAACCGTCAAATCCAGATGTACACCCGAAAGCCCTCGACGACCCCAAAGCCCGGTAAACCGTCAAATCCAGATGTACACCCCAAAGCCCTCGACGACCCCAAAGCGCGGTAAACCGTCAAATCCAGATGTACACCCGAAAGCCCTCGACGACCCCAAAGCCCTCGACGACCCCAAAGCCCTCGACGACCCCAAAGCCCGGTAAACCGTCACATCCAAATGTACACCCCAAAGCCCTCGACGACCCCAAAGCCCTCGACGACCCCAAAGGCAGCTAAACCGTCACATCCAGATCCCCCCCCCAAAGCCCTCGACGACCCCAAAGGCAGCTAAACCGTCACATCCAGATCCCCCCCCCAAAGCCCACCACGACCCCAAAGGCAGCTAAACCGTCACATCCAGAGGCACACCCCAAAGCCATCCCCGACCCCAACGCCAGCTAAACCGTCACATCCAGAGGCACACCCCAAAGCCATCCCCGACCCCAACGCCAGGCAAACCGTCACATCCAGAGGCACACCCCAAAGCCATCCCCGACCCCAACGCCAGGCAAACCGTCACATCCAGAGGCACACCCCAAAGCCATCCCCGACCCCAACGCCAGGCAAACCGTCACATCCAGAGGCACACCCCAAAGCCATCCCCGACCCCAACGCCAGGCAAACCGTCACATCCAGAGGCACACCCCAAAGCCATCCCCGACCCCAACGCCAGGCAAACCGTCACATCCAGAGGCACACCCCAAAGCCATCCCCGACCCCAAAGCCATCCCCGACCCCAAAGCCAGGTAAACCGTCACATCCAGATGCACACCCCAACGCCCTCCACGACCCCAACGCCCTCCACGACCCCAACGCCCTCCCCGACCCCAACGCCAGGCAAACCGTCACATCCAGAGGCACACCCCAAAGCCATCCCCGACCCCAACGCCAGGCAAACCGTCACATCCAGAGGCACACCCCAAAGCCATCCCCGACCCCAAAGCCATCCCCGACCCCAAAGCCAGGTAAACCGTCACATCCAGATGCACACCCCAACGCCCTCCACGACCCCAACGCCCTCCACGACCCCAACGCCCTCCCCGACCCCAACGCCAGGCAAACCGTCACATCCAGAGGCACACCCCAAAGCCATCCCCGACCCCAACGCCAGGCAAACCGTCACATCCAGAGGCACACCCCAAAGCCATCCCCGACCCCAACGCCAGGCAAACCGTCACATCCAGAGGCACACCCCAAAGCCATCCCCGACCCCAACGCCAGGCAAACCGTCACATCCAGAGGCACACCCCAAAGCCATCCCCGACCCCAACGCCAGGCAAACCGTCACATCCAGAGGCACACCCCAAAGCCATCCCCGACCCCAACGCCAGGCAAACCGTCACATCCAGAGGCACACCCCAAAGCCATCCCCGACCCCAACGCCAGGCAAACCGTCACATCCAGAGGCACACCCCAAAGCCATCCCCGACCCCAACGCCAGGCAAACCGTCACATCCAGAGGCACACCCCAAAGCCATCCCCGACCCCAACGCCAGGCAAACCGTCACATCCAGAGGCACACCCCAAAGCCATCCACGACCCCAAAGCCATCCACGACCCCAAAGCCATCCACGACCCCAAAGCCAGGTAAAGCGTCACATCCAGAGGTACACCCCAACGCCACCTACGACCCCAACGCCAGGTAAACCGTCACATCCAGATGTAGACCCTGTCCCCATCCAAAGCCTGCCAAACGTCCCCATCCAAAGCCTGCCAAACGTCCCCATCCAAACCCTGCCAAACGTCCCCATCCAAAGCCTGCCAAACGTCCCCATCCAAAGCCTAAACCGATCCAAACCCTAAAATCCCGACATAAACCCTAACCTCCGAACCCTAAACCGATCCAAACCCCAACTTCCCAACGTAAACCCCAACGTCCCGACGGAAACCCTAAACCTAACACCTAGGTGTAAACCCGAACATGAAATGACATAACCCCCCGCTGCTCTTTTCTGGACCCCTGTGACCGTCCCTCACCAGGTTGCAAGGGATGTCTTTTCAAGCTGAACTGAAGAACGCATCAGCCTGCTCCTGGCGACACACGGGAGTTGTGTCAGTGCTCGGGAGCATCGGCTCAGAAACAGATTCACAAAAACAAAAGTAAAATGACATAGAACAAACATGTGAAAGCTAGGCCAAAAAAGTAAATGCGTAATTTAAACTGAAAATTACAGAAAAGTTAAATGTAAAATCTGAATCAGAAACCTAAACATACAGTGACATAAAACCTAAACATAAAAAGAGACAGAATCTAAATCTCAAATCTCAGCCTAACATCCAGACCTAAAATCTAAACATAAAGTTGTATAAATACTAGATGTTAAATCTAGACTTAAAAAGTTGAACTTGAAATCTGAATGTAAAATCTAACCCTAAAATCAAATTGTAAAGTGACATAAAACGTAAACATAAAAACAAAACCTAAAATGACGTAAAATCTAAATGGAAAATAGGACAAAATCTAAACCGAAAATCGAAATCGAAAATCTAGACCTAAAATCTCACTGTAAAGTGGCATAAAATCCTGCTGCTCCTTTCTGTACCTCTATGACCGCTCTTCAGCTCAGAAACAGATTCAGAAAAATAATCTAAATGGAAAATGCCATAAAATCGACAGGCAAAACCTAAACAAAAAAAGGTCAACTCTACACCTAAAATGACAGACTTCCCTCAAACAGTATTTATAACCTATCCAAGTAAGGGGACGCCAATACTTCCAATAGGTTTCATAATCCACAATGTAGGTCTTTGTGCTCAACTAGAGATTCTGATTTCAAACAAGAACAAACAATGAAATAACCCCTTTCCCCACATTATGATTGGTGTCCAACTCTCTCGCTTCACTTTTAGAGGTACGGGCTAGAGACATTCAGGGCACAAGTTCAGCGAGGGGTGGCCGCACCTTGAAGGCGGGTAGCTTTTGGGATGGAGGCGTGTTCTGGGATTATAGTGAGATTATGATGGGCAAAGTCCACCCAAAGGACAGTATTCTCTCAAGGAATGACAGCGTCGGCCCCGGGTAGCAAATACGCAGCTTATCGGTTCCGCAGCACCATCCAGTTCCCATCCCAGGGCGGTACCGCAGAGCCTGGCCACCCCCACCCTCTGTGCCGTGCCGTTTGTCTCTCAGAGTCAGCACATCAAGCTCCCCTGATGTTGCCAACAGCCAAGGTTGCCTGGGGAGCTCCTGGGGAATGGATTCCTTGTGTACCCGCCGCACTCTGCTTTTGTGCCCTTCCTTAGCAGGGGAACACTGCTGCACCGTTAATCCAAGTCTAATTTCCAAGTCGCCTCTAGCTCTGCTTCCACAGCTGCGCAGAGGGGAAGGATCACTGCCCTCAGCCTGCCAGCAGCACTCCTCCCAAGGCAGCCCTGGGTGCTGTTGGCCGCCTTTGCAGCAAGGGCACGTTGCTGCCTTGTATTCAACTTGGTGTCCCCCAGGTCCTTTTCTGCAAAGCCACTTTCCAGCCAGGCAGCCCCCAGCATATACTGGTGCCTGGGGTTGTTCCTCTCCAGGGGCAGCTGGGGACTATCCAATCAGCTGTGCTTAGTGGAAAGATCCACTTTCCTGCAAGTGCATTGAGGAGATAGTGCTGGGTACCAGGACCGTCGTGTAAGATGAATGCAGCCAGTTTTCTTGTGGTCCTTTTCTGAGTAATGTTTAATCTGTACTGTAAAGGTATCCCGCGTTTCCTGAGCACTCAAAAGTGACAGGTGGGTTTCCTCCGGCTACTCTGAAAGGTCGGTGAAGAAGTATTCCCTGTTTAAGCCTTCCTTGGACGCTGAGCTGCCTGTGATTTCTTTAGGAGTGCCGCTTCACATGCTGATGGTGAAGCGAGAAGGAATATGGGTTCTTCTCCTAAGTTTGCAGGATTTGGAAACGAGCTTGGACAAGCGAGCGCCTTGGGATTGGTAGGAGGGAGATTCCAGGTGATATGTTTGATTTTAGTTCAGTATCCAGTGCCCATGATATAAGTAGAGTTGCTTTCCTCATAGTGGAATGGGAATATTTGTTCCGTCTTTTAAAACCCTTTTTCCCCTCTGGGGGGAACCTTCACTTCCAGGGCCCCAAGGGCGAGAACAGCCTTAATGACCCTGCTCAGCCTCTCCTGGGGTCTCCCCCCAGCCTGCCCCCAGCCCAGGAGCTCCACTGAAGCTCAGCTTGAGGCTATAACCTTCTCCCTGAGCAGTGCTGTGGGAGTGTGGGTCTTCATTGCTCCCAGCCCCAGCATGCTGGCTGTTGGTCCGTCTGTCTTGTCCTTGTAGGCCTGCCTGGCCCCTGCGGGACTGTGTCTGACCTTGGCTGCGCTGGCTGGCCGTGATCCTGACTTACCTTCCTGGCTTGGTATGGGCCCTGCCTTGTCCCTATGGCTTTGCCTGGTGATCTGGACTTGTAGCCACCTCTGGGACTGCCCTGCTGCCTTACTGGGGTGCTGAGGTAGGTCCTGCTGTCCCGGAGATCCCCATCCCATCAGGAGCAGCCTGCTCTTGCTGTGCCTGGACTGGGAAGCAACCTTTCCTTCTGCTTCTAGAGCTGGCTCAAAGCAGGTTAGATCACAGCCCCGGCGTGCCAATATGACGGCAGGAAGGTTTTGGTTTGGTGTGGGCTTTTTTTGTGGGGGAAGAGGGTGTTTCACTGTTTGTTGTTCTTTTTGGAAATCAGGATCTCTAGTTGAGCCCAAAGACCTACATTATGGATTATGAAACCTATTGGAAGTATTGGCATCCCCTTACTTGGGTAGGTTAGAAATACTGTTTGAGGGAAGTCTGTTATTTTAGGTGTAGCGTTTACCTTTTTTGTTTAGGCTTTATCTGTCGATTTTATGTCATTTTCCATTTAGATTATTTTTCTGAATCTGTTCCCGAGCCGAAGGTTGGTCACAGAGGTACAGAAAGGAGCAGCAGGATTTTATGCCACTTTACAGTGAGATTTTAGGTCTAGATTTTAGATTTCGATTTTTGGTTTAGATTTTGTCCTATTTTCCATTTAGATTTTACGTCATTTTAGGTTTTGGTTTTATGTTTACGTTTTATGTCATTTTACAGTTTGATTTTCCCTCTAGATATGATGATTGTATTTTACTTCCGAGATTTTAGGTTATATTTTAGGATTAGATTTTACATTTAGATTTCAAGTTTAACTTTTGAAGTCTAGATTTTACATCTAGATTTAACAATTAGATTTTACGCAATTTTATGTTTAGATTTTATGTCTGGATTTTAGGCTGAGATTTCAGATTTAGATTCTATATAATTTCATGTTTAGAATTTACGTAGTTTTAGGGATATACTGGTTTAGACGTGGTGAGGAGCGACACAGGAACGGCAGGAACACCGCTGGGTTTGGTGACTGTGTCCGTGTCCTGCAGCAGCAACGTTTGAGGCTTCGGCCCAATTCAGCCGTTGCTGTGGAGAGGTTTGAGCTCACTGCACCCAGCCTTTTTGTACGGGCTAAGTGTAGTATTCTGGGGTTTTCTAGGTATTTTGATTTTAACATTCTGGCCTAATTTTCCTCAAAACTCGATTTTCAGCTAGGGTGTTACTCTTGTTGCTAGATGCCGGCATTGGGCTGCCTGAGGAAAAATAGTGTGTAAGATCTATAACCAAAGGGTTTCTGTATTTTCTATATATTTCTATATTTTTGGAGTACTTGCCAGCTGAGGAGTTTCTCCCTTGGACTTAACCTATAGAGGGTGATCTGTCAGACAGCCTGTCCTAGCGGTTGCATGATTCCTACTTGTAATCAAGTTCTTAATTTGCAGCCTGAATTTTGGATGGGTTGTGTGCTGAACTTCCCAGTAGCTCATTTGTTTGCTGCTACATTTCCCCAAGGCAAAGATTTCAAAAGGCAGAAAAGTTAAGGATATTTGCTACTGTGCCGTGAGCTGTTGCTATTTGAAAGCCAGTTTGAGTATCGGTGGCATTCAAGAAATTGACAAGGTTTCGAGGGTAAATCTGAGTATCTGTGTGCTGAGCAGAAAAGTACAAGGCATGTTTTCAGTGGCCAGGTAGATTTCTTTACGCAGGTTTCTCGAGATGATGCTGCAGCGTGGCTGATGTATTTGTTGGTTCCAGCAGCTGCACTCTTAATGCAGAGATTGATGGCAGTTCTGTGATGAAAGCTGGGATCAGTGTCCCTGGTTACGTGTTCTTACTTGCTTTTTCTAACTCTACGGCAGGGCAGAAGAATCACTCTGCTGCCTCTACTGAGGGCAGAAGAATCACAAAGCTAGACCAGATTTTGCTCAGTGGCAATAACACGGCAGTGGTAAGTCGTCGTTGTTAAAGGCCGTGAGCATTTATCTTCTGTACCTGTAAATCCATCGGCCGTCGAGTTCAGCTACTTCAAGCTGAGCTTTCCGGCAGTTCTGTTACAGAAGCTGTTTTCAAGTAGCTTTGGGGGCGTGTGTGTGTGTCAGTGATGCTGGGAAGGGGATCTTACTGCCTCACTTGGTACGTGTTACAGCGAACTTGAAAGGAGCGTGGCCCTCATCTTATTTTGGGGAATGTTTTTCTGGTCTTCAGGTGCATGAGGGAATCCCTGGCTTTGCTGCCCACTCTGTGGGCTGAGTCGTACGGTGGCTTTTAAGTGCTGAGCAGACGTTTGCCTGCAGGAGCGCACAGGGTGGGATCCAGCTAAGTTTCATCCACCGCCTTACGGATCAACGCATTGGCAGCCGTTCGGATGCTTACAAGCTCGCCAAGTCATCTGGCGATGATGATGATGCCACGTGATGCCCAGAGAGATGTACCTTCGTGTGCTCTGAAAGGAAACCTGGAGGTCTGCTGGGTCACAGCAAATTGGAAGCGCTGTGATTCTTAGTTTATCCTGTGCCGATGCACGTAGATGGGTACTGAAATGGGAATGAAGTCTTGGAATTCTGCAATTGCTGAATTCTGCAATTTCCTAAATACCGCAAAAGCGGAGCCAGGGTCGTTTTTTGCTTGTCTGCAGAGATGGCTACAAAATCTGGACTTCTTGCCTGAGGGCATGCCTGATTTGGAGGGAGGAGAAGAGGAAGACTGACTTGAGTCCGAGTCAGCTCTGTGTGAGTAAGGAATAATCTCCATTTTGCTGTCTTCCCTGCCTTGCACCTGCTCCCAGTGTGACTGAGCAAGTGCCATCCTGACTTAATTTCAAAGCCTTTCTCCACTTTGGTTACCGTTCTGCAGCCTTAAAGGATAGCGCATGTTCTGCCTTCTTGGGGGGGGGGGGTAAAATTACGACGACGCAGTTGAGCTGGTGCTCTGCTGCCCCTGGAGCAGAAGCTTGTGATTCTTGGAGTGCGAATTTTCAGTCAGACACAGGTCTGTTCCCGTGTTAGGGCTTGTGTCTCTTCTGGGGACGCATCTTCCTGTGCCAGGAAGGCTCTGCTTTAGGCTGTTCCTTACTTCAGTCCCAACAGCAGCAAAGCTCTTTACCTTCCGGATTGCTCAGCTCCAAAATCACTTTCAGCAACACAAATCAGAGAGGCTGCAAGTGGAAACAGAGTTTTGTCTTTAGATCTTATTTCATTTTATTTTGTGTTTATTTTTGTGAATCTGTTGCCGAGCCGATGCTCCCGAGCACTGACACAACGCCCATGTGTCACCAGGAGCAGGCTGATGCGCTCTTCAGTTCAGCTGGAAAAAACATCCCTTGCAGCCTGGTGGTCCAGAAAGGAGCAGCGGGGGGTTATGTCATTTCACATTTGGGTTTCACGTTTGGGTTATGTTTAGAGTTGAGGTTTGGATTTTAACTTCCTATCTCAGGGTGAGCTTTTCGGTTCATCTTCTAGCCCACATTGAGGGTTCGGGTTTGCATCTGAGCCGCCTGTTTCAGGGTGAGCTTTTTGGTTCGGGCTTTTAGCTCACGTTTAGACTTTGGGTTTCTATCTGACCTGCCTATTTCAGACAGGGCACTGTCGCTATAGTGACTTGAGTCTCTACTTCCTCTCCAAAACCACAAGGTACAAAGTTTGAGACAAACACAAATTTCAGTAGTCCTAATTCTTACACCTAGGCAACGATTCCTATTTGTGTAACTCAGTTCTGTCTAACCTGAAATTCCCTGTGTCATTTATTACCTTTCATTGCTTGGTCTTAAACTGCTGCACTTGTGTGCATGGCTGTAGATCTGCTCTCTGTAGCTGGCTCATTCAGAAAAGAGGAGAAATGAAGGCCATGGATGGCATAGGGAGGAATTCTTGCTCTTGTCGGGGTTTAATCCCACCCAGCCGGCCACAAAGCACCACGCAGCCCCTGGCTCACTCCTGTGACCAGTGGGGTTGCCAGGGCTTCATTTTAGGGCCAGTGCTCTGCAACACTTTTATGAATGGTCAGGACACAGAAGTTGAAATGTACTTTAAGTAAGTTTGCTGATGCTACTAAACTAGGAGGAGGAGCTGTGGACTCCCTCAGGGAGGCCTTAGGGAGCTCTGGGTAGACTAGAGAGCTGGGAAATCAGCAGCTGTTTGAAACCAGTAGGAGGTCCAGGCTCCGCTCAAGCTATCTGTGTCCTAGCAAAGGGCTACTGGTGCAGACCTGGGCTCTGCTCTTTGCCTTGGATATGCTGCAGCTGTTCTCAGCCAGGGAGGGTGGCAGGGGAAGGACTGAACAGTCCTCAAGCCACCCCAAGGACTGCATTCACCGCTTCTGCCAACGGTCCCTGCGGGCTGCGTTCGGAGAACTCATCCCTTAACCAAAAATCCCCGGTGCTGGGGGACTGCCCCGACGGGGGCCTCACCCTGCACCGGCAACAAGCCAGACCCAGAAAGGCTTTGGATTGCTTTGGAGTTCTTTTGCTGTGGCAGTGAGGCAAAGGCGGGCTCCAGAGCCAAGTGTGGTGGGACCTGAGGAAAGGCGCAATTGTCTTGAGACTTTGAGGCCTTTGCACAGAGCTCGGCCCCGCTGGCGGGGACACTGCTCATGCTCAAGACAAAGGCCTGGCAGCCCTTGTGGTTGTGCTTGTCCATCCCCCCTCACCGTGGCCCCTCAAGGTCCGTCCCTGTCCCAGGTGCTGCATGCTGCTTTCTGCGTTGGGCTGTGTCTGTCCTGGCTCCCGCGCCAAAGGGCTCCTTCCCCTGGGGAAGGGAAGGGGATAGGGGAGTCACCCCCAGCCATTGCCTGCCCCTGACTTGCTGCCTTTCAGGCTGGCGGCCTCTGGTTTGCGGCCAAGCAGGGCTTTTGCACCCCTTGGGTGCCCTTTCCCAGTGCTCCCTGCGCTCCCTCCCTCTCCCACACAGGCACGGAGCCGTTCTGGAGAAATGGCATTTAATGGACCACAGAGCAGAAGTGTCATGAAATCTCCTCTAATATAACAGCATGCCACTACCACCATAACCTGCCTGCCTCCCCCCCCCCCCCCCCCCCCCCCCCGGCCACCTCAGCCCTGCTGTGGCTCTAATTGTCCCTTCTCAGACGACGTCTGGCCACCAGAATCTTGTGATTTCTGCGTGAGTTTGACAAGGTGCTCTTCCGTGGCAAGGGCCTCTTCTGTGGCAAGGGCCTCTTCCGTGGCAAGGGCCTCTTCCGTGGCAAGGGCCTCTTCCGTGGCAAGGGCCTCTTCCGTGGCAAGGGTCTCCTGCGTCGCTTCTTCGCCTGCTTTTTTAGCTTGCCAGGCTGGGACATTCCAGGCTGCAGGTCCGTCCCCACGTTGCAGCATGGCTCCAAGGGCTCCCTGGTGATGGTGGTGGGCTCAGCAGAGTGGCTGAGGAGGACATCGCTGCTTGGGGGGACGTTGCTGCCAGCAGGAGCCCCCGCTGGGGTGGCCGTGTTGGAGATCCCGAGGCTTTCAAACAACCTCACCATGTCCTCGTAGTCAGCGTCACATGGTGTCAGCACTGGGGGGGCGGCCAGGGGTGCCCACCCTGCCGGGGGTGCCCAGGATGCTGGGAAGGGCTGCTCCTGCCTGGGCAGTTGGCACAGGTTGGCTGAGCCTGAAAGAGAGACAGGAGCCATGGCTGGCTGTCACCACTGCTCTTGTCCCCAAGAGCATCCCCAGGCTGACCACCCTGCTCCTTAAAAGACACTCCCTTTGGAAGAGCCAGATGACACCTCTCAGGAGTCATGAGCTGTCTTAACTCCTTGCTGAGGTTCCCCACCTTTGCTGCCTTTATGGAGCTGGGCCAGAGCCCCTTCAACCTCAAAAATGGCCCTTCAGTTAAACACCAGGAACTCTATGAGTTTCCCATGTCAACCCTTTTCTCCCTTGCTCTGGTCATCCTGAACAAAGATGCAGAAAGACTCGCAAAACCCTGCTATCTCTGTGTCCGGCCTGCCCAACTACAGGTATTACGCTAGAGATCTCCCATGCCACAGTCCGCTTGTGCTAGCCAGCTGCATCATTCGCAGCAATGCCAAAGCAGCTCCTCCTGGGGAACGAAAACCAAAACGAGACACTACCCATGAGCAGAAATGCGTCTTTTCCAACTGGCAGTGGTCCAAAAAGCAGCAACCTGCCTAGCTACAATGGGAAAGGAATACAGTTTCCTTTGAGCACACCTACGGAGCAGGACTGCCCAGTCTCTTTGACAACTATTCTGTTGGTTACATTGCTCCATTTGCATTTGAAAGAGTAAAAAGTTGTACAAACCTCTCCCAATGTGGTCAGAAGAACGGCCCCTCTCACAGTGGCTCTTCAAGACCGAGTCCACAAGCTCGGCCGAGACCTGCTGAGCAAAGGCCCACACTGCTGTCTTCTTGGAGCTCTCCTCCTGTGCCTGCCCTGGTTGTGCCTGCCGGCCCTCACAAGGTTCCTGCCAAGAAAATGCCACCTGTAAAACATTCTGGCTTTAGCTGCCACTTCTCTGACCTGGAAGAATGGCTCCGCAGACAACATAAGGATCGAGGACATCAGGACATGAAGCATCTGGTCCCTCCAGCCTGTATATCTGTCAAAAGCACTCCTAGGAGAAAGTGCTGGAAAGCAGGCTCGCATTCAGCGTGTGCAGTAGCTAAACCCCCATGGGCTAGAGGGGAGCTTCTTCCTCAACATACCTGCTTTCTTTTTGGTAAGTCTGAAAAGCAAGCGTCTTGTGACTGGCCCAGCTCAGCCTTCCCTGCTGCCTTAGCATGCCCTGATCTCCAGACACGTGGCTTTATTGGGGTTGCAAATAGAGATGGCAGGTAGCCTTGGGGCAAGCGGAAGGTGGTCTGGGATTTTCTGCATTATCCAGCATTCCTATTTTCTACCCTGCTTGTTAGAGCAAACGGCATATCCTGTTACAGCCTTAGGAGGCAGGATTGAAAAACACAAATGTAGGAGGCTGAATGGCAAGGAATAACACAGGCTTGCCTTTTCTGCTTCCTCCTGATTGGGAATTACTCCTATCATCCACTGACTACTTGGAAATCACAGGTGCATGTGCGCTCCTGCTTAGGCTATAAGGTAGGAGGATGCTTGTTTGAATTTCAGAGCCGTGCGAGTATTCGTGGAGGGCGTTATCGTCACGACCATGGCTAAGCTAACTAACTGCTTGACCTACAACTGCACGAGGTACAGAAGACAATGGCTCTCCAGCTTGTCCTCTTGAGCAGGCATCTAACAAGGCACAGTCACCGGAGCACGACTGCTTCCAAGAAAGCAGTCTTCTGCCTTGCTTTTGCCTCAGAAATTGGCTGCAGATACAGGTTGTTTTGCTGTGGGGTTTGTGAGCCCAGCTTTGCCTCATACCTCTCCTTCTTCAGCTTGCCCAGCCGTGGCTCCTTCTCCTCCTGCCAGGCCGGAGAGCAAAGAGGGTGGTTGCTCGAGAGGCACGTCTGCCTGACGTACCATCTCCACCTTTATGCCACGGTCCCCAGGCTCATCTGAACACAGCTCTGGAAAGCAAAGGCATAAGGGACGACACGTGTTGGGCTTGGTTGAGCTTTAAAAGTCATGACCCTGCCCAATGATTCAGCAGGACAAACTACATGCCAAGAACGTGCCGCAGAAGGGCTCCTGTGAAGTAAACCAGCCAAAACCTACACCCCAGCTGAAGAGGGACATTGTTTGGATCTGTCAGCCCTCTGATGCAGTGTGCTCCACACTGCTGCTGCCCTCCTCAGGAGGGACTCGTGGCAGCTGTTGTCACTGTGGCTGAAATGCTATGCCAATGGAGAAAGGCCTCAGTGCAGCTGCCTCAGAGGGGCCCCAGCAGCGGCACTGTTCACAAAGCTCAGGCCATGTCTCATGAGCAGCTGCAAAGAGCAGGGAAAGCAGCCCTGGCTTGTGTGCCAGGATGTGCTCCGAAACCTGAAGAAAGGTCAATTAATCTCTGCAAAGGGTCACCCTAGTTTGCCCTGTTTGTTAACATTAAAGCCGCGACTCCCAGGATGGGATAAGGGCAACAGAGAAACACAACCCGAGGCGATGCTCCCAACTGCACCATCAACTGCCTGTTTGAGGTGCATCTGGATCTACGGGCTTTGAGTTGGAGATGAAGTGAAAACCATCACAGCATTCTACCTGTCTGCACATCGTCGTGCTCTCTGCCGTCCTTGGGCTCCAGTGCTTTTGACTCCAGCTGCACCTGTGCTGGCTGCGTGGCCAGGTCTGTCCCGTGGACTTCTCTGTGCCTTTGAGTCTGAGGACACTGATGTAGGCTCACCTGCACAGGTGGGAGGAAAAAAAAAATCCTTCCCAGGTTCCTTTCCGTATCTCAGTGGTACTCCTCCCCAAAGGTCAATGATGATGGTCGCCCTTAACCCCACGGACTTGCAGTTTGGGGCCCTGACCCTGAGGAGGGAGTCATGGGCTCTGTGCTCCACAGGGCTGTTCGCTCCAAAGGCTTGCGCTTCCCCCTTTGGGGTGACACTGGACACTGACCTCGGGATCTGCCCCACAGGGGACCGCCCCAGCACCCTTCTCAGCTGCTCTGTGATCCAGAAAAGCCATAGCCAGGCACAAGTTGTCTGCATGGTGCACAGGGGACACAGGCTGCCCGTCTGTGCTCTCCACCCCTGCACTGGCGATTTCTGCCCAAACGCCGCCAGGGAGAAAGCGGCCTGAGTCATGATGGCTTCCCACCCCAGAAAAGCTTAGTCTCCTAAGGCCTCTCCCACCCATACACACCGCCAAGGTTGAAGAAATGGAGCCACTGCTTACTTTTGCCTGGCACTGAACCAAAGTCTTGATGGTCTTGGCAGTTAACGTCACCGGCTAGAGAAGAGAAGAAAGGCCAAGTGAGAGAAACTTCTCTGATTGCCTGTGCTAGAAAACAGAGTCCCTCTCCTGACCTGTCTGGAACAACCAGGACACTTACAGATCTATAGAAGCCCAAGACCATCACGAGGAGATTCATCGAGGGCACTGTGGTCATTCGCATCTCCTGGGCTCCGCTCCTTTGCCTGCACACAGGGAATGGACAAAGGAAGAGCTCTGTGTCACTGAACCTGGCTTTGCTCTCTCCCCTGCCAGCTCGTCCCGCACCATTTGCGTCAAACTGGCCAAAGAAGTAGTGCGGGCACAGAAGGAGCAAGCGGTGACAGCCGGCTCGTCTTGGCCTTACTTTACCAACGCAAGGCTGAGAACCCGGCTAGCACTGCCCCGCAGCTGCCCCAGCAGCACGTGTACCTCTCCCCCAGCTCTCGAGCTGCCTTTCAGCTGCAGCCACGGCATCCCACCCACTGCCACGCTGGCGCCAGAGGTTTGCTTCTCCAGCGGGGCTTACCTGAGGATGGCATCCAGCCAGAGCTCTTTCACCTCTTGCGAGCTGCAGAAGAGAGAACAAGTGTCACGCCCTGCTGCCACCAACTGGGTGCAATGCTGTGTGCCGCACAGGGGAAAGCCCCGACCTCTGGGATCAGCTTTGCCTCTCAAGGGGTGATGTGTTCTTCTAGCAGAAGCAGAAGACATCAGGCTGATGCCTCTGCTTCCCCCCACTCCCCGAGGGCCCCTTTCCCTGCCTGCAGCTGTGCCTCAGTCCCAGCAGCTGGAGTACATGAACAGCAGGGCTGTCCTCCCCACATCATCTGGGAAGGGGGCTGGAGCTGAGCCCTGGGACCTTGTGCCACTCTGACACCAGGAAGACCTAGCCAAAAAAGCTGCTCCTCCCTTCTTTTTGGGCCTTCCCAAAAAGAGGCTCCCACTGTGCCCGGGAGCTTAGGGACTGACAGAGGGAGCAGGGGCAGTAGGATCAAGCGTCTTTCTGCTCTCTTTGTACAGAAGAAGAACATCAAAGCCAAGAAGGGTCTGCTCGCCACCGAGCCTCGTCTCTCCAGGAGTCCCTTTCGATCCTGCAGCTCTACAGCCTTTGGGATGCCCCTGGGCTGAGAAGCACCATTGCAGACACAGGTGTTCTCCAGAGTGGGGAACGACAGCCCAGCTCTGCCAGAACTGCACCTGGGCTTTCCTGGGACGGAAGGGGATCGGTCGACTCTGTCTGCACACACACACGCCCTGCACCCAGCTCATGCTTGGCCTCAGCCCTTTGACAGTGCATGCCTCGGGCACAGCCTGTTTCCAGAAAGGAGTGGGTCAGATCCGAAAACAACCTATTCATGCTGCAAAAGCAGAGCGGTGCCCCTGCTTTCCCTCCCCACCCCCACCCCCTGACGTGAGCCTGAGGAGCCAGCTGGGGTCTGAAGGTGAGCACTGGGTCAGGCAGCCCAGCGCCTGTGCCACACGTCACCACAACTCACCCGAAAGTGACCACGTGGAAGCTGCTGGGCCAGACGAGGACGAGGGTACTGCTGCAGTCCAGGCCCAATGCTGCATCTTCTTCTGCACACCCGCATGCCGCCTTCTTGCTGCACAGCACCCACAGCTCGCTGAGATGCACCCTGTGCTTCAGCCAGAAGATGCTGCCACATCTGCAGCCAGGAAGAGCAGAGGTTGATGGTGAGGTTGCCTTCTGGGGGCACAACTATGGCAGTCCCCCCTTGGGAGAGCCACTGCGCCCAGGCCGAGCCCTGGGAAGGGCGGCCCAGAGCAGCAGGTCGCACAAATCGGTGACATCCCTGCTGCCGGGGAGACATCCTGACTCTTACAGCGCTGGTTTCTGACCCTACCGAGGAAGCCTCCCTGGGACTTTCTCGGCCATCGGACCGAAGGCAAGCCTGGGAGGGCTTTGCCAGATGTCTCTCAAGGGCTGGTGTTGGAGGCAGGAGTTGGGAAGAGTGAGCACCGGCCTCTTCTCTTCTTACCTGAGCTTGGCAATAGCAAGGGAGTCTTGGAAAAGCAGGAGGTGTCTCCTCTTTGTCCTCCCACGCTGGGTCACCTCCACGCACTCGCAGCGGAGGAGCTCGGGATGCCGTCGGGACACGAGGGCACCCGACCAGCTGCCACTAGAGCTGCCCCTGCAAAGGACGCAGTCGCAGGCGTCGGGCACGTGGCTCTGCTGGGAACCGTCCGTGCCTGGGTGCCACAGAGAAGGAGCGGGCTCGCGCCGGGAGAAGCAGCAGTTCAGCTGGCCCATCGTGCCGTGGCCAGGCAGACGCTTGTGCTGGGGAAGCGCTCAGCAAGGGGAAGAGCAAGGCCCCGCACGGTCTTCTGAGGCTGGGAAGTGATGTCCCTGTGCCAGGGCTGTGCTGCTCTGCTCAGAGCCTGTCTCTCCCCAGCACTGCCCGTGCCAGCACAGCGTCGCACTGGGAGATGCTGGTGGCCGTGGGCAGGGTGGCTGTGATGGCACAACGGACCACAATGGCACTTTGTGATGCGTGCCCCCTGCGCATTGTGAGGTCACAGCCACCCCACCCAGCATTCTGGAGGACCCCATGGGCCGATGGATCTGGGCAGCAGCCATGTCTCAGCTCACCTGGAAGAAGCAGCAAAGGGACTTTGAAAATCCAGAGCCCCATTCATGGCAGACCCAAAGGATACACCCGTGTCTCCACGCTGGGGCATCCTTCACAAGGGCAGAACGTTCAGGCCTCCCCACCCTGCTTCATGATCAGACCATACTGAAGTGGCAGAGTTAAGATTCATACAGGTAAAAGCCCAGAACAAACGTTCCGAGCCAAAACAGCCTGTTGCTGTGTGTGCAGTCCCACGAGACACAGACACACCCCAGGGTCTGCTGGCATTTCTCCCCACACTTTCATTACTTTTGGAACCCCATTTACTGAAATTATTATCCAAATCTCTAACGTCCACACTGTCCTTTATTACTCTTGAAAAGTTTTTTGGTGGGAACAGAAGGAAGGTGTCACTCAGCTGCTTCACTTTGCAAGAGCAGCTGACCTGACTTTGTGCCTGACCCTACTAAGTGCTCAGACTATTGTGAACAGCCTTAACCCAGCAGTTGCTGCTGCCCCGAGCACTAACAAAATCAGACTGCTTTCCTGCTTTGCCAACCAGAACGTCCACCCTTTGTGCAAGAAGCCTCCTGATGTTTCTAACTCACGGAGCGCAGAGTTCAACACTCTGATTAAGAACTAGAGTTTCTCAAGGCTAATTTGGTTGTTTAAAGTTACAAAAGTTATCCAGCAAACATGGCTCCTTCCAGGCATGAAATCACCACAGTGCCCAAGAGCATTTCTCCATGGAGAATAAGGGCCCTAATTTTCCCTTATTAACACCCAAACTCAAGGCTCCCTACAGGCATTACAGAGGCTGTAACAGCAGAAATAAAAAGAATTAAACCACTAAAGGAACTTGAGCAATTAGCTCAAATATAAATGCAATACATGTGAAAGCAGGGCCACTTCAGACTTTATCCTAATGGCAGTTCTCCAGCATTCTTATCCTACAAGTAGCATGGGCTAACAGGGCCATGGGCCACTCTTCTTCCAACCACCAGCCTGCAGACCGCCTCCCTTTGTTGTGTCACACAAAGTGGGTGTACAAGAAAGGGCAAGAAGAGAAAACAACCCCAGAAAGCAGGTCTCAAGCACCAAAACCCAAAGATAAACATGTTCAGCATTTACTAAGCACTGCTTTGGACGAGAAATCATTTCCCTTCCCCTTCTGGCTAACTGGACCAGGGAACAGATGGATTTGCCCGCTTTTCTGGGACTTGAAAGACCAGTGCTCTCAATCCCAGCTCTACTCTGAAGCTTTTTTAGATCCTGACATTGAGTACAATCACAGATCACATTCCCTCCTGCTTCCATTCATTCCACATCATTTTTTCTGTGGACTTGCTGTATACAGCAAGACATCACCTACACAGAGATGACCATTCCCTTCCCCTCGAGTTTCACCCACATCCTGCACGCAAAGCAGCAACTTCACTCCTTTACTCCCAAAGCAGCTACAGCATTGCACGTGGTTGTGGCACTGGGCCTTTACAGTTTCAGGGAACAACAAGGTTGTTCCTTTTGTTCTTGCAAGAAACAGGAGCACAGCACTGTCCTACGGACACTAGGACCTGCTCCAGCAAGAGCTAGGATTTAAAGCTGGAAATGACTGTTTTTCAAGAGAGAAATCTAATGGGGATGATACAACATTTATCTGGATTTCAGTGCTTTATTACTGGGTCTTGAGAATAACTGGATTATTTGTTCCAATCTTCTACCTGCAATTTCACTTCACTTGAAATTAACCCTGTTCATCATGCCCACAATGCTTATTTCCAGAGGGTTTCCAGCCTCCACACCCCCCATCCCAGTCTTACAGCTTCCCCTACCCTCTAGCCCTGGAGTAAGGCTCTCCCACAGCCCCACTGCCCTAGAGCCTGCAGGGATCAGCCTCCCACATTAGGAGGAAAGGAGCAGAACTACCAAGTCAGCCCCATCTCCCTGCAGAGGCAGGACAAAGCAGCACCCACAACACGGCATGCCTCCAGCCCAGCACCCCTGTCTGGTGGGGGGAGATCTCCATCTTCCCCACCTCAGACAGCCCTCCACCCCCCCCCCCCCCCCCCCCCCCCCCCGAAATTAAGGAAGGACTAGAATCCCCCCTCTGCTCCAGGCTCAGGGCACAGACAGCTCTGGCACCTCACGTTTGGGTTCAGAGCACGAATGCCCTGAGCCTGGGCAGAGAACCAGCTGGGCCAGGACACAACAGCTAACACCACCTAGAAAAGCAATGAAGAAATATGCCCAGGGCTGGGGCAGAAATTCCTGACATGTCGCAGAAACCCAGATGCGGCAGAGCAGGGTGCCAAGCTGAAGATCACCAAGGCCATCCAAGCTTCAGCCTCCTCCCCAAGGCTCCCTTTATCCCAGTATCCACAGCTCAGCTAGAAGCCTCTACCATCCCTGCAAGCTACACAGCAATTTTAGAATGCATTAAAAGCCCTTGTACCTCCCCAGACCTGCTCTTAGACCAGGTACATAGTTAAATCCTGCCGAGTATCACAGAGCTGCTGCCCCCCGGCTGTTGGCCCTCCTGCCAACAAAACTCCCTCCATCCTGCCCAGTGGCCACGCACCACCTCAGGACACGTAATCCATGCTTCTCTGGGAGGACACACTTTGTGTAGTGCCCAGCACTGCTTCCTGAACTCCCAGGGGCTATTTGGGGGCTGTGAACAGCCGGGAGGGACAGGAGCAGGCCAGCGAACCACGGGTGTGACCGTGCACCCACCAGTGCAGCAATAACTGTCACTGGGCTGGCGGCCGGGGAAGAAGTTGACAGGAGCACTTGGATATGGCCCTACAGCATCCCAATCCCTTTGTGCACATGTCCAACAGCTTCCTTCTGTAAAATACAACTGAGCAGCTCTCTGAGGACACTGGGCTGAAAAAGACAGGATATCAAGAATAAACAGCAAATTTCTTAACAGACATTAAGGAAAAAAAAGGGAAGTTTCATGTAAAGACAGCTTCGTGTCTATACAGATCCTGTGGCTTTCACTATGCCACATGCCAGTGCCCTCATTTCAAGGGACCCCACGTCACTTGGGCTGAAGCAGCAGCACCAACCTTAGAGCTACTCTGATACCAACCGACTGCCCTCCGAACTTAAAGGCTGGGCGTGTATCGGCACACTCTGCACCACAGTACAATCTACCCGACTTTTCTGTAGGAGCACAGGCTGGTGGCTGAATCTTGCCTCAGTGTACACCATAAACCCTCTTCCTTCTTCCTTCCACAAAGAGAAACCATCTCTCTCTGGACTGACTGGTTAATTTGCCTTTCTACTGCACTTTGCCGGAAGACTAAAACAGGAGATCTGTTAAAAGGGAGAATCAGGATGCTATTTCACCCATTTTGTTCAGTTAAATCATTTTGCCCTGTTCAGGCTTAAGTAGCAAGATCACATTTCTTGCCTAGAAATCACCTGCTTAGCTATAATTACCATATAAACAGCATCTCAAGGAAGCCACGAAAGGAGAAGCAGAATTTCCAGGACTAATCTCTTGCCCCTCCAGCCCACTGCTAAGTGGCTGAGGACTTTCTAAATCAACTCTTGCTACCCAGGAAGTCTCACCTGTCATCTTGATATTCCAGTCCCTCTGTGTTTTATCACTTAGGTACTGTCATCCTGCACTTTAATACAAAAGCTCTACCATAGCTGAGAAAATTAATAGGAGCCTGGTGTTACACCTTCCTGATATTTCTTTTAATGAACTTCAGCTGACAGTGAGATGGACCAAGCTCCCCTCCAAGGGTCTGATGGAGATTCCTCACTTCTACACACTACAATTTACAACTGTGGCTCCCGCCTTAAGTATTTACAGTTTACTATTACTATTTTCCCTTTCCCAACTGCCTCCTCCAGCATCTGCTCTCTGCTGTCCTGGCTTTGCAGCTTTGCAACTCCTTTTTTATTTACTCTTTTTCTGGCATCTGGATCACATTTCATAAAATCATTTAGGTTGGAAAAGAACTTTAACATCATTGAGTCCAACTACTCACCTAACACTGCCAAGTCCACCCCTGAACCACGTCCCTAAGTGCCACATTTATGAGCCTCAAACACCACAGTGACTCCACCACTTCCCTGGGCAGCCTGTTCCAATGCTTGACAACCCTTTCGGTAAAGAGACTTTTCCTCATGTGCAGTCTAAGCCTCCCCTGGCACAACTTGAGGACATTTCCTCTTGTCCTATCGCTTGCCACTTGGGACAAGAGACCGACCCCCACCTCACTCCAGCCTCCTTTCAGGCAGTTGCAGAGAGCAATAAGGTCTCCCCTCAGCCTCCTCTTCTCCAGACTAAACCACCCCAGCTCCCTCAGCTGCTCCCCATCAGACCTGCTCTCCAGACCCCTCACCAGCTTCGCTGCCCTTCTCTGGACATGCTCCAGCACCTCCGTGTCTGTCTTGCAGTGAGGCGCCCAAAACCGCACCCAGCATTCGAGGGGCGGCCTCACCAGTGCCCAGTACAGGGGCACGATCACCTCCCTGCTCCTGCTGGCCACACCATGGCTGACGCAGGCCAGGATGCTGTTGGCCGCCTTACCCCCCTGGGCACACTGCTGGCTCACGTTCAGCCGGCTGCCGACCAGCACCCCCAGGTCCCTCTCTGCCGGGCAGCTTCCCAGCCACTCCTCCCCAGGCCTTGTAGCTTCAGAATGTAAACCCCCAACCTCACCTTGGCCGGCTCCAGCCTCATACCCCATTACCCAGCACACACACAGTACTGCCTGCCACAACAGTAAATATTCTGTACTTACTGGATTGCTACCGTAACACTACAGCACCGGCTGGAACCCCAAGGTGTTACAGAGGGAGCTTTGGCTTCACCCAGTTATTTCTCACCTTCAAGGAGCAAGGCTGGACAACCTGTTACGAGCAGCCCGCACCCTCCTGGAGGAGCCCAGCCTTTGTCTTTTCCCTAGATGTAGACAGGAACTGCTTCTTAGAAAGCCACCTATGGATTTAAAGTGCAAGAAAAGGATAGATAGCCGGGGTGAGTTAGCTTTGCAGTCACTTCTGCCTAGGCCATCTGTGGCATTTTTTCATAAGCCTTCACACCATTTGATAGACACAGCAAGACTAATCTCATCCCTCACTTACAGGCTGGGCAACCCAGACAAAAACTTAAGGCCAAAATGTCCAAAAGCCCACATGCAAGACCAGGAGGGCAAAACCAGCAGCAGCCGGGCAGGCAGCCTCTGTCCCTGCCATGTTTATCCCACAGCCTGGAAGCAGTCACCGCTGCATCCCATGGGAAGCAAGGAGGAAATTTAGGAAGTTCCCTGGAGCAAAGCTGGCTCCCTGTCCAGCTCTGCTGAGGGGAGAAGCAGCTCCAGCTCCCAGGCCCCAGCACTGGGGAGCTGCTGGGAGCTGCACCTGGGCGCTGCAGCCTCCAGGGGCCCCTCACCCAGCACAAGAGCCCCCCTTGGCTCCACGGGCAGCCTCAACCCTAAAACCCTCCCCGCAGAGCGGCTGCCTGGCTGGGCAACAGCCCCGCAGCGCCGGGCTCTGCTCAGCCCCGCTCCCCAACCCGAGCGGCCCGGGGCTCACCGCCCCCCGTAGTTCGGCCGCGGCGGGGACACAGCCCCCGTCACCCCAGCGGTGGTCTCCCCAGTGCCCCCCCCCCCCTCCCCCCTTCCCCAGTCCGCCCGGGCACACTCACGCCGGGCCCCGCAGCCGGCCAGGCCGCTGCCCCCGTTCCCATGGCAACACCGCCGGGGCGCCGGCGGGGGCGCGCGGGGGGCGCGCGCAGCGGGGGCTCCGGGAGGCGCCGGCGGCCCCGGCGGCAGCGGGGACAGGGCTGCTCCGGCCCGCAGAGGAGCGGGGGCTGCCGGCGGTCCCCCTGCCCCAGCTCGGCGGAGGGGCAGACCCGGGAGCGCGGCAGGAGCCCAGGCTGCCCAACGGCCCCCGACAGCCTCAGCAGGGAGCTCCTGCCCCCTCGGGGCTGCCCCGGGCCCCCCAACCAGCTGCCCCCCTCCTGGCTGTCGGGGCACGGGCACTGCGGACGCCCGCCCAGCAGGGCCTCCCCTCCCAGCACTCCCAGCAGCGCGGGGGAAGCGCCCAGCGAGGACACTGCCTCCAACACACCCTGCGGCTGCAGCCCAGCCACAGCCCTGCCCGGGCAGCCCGACACCGAGCAGCGGCGGAGAAACTCCCGGCAGAACCCGCAGGGGGTCTCCCAGCTCCCAGAAAGCGAGCCAGCACCCTGGACTGGTCAGGAAAGACCCGCACACCGCCGGGAAACACCCACTATGTCCACGGAACCTAAAAATCGAGTCACACACAACCCACAGATGCCAGCGCTGCCCTCAAAGGGACCGTCTGCTTTCCTCTCCTGCACACTTTGTCGTAACCTGGATCCCAGTTCAACCAGCTCACTGCTTTGCTGGCACCCCGCACCTCCCAGCCTGCCCCTGGCGGGGCTCTCAGCACAGGCTGACACCGATGCACAAACCAGCACAACCGACCTTGTCATTCCCAGGGAAGCACTGCAATAAATAAACCCTGATCAGCACAGCCCAGCAGACACAGCTCTAACCTCTTCCCTGAGCCCAGACTCCCCCTCCTGCCCTCACTGAGGAGCTCCCGATGGGCTCTGAGCTCCAGCCACCTCTGCTCTGCTCACCCAGACGGATTCCACCTGAGTGCCTCTGCCCAGGGCTCTTGTGCAGGGTCTGACACTAAAGCGAGTCAGTGCTTGCTGAGGTTTGCTCAGATCCCTCATGTTCATTTCAAGGCCAGAGATGCTGCTGCAAGGAGGAAAACAGCCGGCTGATCCCACCACAGGGGAAAAATGAAGTTGCCTAAGATGGCAAACAAGAGCATTTCCAAATCAGATTATCTGGAGATTAATTCCTGCTTCGTAGTGAGCATCACCAGCATTGCATTAAGAATCAGTCCAGGACACCTCAAACTCCAACCACGTGCTTCACCCGGGAGCGTGTGCATTGTGTTCCTGGGCAAGAGCAAGCCTTCGGGCAAGGCTCACCCTGTGCCACAGGAAGGGACACAGCAGAATGCCTGATGCTCAGTCTCTTCCAAAGACCGAGCAAAAAAATGTAAAGGCGAGCAATCAAAAGTCACCTTGGTAGGCAGCACATCCCCCTCTGGTGCCCTCAGCAGGAGCACAGCCTGGGCTCATCCTCCTCTCATCACACTTTGGCCGCGGAGTTATGAGCTACCTACGGGTCAGTTCTTTGCTCCTTATGTTCCCTACGCTGCTACAGAGATGAGCCAGTCGTTACCTGGCACGGGGAAATGCAGGGCTCTGAGGGCAGCTAAGTGGGGCAAGACGTGACCCGCAGCTCTTCCCAGCCCCTGCTTTCCTTCACCAGCCTCGAGCAGCCAAGGTCAGCTTACTCACCCCCATCTGACCTGGGGGACATTGCGATTGGTTATTGCACTCTATTTTCTCACACAGATTAAGACCCACCAAGATCTTACAGATGTTGCAGAAAGTTTAGGCAGGTTCTTTTCCCCAGACAGGTTCATTCCAGAGTAAAGCAGAGCTCACAGTGCAAGAGAAGCCTGGGATGGGGGAGCTCAAACATGCTGGACAGGGAAAAACATATGCTGAGATTTCTGTATGTGTATGCCTTCACTCCAAAGCCTTTTTCTCCCCGACTCCTCCTCCCTCATCCCAACTCCCAGACATAAGTCCCTTATTTCAGCTCCAGGCAAATCTCCACCTGCTATTGCCAGACCCTGGGCTGGACATATCCAAGCCCATCGACTGGAGGGCAACTCCAGCACGCACGGCAACACAGTTATCACTGCGGAAACTCCAAATGGCAGCCCTGAAGAGGTCACCCCTTGGTAAGAGCACACCAAGACAGCCTGCAAGAGCTCGTTTTGGCCACCCAGGCTAGAGAAGCACAGCACCCAGAGGGCCCCAGCTCCATCCCTGGCTCAGCCAGGCTCTTCAGCCTCCCTGCAGTGCCCATTGCTAGAGGCCTGGGTAACCCTTGCAAAACCTACTCCCAGCCCCACAGGAGGCAAACTCCCTCTGCCAGAGCCTTCCACACCCAGACAAAACCCTTGCAGGCAGCAGGGAACAGCTGTGAAAGCAGAGCTGCAGAGACCCTGATGACCAAGCAGAAGGGCACCGATGGGCTCTGCAAAAAGCAGCTCTGTTCGATTCTCTCAGCTTTTGCACACAAAGCTCTTGGGGGGCTCCAGTGCTTTGCGAAACACACACGTTCTGCCAAAGCTGCTTGATTTCTGATGGCAGGGAAGGCAAACACTGCGGATTATTACTTTTTTCCAGCTAATGGGGATTTTGAGGGACAGGAATACACTGCATTCCCAAGGAACACAGCAGGGAGATGTCACTGCAGGTGGATGCTACCAGCCAGACTGCAGAGGGAGGCCACAGCCAGCTTGTCCTGTAGCTTCTTCACCACAACCATGGCTCTTGATGGCCACAGACACGAGGCAGCCCTGCCAAACTGCCCTTTTGGAACAGCAATGGACCCAAAATTAAAATCAACATGGGTGCACATAATTTGCAGGTCTACACACACAGCTCAGGACACCCTGCAGGATGCAGAGGACTGCAGCCACCACTTTCTAACCCAGTTCTGGGCTTCACCCTGCTTGGAGATGGAAGTCGTAAGACAGACCGTCCCTCTCACAGAGCTTGCTGCCCAGGTACACAGGTGTAGCTGAGACAGGGCAGAGGAGGAAAGACCAAGCCTCTTCCAGGCTTCTTCCTCAGGACAGGGCTGATCAGCCCAAAGGCAGCTTGCAAGCCAGCCACAAAAGGAAGCATCACCCACCGCCCCAGGGCAGACCCACAATTTCCAAAAGTGAGCCCAGGAGCCCAATTTCACACCATCACAGATGCTCGGGACCACGGGCTCAGGGGAGGTACAGAGTTCACATCACTGCGCCCTCTCCATTCCTGGGGCTGTACGTACCCACCCCTGCACCCTCCTCAGGGACCAACAAGTTCCCTCGCCAACACCCTCTCTGCCCCAAGAGCCCCCCTCTGGTTTCCTTCACCACGTCCAACGGTCACCATCAAGCCCAGCTCGGAGCCATCACGCCCCATCACACCCGCTCTCACCTGACTGCCTGCACTTCTGACTCCAAGGACACATTCCAAGCAGCACAGCCTGCGGCCAGGCCCCGGGAAGCGCAGAGGGGACCACACTTGCACACAGCCCAGGCAGAAGCCAGCCAGCCACCGAGCACTTCAGACAAGCCACCCTTCTCCACCCGAGCAGGTCTGACCAACCCAGGCTGTTGGCCCTGCTCTCTTCAGAGGCACAGGTACTGCTAGTTCATGCAGGGAGCTGCTCTTCGGGGCTGAAAATCCCTCCCCCTTCCCCTGGGAAAGGCAGTTTACTCAACTCCCATCCCCCTGCAGACCCCAAGGAGCACACAGCCCAGGGCAGCAGGCAGGCCTGTTGCATTATTAACCTCTCCTTTGCTGCAGTGCTAGAAGGACACAGAGCACTATCAGCCAGCGTCCTCAAAAGCCCTGCTGCAGGCTCTGAGGTGAGACCTGACAGCACAGGCACTGTCCAGCTTCTGAACACCAAAACCAGAGCCCCCGGGGGGGGGGTTGAAACAAGCCCATCACAAACATCTTTCCTGTCAACACTGTCACTCACCAGATCAAAGCCATAGAGTAACTGGACTCACTGGGTCTTGCAGAGGACACGGAGCTGCAGCAAAGGCAGAGACAAGGGCTGCAGCAAGGATCCAGGGAGAGGAGGGAAGCACTGGCACAGACAGCTCACACGAGCAGATGGGAGCATTCACTACTCCCAGGTTAACCCAGCGCTCGGTTAAAGAAGGGACTGACAGCGACACTCCAATCACTTGAGCTGCTATCAGAACATTTCCCATCGAGTGACTGCGTCGAGATCACTCACCCACCTGCACCTTGATGAAGTCACAATCATGAAGTCACAACAGGCGGCCCATAACCCTCTTCAATCCAGGCAGGGTTCGTATTGGTTTTCTTCTGAGAAATAAGGAAAGGAAAGTTGGCTCCATTTAACCATGTTTCCCCTGCCTTCCTCTGAGCAATGCAATCCCATATTGCAGGGGAGAACAGTGATTTTTTGGATAGCACAGACCTCCACAAACAGCCCTGGGTTTGCTTTCTCCCTTTTTATTCCCATGTCAGGAATGAATTTTATTTCCTCACTTTTTGCTTATTTTATATCTCATTTCCAAATCCTGAACTGTTTCTCTACTCCTTTTCTAAATCAAGACAATATTTCAAATACCCACATTTTGGAGACACTGACATTAGCTGTGCAGCCATGAAATCCAAAAAGCGTCAATTGTTTTTTTCCCACTGCTTTTTAAAACAAAGCAAAGCCCTTGGCCCCAGCAAGTGTAATGCCTCCTAGGTTTTCTTTTCCCTTAATACTATTAAATCATTTAATCCAGCCAGCTGTCTTTGTGTAAATGCAGAAGGAAATTTATAAGCCTCAAGATGTTAATCACAGTTCAAGGGGAATCTCTCACACGGAGGTTAGCAAGGCAGTAACTGAGGCTGTGATTGCCAGGAGACAATGTCACAGGAAGACAGGTAGATTTTGGATGGAGGTTCAGGCCTGACTCAGCAGTAACATCTCAGCCTAAACAGGAAAGCTGACAGATGCCAAGGGCACTGATCACCTACGCAGTTACCGGATGGTTCGATAGTTGTTCCTGTGGCTGATCCCAACTGTCTGGGCCTCGTGTTTCCCCTGGCAGCTAAAAACCATCTAAACCCCCACAATATTGAGGACAGAAACACGCTGCAGTACCACCACGCGGCAGGACGAGGGCTTAGTGGTCTTTCACAGTCACAGAGGCAGAGCAGGGGTCAGTCTCTCCTCCTTCACACCCAGCTCTTTTCATCTGGCAGGGTCCTGCCAGGGCAGTCTCCATCCCACCCAGCGCCATGGGGCACCACAGGCTGGGGAGCACCAGGCCCTCCTTTCCTCCACCCAAGGCACAGGACATCCTTCAGAGCCTGAGCACACGGCAGCTCTCTGCTCCTCGGCACCACGCGCATTTAAAACCGCAGCGATACCTGAGCACCCCCAGCCCACCAAGACCCTTCGGTGGGCAGCTCCAAGGGCCACGCTGAACGCCACAAGCGGTCCTTCCTTCCAACTGCTCCAGGCCAAGAAAAACACCTTCACCTGCTGAATCCAGGCCACAGCAGCTTGGCTGGCATTTGCAGCTTCTGGCATCACTTGGCAGCTCCATTTGCAGCAGGAAGAGGCTCCTTGGCTCCTGGCTTCACAGCAAGTCGGGCGTTCACAGCCCCAGCAGGTCTCACCCCTGGGGAGAAAGTCCCCCCTGCAGGGGACTTTCAAACACCAACATCTGCGTCTGTGATTTGAAGCCTGGCAGAGGAAGATTAGAAAAAACAACAGCTGTCAGTGGGACACAGGGAAGGGACAAACAAACCCAGCCCATGACACGGGTTCCAACACGAGCCCACAGGAGCCCCTGGCACAATCCCAGCAGCTACGAAGCACCACAGGGTGTTCAGCAGCAGTGCTGGGAAAGGAGTAGCTGGTTTTATTTATCACTTGGGAAGCACCAAAGGGACAAGCTGGTCCCCTTGACACTGCCAGGCCAGCTGGGGCAGCTCCCTGCAGCACACAGGGCTGTGCTGAGAGGTGCTGGGACAGCCTGCAGGCACCAGCCCTGCTGTGCAAGGAAGTGACAGACTGAAGGAGGCACTAAGGAAAAAAATGTCAAAGCCGAACGTGGCTTTACCTGCTCCAGGCAGTTGCCTTCACAGGCCAAATCCAGCCGTGCAACAGCCACAGCGGCTGAGTTTGAACTCGAGCAAAATCCTGAAGCAATTCCCCATTTGCTCAAGGAGGGACTGCTGGATCCCCTTTTGCTTAGGCAAGTATTTGGCTGCATTTGTGTCCAAGTTTTTTGCCAAAAAGACTGGGAGTTTTGTTAAAGAGTAGCTACGCAGAGGCTGTCCTGGGCTGGAACCTGAGCCAGGGCTTTCTGGTTTTTAAACAGGGCACCTACTCCATCCCTTCGAAGAGCCTCTGCTCTCTGCCATGCAGGTACCATCAGTCTCTACAGCTTTTACGTGACCCAGGTCTCCATGCTGACTCCAGCACATCACATTTTGGCAGTGGGGTCAGAGGGGCAGGTTTTCACTTTCCACATCGAGATTGTCCAAGCTGAACTGTTAAATGAGTTCCTCGGGTTCTGCCTTTGAACTTATTCCCATCCTTCACATGTCCTAAGAACTACCATGAATCAAAGAGCCAGCAACAAAACCAGCCCCAAACATCTCCTGCAGATTGTCCTTGAGAGAAACTTCCACACTCATGAAAGCCCAGCTTTGGAATAAATATACGGACCCAAAAGCAGAGGGGAAAATCCTTCAAAACACAAAGCAGAAGGGGAGCCACTCAGGAAATTAAGCGTGGTTGATCAAAAAAGCAAATAGGTCTGTGCAGAGAGCACCAAAGGCCTAAAAAATGAACGTGTCAAGTCGCTGATGTCATTTAAAACAGCTGGGATTGCAGAAGACAAGACAGTAGCCACACTAAAAAAACAAAGATGAGGATAAGAACATTAAAAGACGAGCACCCCAGTGGGTGCAGAAACAGCCAGGTTTGCATCTCTGTGACCGTCAGCACAAGCACCTCTGAGTTTCAAGGCTCAGACAGACCCACCCGATGCAGAGCTGCCAGCCTCACTGCAGAGTTCTTGTTTCCCCTTACCAGGTCTGTTACAGGAGCAGCTCCAGAGGGTGCAGGTTTGATTTGAGCAACCTCTCTCTGCCAAGGATGAAAGCAAGAGCAAGCCTGTGAGCCAAGGACATGTTCCTTGACCACACACAGTCAATTCGAGGAATGGTCGAGACCTCCCACTCACGGACCACCTACCCAAATCATACCCCCTACTCACAAGGGAACAATACAAGACTACGACAGAGGCTGCGTGCTAATTTGCATCAGAAGTGAGGAAAGAAGAACCAATCATTGAGAGGATGATAATGAATATGCATTGTATAGACTGAATCTGTATGAATTTAATGTATAAATATTTGTTGACTGCAATGGGCAGGTGGACATCTTTGGGAAGGATCTCATGTCCCTGGTGCGCATCGTTAATAAAGGACATCTCTACTCATCTGACTGTGTGCAGAGAAGTTTTCCTTACCAGTGCAGATTGGCGAGTCACAGAGCAGAGACGGAGGATTTAAGAAAGGGCCCAGTAAGGGGGGCAGAGAGAGACTCCAAAATACCAGAAAGCCTCGATGACCTCAAGGGGGGAGACAGAGCAATTAAAGACCAGGGACAGGGAGCCAGGCAGAGACCAGCGAAGGCAAGAACGGGCTACGGGACAGAGGGGGAAAAATGAAAACACAGGGACAGGACCCTGGAACGAGAGAACGTCAGGGGCTCCTGGAGGCACTGTCCACGTCCGTCTTGCCGCCAGCACGACGGGGCTGGGAGCGGCCCGGGGCTTCGGGACAGGCTGTGGAGGAGGTGCCGGCGCTGGGGGCAGCTGCACGGGGCGAGCGGGGCCGGGGACGCACAGGGGCGGCTCCGGCGACCCGCGGAGGCGGCCGGGGTCTGCGCCCGGGGTGGGAGCGGGGGCTCTCCGCTCTCGGCAGCTCCCCGGGGCTGCCCCGGCCCGGCTCGCCTCCCGCGGACCGGCAGCCGCCGCAGCGGGGGGGGTCGGCGCTTCCCGTGCCGCCACCCCCGGGCGCCCCGCGGGCAGCGCCGACATCCCCGCGCCCGCCCAAGGGGCTCGCTCGCCTCACCGCTGGCCTCGGCCCTCACCCACCGCCGCCGCCGCCGCCACCCGCGCCCGCCGCGCCGCCACGCTGCTCCTGCCGTGGCACCGCGCATGCGCCGGTCCCGACGGCGCGGCGCAGGGGCCAGAGCCGGCGCGCGACCGCGGGGCTGCAGGACCGCGCTTCGGCCACGCGGCGGCGGCGCGGCCCGAGCGGGAGGGGGCGGCGAGCGCGAGGCACCGCCCCGCGGCACAGTGCTGCCACGGCGCATGCGCGGCGGCCCGGCCACAGCAGCGGGCGTCGGCGCTTTGGTGGTGGCGGGGTAGGGTCGCCTTGGTCGTTGTGTCGCCTTAATGACTCTGTGTCCTTAATGACTCTGTGTCCCTAATGACTCTGTGTCCTTAATGACCCCTTCCGAGCGCCCGGCCGGGCGGGAACGGCCGGTGCCTCAGCCCCGCCGGAGCCGCCGAGCCCCGGCCCGCTCGGGGCACAGGGCTGCAGGTCTCTGCCCGGCCCCGCTCGCAGCCCGCACAGCCTCATTTTCACTTTCTGAAGTCCTAGCTTTTGCTTCTGAAGCCTCATTTCAGGCTCCAAAGGCTCATTTTGAGGGTTCAAAGGGTCAGCTTTACTTTGCAAAGTCTCAGCGTCCAAAGGCTCATTTTTAGGGTCCATAGCTCAGGTTCCAGGGGTGAAAGCCTCATTTTTATGCTCCAGATCCTCCTTTGAAGGTGCAAATTCCTCACTTGAGGCTCAAAGCCTCATGTCCAAAGCCTAATTTTCAGCACCCAAAGACCCATTTTTAGGCTGGAAAGCCCTATTTCAAGGGCCCAAATCCTCACTTTCAGGCTCCAAGCCCGGCTTTTCGCACCCATTGACTTTTTTTAGGACCCACAGTTCCAGTTTGAGGCTATGGCCCTGCTGACTGGCTCAGCTGTGGCCGATGGCCCCTCCTCTCAGAGACGCCCCGTGCCCCTTCTCGGGCCAGAGGGCCCTGACCAGGCCCAGGCCGTTGCAGTCATTCCCAATTCAACATGGAGCAGGAGAGCAGCCACAAACCCAACCCCAGCGGCTTCCCCAGCCCCACATGGCCCAGGCTCAGCCTCACTCCTCCCTTCCCATCTCCTCGGCCCCCTCTGCCCCCTGAGTGGCGCAGGGGGATGGGGAACGGGGCTGCAGCCTCCCTGATGGGCCTGTGCCAGCACAGAGCTCCCAAAATCCCCAGACATCAACCTCCCGCGCTGGGCATTTGCACCAAGAGCCCCAAAACCTGCACAGAAGAAAACTCCCTGCAAATCACATGTGGAAGGTCAGTGCGTGCTTTTAATCATGGCTTTGGCTTTTCTGCTTGCTCTCCTTCTTGCTGGGCACTGGTGATCTGTGTGCTCCACAACCTGGCTGCGGAGATCGTAGCCCTGCCGCGGGGATCTGCTCCGGACCCTCTCCCTGGCGCCAGTCCTCTGGCAAGGGGATGAAGGGCTGAATCCTGGTCCCGCAGCACCCCCCTGCTTGCTGCCAGCCGCCTGCCGACTGAGGAAGGAATGGGCGTGTGATGGTGCCGGTGAGGAAGGCCGCCTTGGTTCAGTTTCCAGGTCAGGGCGCCTGGAGACAAAAAGAGTGATCTCTGGTTAGGGCTGTTCTCGCAGCCTCCTCTGGGCTTCAGCCATTTTCTTGGGGCGGTTTCTATGACAGAGAGAAGATGTAACCAGGACCACAGATGGGAAACGTGACTGGCGTCTTCCCACCAGGTCTCCCCTGCCGGGGCAAGTCCTCGTCTTCGTACCCCCTACAGCCTCCATTTCATAGGATCATGGAATCACAGAGTGGTTTGGGTTGGAAGGGACATTAAAGACCATCTAGTCCAACGCCCTGCCATGGGCAGGGACACCTCCCACCAGACCAGTTGCTCCCAGACCCATCCAACCTGGCCTTGAACACTGCCAGGGAGGGGGCAGCCACAGCTGCTCTGGGCAGCCTGTGCCAGCACCTCACCACCTTCACAGGGAAGAACTTCTTCCTAATATCTGATCTAATTTACCCTCTTCCCATTGAAAACCCTTACCCCTTGTCCTATCACTGCACTCCCCCATGACAAGTCCCTCCCCTTCTCTCCTGCTGGCCCCCTTTACATGCTCTTCTCTGCTTTAGCCAGCTTCAGATCATTGAAACACTCAGGAGGGTGAGAAGGAAAGGAGCAAAGCCAGGAAAAGGAAAGCTATTCTGAGCACCTTCTAACACTGCTCTTACCTGATGTAAAAGAGTAAATAGGCTTGCTGCTTGAGAACTGTGCTGATGTCACAAGGATTCACAGCCGTGTCATCCATCTGGTACCACAGTCCGTCGCTGGCCTGTACAAAAAGGCACCGAGATCTGGAGATGAAGTGCACGGTTTCTCCACAAAAACACAGGTTCAGAAAGCTGCGGCACCAAGAGGACGCCCCAAGCAAATCCAGCCCAGCCCCTAAGGAGACCTTCTTCCCCAAAACCTTGGCTGCCAGGAATGCTGCCAGGAAAGTTTGTCTTCCCCAGCACACGTTGCTCCCTGGCTGGGGAGGAAGTTGCTCTTTACCTTTATGTAGCAGAAGTAGTGTCCTGCACCACAGCTGCCACCTGCGTGCACCAGGACAGCATACAAGGAGTAGAGGAGAGGCTCTCCAGCTGTCTCGGATGTGTATGGGCGAAGGTCCAAGTACTCGGGGTACTGCACAGCCTACGGCGAGAGAAAGAGGGCTCAGAAACCATCCTGAAACAGTGCGTGAAACAGCCTTCCAAGGGCCAGGGGTTCACAAATACACCTCCGGGTCCTGCACACGCTTGCTTTTCCCCAAAGCAACATGTCATGGTTTGGGTGGCGGGAAACTGCTCTTGGCCAAAGCAGCTCTGTCACAGCAGAGCACAGGCTGGTCTTCCCACAGGAAGCCTCCTCTCCCCAGAAGGGAACACGAAAAACCCAACGTGACCAGCTTGGGAAAGAGCGCGCTGCTTTGGGAAATCCGCTCCGGGAAGAGACGGTCGCACTCCAGCTGCCTACGCACCTTGCAGATCTTCCTGCCGGTGAAAACGTTGTACCTCTTCAGACACAGTGTGAGGACCTTGGGTTCGCGATGGACAGTGAACCCCTTGGAGACGGCAACTATCTTGTTGCAGCTGGAAAGCAAGCACAGAGCCTGGTGCTGAAATGCACCCTCTTGCCGCCAGAAGGCCAGGCTGCCTTCCCTGTCTCACACACCCCTCCGCTCTTTCAAGGCTACTCAGCACCGTGAGGCCATAGGAAGAGAAGCTGCGTCTCACCGTTGTGCATTAAACCCAGGGGAACAGGTCACTTGTGCTTGATGCCGTGCAGCACCTTCCTGCCGGATCTGGTATTAATAATGGTGTCAGTGATCATCTTACCTGGCACATTTAAAGCAGTTTTGGACATCCAGCCGCTCGGGTTCCACAAAGGCCTCCAGGGCTGCGGCGACAGATGAGGCTGCCTGGAGGAGTGAGAAAAGAGAGCGCTGAGCTCTGGGAAACATCCTTGCCCAAACTCTCACGAGGAGTTTATGCCAAAACCCAGCTCGGTGGTGCCGAGGAGAGCCACCGTGAGCCCATGAGCCGTGCCCAGGAGGAGGCAGAATGAGGGTATTTGGCTGAAGAGTCCCTCAATTCCCAGGGATTCCCGGGGCCATCAAGAGCCACGGCTCTGTGGCACCGCTCAGCTCAGCTCCCGACAGTGTGCGGGGTCATCCGTAATGAAACCAGCACAACCCATCAGCCTGGGCTGGAAGCCAGATGGGTGCGGGGGGAGGGCAAAGGGAAGAAGGACGAGAGTACATGGAGGGTGCAGAGAGGACAACACGTGCTTGTCCAGCTGAAAGGCAGCTCCTCCAGGGAGAGTGGTGCCATGGCCTCCCCAGCAGGACACTGTTCGTTCCACCTCCCACCCGCCACCAAGCTCTCCTGGGTTTGCACTAGAGGCGTTTAAGCCCACTGCATGGATTCTGGAAAGCTACAGGGAGTCTGGAATCACAACTAGAGAGCCTCTTACTCTGATATCCAAAGAGACATCCAGGAAGGCCTCGTAGGAATCAGAAACCGCTCCACAGCTCAGGCACGTGACTGGAAGGCAAATCAAAATGCTCAGCGACAGGGGAAGTCGACTGGCTGTGCCGGCTTTCGCTCTTCTTGCCGACCACGCCAGTCACAGTGTCAGTGGTTTACCCTAGGCAGACAGAAGGGCACCGGCAATCCCAGGGGGAGCAATAGTTGTGGAAAAGTACCTCTGGATCTCAGGGAGCCCCAGAATATTTGATGGATGGTGGTGGTCGATTGAGAAGAAGCGTCCAAGCTGGAAAGCAATGGTAAGGCAGAGGGTTAGTTATCTCCTCCGAGAGCTTTGCTTTGTCTGAAAGCCCTGGTCATACGGTTGCCTTGACGGGAGTACGTCAAGGAGCCCCAAGGGCTCAGGAACATTGGAAAGGTCACTGCTTGTGCTTACTCGCTGCTTCCGTGCAGACAAGCTGTCTGCATGGCATTCAGAGTGCAGAGGAAGAACTCGTGGGCATCTTCCTGCTCATCAGGCTGGAAATGCTCTCCTATTACTAAGAAAGAAGAAGTTAGTTGTTCTCTCCTACAAGAAGGGAAGAAAACCTGTAAAAGCACCAGAAGCGACTTACGATTGAGGACATTGCTGATGGCCGTAGGATAGATGGCACTGATTGAGCAACTCAGGACCTTGTTGACGTGCTCTTCCACTGCGCACATCACACAGGTGTCTTGCTGGAGACCTGAAGAGGGAGGAGGGAAGGAAGAAGCACCTCAGGTTAGCAAAAGAGCCGCAGGGATGGGAAATCTGATGGTGATCTTGACGTTCTAAGAACAGTCTCCGCTCCTCTCCTCCCAAGGTCCCAACAAGCCCAGGAGAAAACTTTCTTCGGAGGGATGCTGAGAGCCGGGGCTAGAAAGAGGTGCCTTTCTAAAGGTGGACACACCTAGATACGACAAGCGGCTTCTAGGCTTGAGTGTTCTAAGAACACCCACTTGGGGGGCCAACAGAGAAGGGCTGCTTTTCTCCTAAATCAGATTCCAGACTCTGGGAACCCTTGGGCGTGCCCAACAGATTGACACGGAGATGTTCATGAAAGCACTCACATGACTGGCTGTGCTCCCGAGAGAGCAGGTAGTTGCCCAGAGGCGGGGTGTAGGTCAGGCACTGCAGGACAGAGTTGAGGAAGCACGAGTTGCCCAGGTTGTAGAGTCCCGCTCCAGCACCCCGTCGTTGCTGCCAGTCCAGGCAAATCTTTTCCGGGGGACAGAGGATTCTTCGTGGTGGAGCCATCCCTTCGGCAACGACTGCAGAGAAACAACATTTGAAAAGAGATGAGACAAGCAAGTACTTCTCAGAGAGGGTAACCCTACGGATGTCAGATCTTCCCAGGAGCAACGTCATCTCTAAAAGTCTGGTTCCTAGTGACAGAGGAGTGAAAAAATTTGTTTTCCTGCGACTAATCGAAAACACGTGGGTAAGTCTGGCTGCTATCAGGAAACCCCCCAGAATGCACTCTGGGCGGTCAGCACATCGACGGCCAGGGATGGAGCATCAGCCACGTCCATTGCCTGTGGGGATTCACAAAGGCCAAGGCTGCTGGTGAAGCCCGTACTCACAGGAGTTGTTCCCCATTGCGGCCATTGCTCCTCAGGAACAGAGGGGAAAGCTCAGGATGACCAAGGGTGTCGGGACGTGCTCCAGAAAGAGAAGATTAGTGCCAATCTCATCACCTGATGGCAAAGAAATAATTGTAGATCAACAAAATGACTTAGAAAAGCCCCAAAGATAACCCACAGATCAGCCCCCGCCATCAAAAGTGTCTTGGTGGTACTTGTAACTGCTGCAGAGCTGCAGGCTGGTGGCCCTGCTGTCCCTGTCACAGGACTCCAACTGTCAGCAGTTCCCAAGGCCCTTTGGAAGACTGCATTGCGTGCCACCTTCTCAGAAGCGAACCTGTTGCCAGTGTTAGCAGCAGAGCCCTCTCCTCCTTGTAGGCAGGAGCGACCGGCTTTTGGCCACGACTTTAATGGCTGCCTTTGCCAGGCTCCTTTTCTGTTTCCCTTCCGACCCATCGGTGAGGGTGGGTGGGCTCCTTGTCACTCCAGGCTGAGCCCAGCCCCTCAGGCTAGACTGCCACCCCCCCACTTGCCTATCCTAGGCTATGGTAAAGAAATCGGAATCGGCAAGTAGGATCCCTACCCACAGCCCACCTCTGGCCGGCCTATGCAGGTGCAATAGCTCAGCCCCGAGCTCAGAAGGCAGAGACCAGGCTGTGCTTCTTTCCTGTGCCTACCCACCTACAGTCTGTCCCGAAAGTCAAACCATAATTACCTTTGACAGAGGATGGACGTTGCAGACAAGCAGCCAGAAAACGAGAAATGGCTGGAACAAAGTAGCCGCACCAGCAGCAAAGGAAGGACCAAGCTGCTGACCCAAAGGCCAGCTCAGCCCGACTGGCTTTCGCTGGGCTGCTTCTCGGGATACCAAGCCTTGGCCAGGGGAGGTCACAATAGCCAGGCGGGTACTGCATCACTGCCCCTTTGTGACACGGGGCCATGTCACAAGCCGCTGGGCTTCCCCAGGCGCCGCTGGCCAAGGGCTGTTCGTCTGCCAGCAGAGCTCCCATCTCTGCCCTGGGCCGCCCCAGCCGGGCAAATGGAAACCTGCCCAGGGCCGTGAGCACGCCTGTCCCCAGCTTCGGCCGGCACAGGCGGGTTGCTGAGGGTTTCTTTTCCACTTGTCCCAGGTCCGGGGCTGTGTCTGTGAGCCTCATGTAGCAAAACCCCCGCTCTCTCACAGCGTCATTTCCAACGCCTTTCGTCTGCCCCCAAGATACAGCCACGGGCTGACGCCGAGCAAGCGCTGCCCGAGAAACACCTTCAGCAACTGCACGGGGTTGAGCTTCGCTGGCTGCCAGGCCCCTGCCCAGCTGCGCTCTTGCCCAAACTCCTTCATGGGCAGCTCTTTGCCACCTTCCCATTTCTCCTGCCTCCAGGGATTGTTAGCTCTCTGTCAGCCACAGCTTGGCCAGATCCCTGCTCGCGGTGGCTGGAAGCAGTTTTGTTCCTGCCCGGCCTGGCCTGCATAGCTTTGGGCTGCCCAGATGAGGCAGCTGGTTGCTATTCCTGCCCCACTTGAACTGGCCAGTTTGGCCCCTGCCCCAAACTCAGGTCATCCAGTTTTCCCAGTGTCCACTCAGGGCAGTTGGTTTTCCTCCTGCTCAGCTCAGGGCAGTTCGTTCTGCCCCTGCTCCACCCGGGGAGACTTTCTTCTTTTTATCCCCCACTGGGGCATCCCGTTTGGCCACAGCCTTGCTTGGGTGCCTTTTGCTCATCATGTCCCCCTCGGTTCTTCCCCTCCCTTGCTTGGGGAGGCTCCTTTTGCCCCTTCTCCACACAGGCTACCTGGATTTACTCCAGCCCTGCTCTGGGGGCTCTTTATGCCCCTGCCCAAATCGGGGTGGCTAACTTTGCTCCTGCCCCACTTGAGGCACTGAGTTTTCTCCCTGCTCCCTGCTCCCTGCTCCCTGCTCCCTGCTCAGGGCATCTCATTTTGCCCCTGCTCCCGCCCTGCTTGGAGTGCCATTTTTTGCAAAGTTCCCTCCTGAATCGAAGAAAACTCAATAACAACCCAGTGTTGTCAAGCAGGGATTCTTTATTGCGGTGCCAGGCAGCACGAGGGATGGCTCCTTCCATCCGTGTGTGCGCAAGCGTTAGGACTCTTGCCTTATAGTTACAGCTTTTATACATATTTATTACATTTCTAAGGAAAGGTCGGGTTATTCTAAACATTTCCAGGAATTCGTTAACGTAAGTTCCTCCCATAGTCCCGCCTCAGTCCGCCCAAGTTACGCCCCCATCGGGGGTCCTTGGTGGTCGTTGGGGATGAAGGTCCGAGCCTTCCTCAGGGTTGAGCTTTTGAACTTGTCCTGTGGCACATGCCCTGTACCATCCCGGGTCTTTTCCAATTTGCAGAACCAGCTCATGCGAGCTGCCCTCCCTGTCTCTCCTGCTCAATCCTTTGTGTTCCTTGAGCCCCACAGTCTGATTGGAGGAATCCAGCCGGTGTCCTTCATTTGGCTAACTTGGCTTCCTTCTCTCTAAAGGCTGGTTAGTCAGTTGGCAATGGATACGTACATATGCATAATTCATTACAAAACGGAGAACAACCAGTGGTGGATGGGGATCAAGCCAGGGGTTACTTGAGCAAACTGCGCTCTTCCCAGGCCATGGAACTTGGAGGGGCTGCATCCACAGGTGCTGAGAGAGTGGTTTTTCCCCAGGAGGCACCAGTTCATTATAATTCCACTAAGAAAGGCACTCAGATCCTGTTTATTAGCACTAAGACTATAAGGAGAGAATCTTGCAGATAATCTTAGGTCCCTTTAACAGTGGCAACCCCAGGGAGTGTAGCATCGAGCGGGCCTTTGACCTTAACGCAGCCAAGCATGCAGACCCCATCCATGGAAGAATCTCCAGATTTGGTCACTCAAGCTAGTACAGGATTTTCTGACAAGGAAACAGCTCTATTCATGATCTTGAAACAAAATCCGGAGCTTCCAAACCCCCTTGCTTTCTCATGCTCCTCACCGAGGTCGGAGGCTTGGTGCGGCCAGGTGAGGGTTTCGAGATGAACGCTCAGTAACAACAGGGTGTCATGAAGCAGGCATTCTTTGTTGCAGCGTTGGGCAGCACCAGAGATCGCTCCACCACGAGTGCTGCACTGGAGCAGTCTCACAGAATAGCTTAAGGACAGTTTAACTCGTGCCTCTTCATTACAGTTCTCAGAACTAATTGTAACATTCAGGACTTTCCTGGAACTCATTACTGTGTGCTAATGATTTTGGAAGATGCGCAGTTAAGTTATGGTAGGGGTCTCTTCTCCCTCTGGTGGTCGTCTGTAGTCTTCCTCACGTTGTCCTTCCTTTAACCCCAATCACCACACACGCTCAGTTGTCCTTTGAATGTATTTTTGTGTCTCCTGGTCTGGAGCTTTACTTGGGTGTTTTTCAAAGTTCCTGTTATTTGCATATGGCGGTGTGTTTATATCTTCCAGACACCAAAGGCCACACAAACTGTTCTTCCCTGACATAAACACACGATCAATTTCCCTGTATCTTAACTGGTAAAAATATCATTCTCTGACAAACAATGTAAACTACAGACAGAGGGTGTAAGATCAAACGATCCTCGAAGACTAAGCTCCATAGCTGACAACAACCAGGCTTAACACCCATGTGGTGTGGGGGTGTGTGATGCCAGGTCCAGGTCAGCAGTAGGACCCCTCCCAGGCTCCATGGAGGGTGGGTGAGGAGACAACAAAGCGCTGGAGCTGTAAGGACCTTGTGTCCTCCAGCGGGTCTCAGTGGAAAAGACAGAAGCCAGAGCTGAGAGAGAAAGGGTCTCAGTTCTGTTGGGGTGTCAAAGCCCCTCAAGGCCCATGGCTATCCACACCACAGCTACACTGTCCCATGCCGGTGCCCGTTACCTTGCTTCCAACACCAAGCTGTGGTTTGCTGAGCATTCGCCAGTGCCTGTGTACCCAGCCCATTTCTCCCAACACCTTGCTAATGCCCATTTTCACCCAAGGTTTCCGGTCCCCAGACAGGTGTGACTTCTCTATTGCGCGTCCTTCTCCTGCTGCCTGGAAATACAAACACAACCTATTTCACTTCAGCTTGACACCCTCAATATTTTGGGTCTTCTTCCTTTCTTCAACGCACTCCCTGCTACACCTACACTCATCTCTCCTGCACTCCCCTGTGTCCAACAGACACAGAGGTGGGATCTGAGTGGACATGCTCCAGGGCACAGCCGTGGTTGCCCTGCTCACCCACTAGCCATTTTCGAAAGCCCCATTGAACATCTGGGTGCTGCCAGTAAGAAGGGAGTTCCTTCCACCTCCATGACCTCTCCAAGATGATGGAGAGTGGCTTCATGGTGACACCAGCCTGCTCTCTCAGCTCCCTTGGATGTCGCACCTCCTGTCCCTGGGAAAAGCTTGTGTTTGCTCAAGTGACCTCTGACTTCATCCCCATTTGCCACTGGTTCTTCTTCTCACCGGTCCTGTCTCAAGTCACAGAGGCCTGCGAGACCTTGCTGGGGAAGGCTGAGGCAAAGAGGATGGAGAATCTCAGCTCTAGCTGCACCTGCTCTCCCATTCAGCAGTGGCCACACATTGTGTTTGTTCCTTCTTGAATTGTCCCTGACATTTACAGCAGTAAACAGGCACCGTGGGGCCCTTGAATTGCCTTTCAAGCTCAGAGTGACTTTCAGTCTGGGCTGTCGCTGTGCCTGGAGGATGGTGTCCTGGAACAGCAGCTGTGCAGAGCTCTGCCACCGTGCCTCACCCGTTTAATCCCCCAGTGCCACAGCTCCTTCTCCAACAAGAAGAGCTCCAGCTTGTCCTGTCTGTGCCCCTGTCTGAGAGTATTGCTGTGCGTTTGGGCTGAAGCAACACAGCTGGGGAACCGGGCAGGCTCCCCCTTGCCATAAGGAAATCTTGCTTGCAAGACCCTGTGTTTGCTTCAGGGCAGAGACACGGCATGGACAAAAGTCAGCTGGATGTCTGCCTTGGTCTCTGACTGCCGTCAGAGGCTGAAATGGCTCTGCTCACTGAACTGAAGACATCCCCCTGCTGGGAGAAATTAGAGCCTTGCCTGTCATCTTCCTGGTGTGCTGCCTGATGGTAGGGGAAGGAAAGGTGATTCTCCTGCCCAGCTCTTTTCCCAATAGCAGAAATAGCACTCCCAGGATGAGAGAGAGAGAACATCAGTGGTTGCTTCAGGGTGTTTGACAGAAGGTTCCCCTGGAGGCCCAGGGACACCTGGAGGGAGCCCAGAGGGGGCAGAGAAAGGGCTGCCTTGGGCTGCTCCCCTGCTGCTGAGCTGGGCTGGGCTCCTGGGATGGAGGGAGCTGCTGGCAAGCAGGCAGCGCTGCAGAGAGACAGCTCTGCCCAGGAGCAGGGCTGGGGGCACTGCCTGCAGGCAGGGAGGGGAGAGGAGCCAGGCAGAGAGAGGTTAAAGGCAGCATGGGGTGGGAGGATGGCTGAGAGCTCACTGGAGGAGAACTCTTCACAGCCTCTGACCCAGTAAGTCTCTGGCTGCAGGGCACTGAATCTGCAGTTGCTGGAGGGATCTCCAAAAGCTGGCGCAACCTACAGCCTATGGGATCTGTAAGTACAACTCTGCCAGTTTCTCCAGTGTAGAGCAGGACATCTTGTGAGAGCAGGCCTTCCCTGCTGCCCCGTCAGAGGGACAGGGCACAATGTGTCTCTCTGGGTGCGCGGTAGTGCAGAGAGGCTTCCTGGAACAGTGTCCTAACGCTGGTATAGCCCACGTCTCATATGACCTGTGAGGAAGGCTCCCAAGGATCCTTCAGGGCTGAGAAGGATGTGCTCCAGAGCAGGGCACCCCTACCGCATCATCAAGGGGACAGGACATGATGGCTCCTTGTCCCAGGCATGGCTTCAGGGGTACAAAGCTGGGTGTGCAGCCAGGAGTGCCCAGGGCTCTTCCTCCAAGCAGGATCCCTGTGTTGCAGCGGGCTGTGTGCTGGGGGCAGGGACCCTGCTGCCTGCCACAGTCAGCACTCAGCCTGCCCGGGGACTTCCCCATGGCACTGTGGGGAGAAGCTGTGGATGGAAGGAGTGACCCTTGCAGGGCATGGCAGGGTCCTTCTGCCATCGGGAGGGTGCTGCGTGGGTCAGGTCTGGTCACAGCTCCAGATCACCCCAGGCAAATTTGCAGCGTGTCCATTTGCAGACGAGCATTGAGGAAGCATTCACCTGAAAGACAAGGAGTCTGTGCTTTCAGTGTTCTCCTCATGGCTGACTGGGTGGGTGGAGGAGATGGGAATTTCTTTCTCCCTTGGGGAGAAGACATGGAGAGCCCAGATCTCGTTGGCACGTGTCTGCGCTACTCCTTAGCCCTTGCCCGCACAGAGATGCTGCTGGGCAGTGTCCTGCTGCAGAAGGTGCCTGCAAGGCAGAGCTGAGAACACAGCAGGGTGCTCTGAGCACTGAAAGGGAGGACAAAGGAACAGCCCCCGGCAGGGGCAGCTCCAGGCAGCAGAGAGATGGGCAGGGAGGGAGAGGGAGCTGCTGCTTGAACGGTCTTGGGAGGGGGGATTCCAGTAACTCCCTGCCATCCCCTGCAGTGCAGGTGCCTTCCTGGAGCAACTCCGTGGTCTCCTCTGACACACAGTACAGTCCCCCACCCCTTAATATCACGGGGAAATAGCCCTGCATTATCCTCCAAGCAGCCCAACCACCAAAGAGGAGAAATGCTTGAGTGTCTGACCGGGTCTCCCCATCCTGACTCTCTCGGCAGCAGAACTTTGGCATGTTCTCCTCTTGCCTCTGTTGACCTTCTTCTTCCCCTTTTTCTCTCTGTGGTGGGGGGGGTGAGGATCCAGGTACAGCTCAGACACTGATGCTGCATGTCCTCTCCTGCAGGCGTAGCCATGGAGGAAAAGCACCAAATCCCCTAATATCTGGGACTCTGGGGACGGCAGTGTGTGGGGCTGGGAGTAAGCCGACCCTGCTTCAGGGTGCCCAACTGTAGGACTTTCCCTGGAGGATCCTGCTGGGATGCAGGCTGCCCTCCACAAGGGCACAGCTCTCCCATGGCATCTCTGTGTTTTCCAGGAGCCCCTTGGAGAAGACGTGCCAGTGCCAAGGCCATGAGAATCCTGCTGGAGGGCTGGTGTGGGCAGCTGCAATGAGCACTGTGTGTCCCTGGCTGGGAGAGCAGAGCTGAGACCCTCCTCAGGTATGAGGAGACTGGGTGAGGGGGTGGGAGAGGTGCACTCGTCCATCTGACTCCTCTGCTGTCAGCAGTGTCCAGTTTCTTCTCAGGGGAATGGCTGAGCGTGATCATCCTCCAAGTCAAAGAGGTGCCAGCACAGGGCAGCTGAGAGCAGCAGTGACGGACAGACCGGCTGTCCCCACCCTGCACTAAGGGGAAGTCCCTTTGTCTCTTAGGACCCACAAGGTTTCACTTGGAGCACAGCAGAAGAGGATCTCTGCCTTCAGAACCCTTCTCAGCTGCGGTGGGCAAACTGGAATGTGCTGCTCAGCTCTTTCTGTTTTCCTTCTTGCTTGGAGCAGAGTATTGTCTCCTCACTGTCATGGCCTACGACCGCTACGTGGCCATCTGCAAACCTCTGCGCTACAGGACCCTCCTGGGCAGCAGAGCTTGTGTCCACATGGCAGCAGCTGCCTGGGGCAGTGGGTTTCTCACTGCTGTGCTGCACATGGCCAATACATTTTCACTGCCCCTCTGCCAGGGCAATGCCCTGGACCAGTTCTTCTGTGAAATCCCCCAGATCCTCAAGCTCTCCTGCTCACACTCCTACCTCAGGGAGGTCGGGCTTCTTGTGGTCAGTGCTTGTTTAGCATTTGGGTGTTTTGTGTTCATTGTGGTGTCCTACGTGCAGATCTTCAGGGCCGTGCTGAGGATCCCCTCGGAGCAGGGACGTCACAAAGCCTTTTCCACCTGCCTCCCTCACCTGGCCGTGGTCTCCCTCTTTCTCAGCACGGCCTACCTGAAGCCCTCCTCCATCTCCTCCCCATCCCTGGATCTGTTGGTTGCAGTGCTGTACTCGGTGGTGCCTCCAGCAGTGAACCCCCTCACCTACAGCGTGAGGAACAAGGAGCTCAAGGATGCAGTGTGGAAGCTGATGACTGGCTGCTATGCAGAAGCAAGAAACTGCCCATCTGCTTCTGCATAGCAGTTGCCATGTACCTCAGCACAAGCCCAGCCTGCTGTTGGTGGCGGTGTTTTACTTGCCATTCCCTTTCTAATTTGCTGTCTGATTTCCTTTCCCAGCTGAGTGGCTGTCTAAACGCGGAGCTCTGCTCTCTGTGCGGTTAAACAAAATAAAGGACCCTACAAAGACTTTTTAATTTTTTTCTGATCTCCTTCCTCCAAGACCGTTTGAGCTGCAGAGAGAATTCCTCCATGCAGAGGTGGAGGGGAAGAGAGCTCCCACATGGCAGCACTGCGAGAGAGCTCTTGGTCTGCCAGAGCTCTTCTCTTTCCACTTCCACACTCTCCCTCTGAGTCCTTGTGTGCTGTAAGGCCCAATCGCTCTGGCAGCTCGGTCACAGTCCTGCTGTGTGGTGGTCCCGTGACCGCAGGCAGGGACAGGCAACGGGCATCTCTGCCATACAGCTGCCCTCTGTAAGAGCGGTTCCATCGTGAAAGGGGATCTCCTCAGGGCAGGGCCTGCAGGCTTGGCTCTCCCTCCAAAGGGGCTCTCAAGAACATGCCCAGGAAAGCATCCCACAGATGAAAACACCAGTGAAAAGCTGAAGAGTGTGAGTGTGCAGGGTGGGGGCAAACAGCAGTGTCCCCACACAGCCAGGCCTCCTGGGAGAGACCTGAAGGACTAGCAGAGCAGCGTCTGGTCTGTGCCTGGGCTCACTGGACACCCTGGGGAAGCTGCCTGCGCTGGTTTGGGCTGGGATAGAGTTAATTGTCCTCACCGTAGCTGGTAGGGGGCTGTGGTTTTGATTGATGCTGGAAAAAGTGTTGATGACCCAGGGATGTTTTAGTTATTGCCAGAGAGCGCTTGCACCGAGTCAAGACCTTTTCTGCTCCTCAGCCCACCCCAGCAGCGAGCAGGCTGGGGGTGCACAAGGAGTTGGGAGGAGACGCAGCCGGGACAGCTGACCCCAGCTGACCAAAGGGTTATTCTATACCGTTTGATGTCATGGTCAGCAATAAAACGCTGGGGGAAGGGGAAGGAAGGGGGGCCTTTTGGATGGATGGCGTTTGCCTGCCCACGTAACTGTTAGGTGTGTTGGAGCCCTGCTTTCCTGGGGATGGCTGAGCACCTGCCTGCTGATGGGAAGCAGGGCCTGAATTCCTTCTTTTGCATGGGTGGCTTTTGATTTACCTGTTAAACCATCTTCATCTCGACCCACGAGTTTGCTCACTTTTGCCCTTCTGATTCTCTCCCACATGCCTCTAGGGGGGCAGCGAGTGAGTGAGCGGCAGTGTGGTGCTTAGCTGCCAGCCTGGGTTAAACCACGACACTTCCCCAGGGCGACCCTCATGGACTAGCGCCTCGCAACCACCATTTCCAGCACTGCCTCTCACCACAGCTCGGGGGGGTCCTTTGTCCCTCCATGGAGGGACACTGAATGACCAGGTCAGACGTCGATGTTCGCATTGTACAGATGAGCTGTAAGAATGCGCATCGCGCCCACGAGGTGAGATGAACCTGAATGAGCACAAACACCATCAGCCCCTTCTGGGGGTGTCATGAAGGCCAGTGGGACAGACAGGGTCTCAAGGTCACTTCACGTTGAAAGTAGCGTCCCCTGGGAAACCACCGGAATGCAGCACTGGGGTGGGCTTCCTTGAACCAATATCTCTGAGTCCATTTCTCTTGCTGTGGGGCATCTCGTGCAAGCGCAGAGCAACGTGACACACGCAGGGCTGAGATGCCTGCCAGCCTCTGGGAGAGGGAAGAGGAGGCCAGAGAGGCACTGCAACTCCTTCCCTGCACTGCCTGTGTGTGTAAGGACTCGTGTCTCTGAACACCCCTGTGGGCAAGATCAGTGCACGAGGCCAGCTCAGATGTGGAGATCTGGCAGAGCCCTGACATTTCTGTGTGTGACTCCAGGAACAAGCCCCACTGGCCCAGTGAGATTCATCTCAGCCGCCTCGGACAGGCTCATTGCAAGGGCTCCTGTTTGCTGGGTCACCCTTGCCTGTAGTTCTGGATGTGCCCTCAAAAGTGCCAGAGCAATCAGAGAGGTTCTGGGGTCCACGTAAAGGAGCCATCAAACCCATCTTCAGGAAGGGCAGGAAAGACATTTGGGAGAATTACAGGCTTCAGAATTACCTCCGTCCCTGGGAAGGCAATGGGACATGTCGTCCTGCAGCCATTCCCAGGTAGCTGAAGGACAGGAAAGGGATTGCTGAACCAAAATGCCAAGGGGAACAAAGGGCACGTTGTGTACCTGGAGTTTTGCAAGGCCTGTGACATGGTCTCCTGTCATGTCCTTACAGCCAGATTGGTGCTCTCTGGGCTGAAGAAGCAGACGTTGTCGTGGGTGGGATGTTGCCTGGATGACCAAGGCCAAGTGTTATGTGGTACAAAGTCCTCCGTGCAGCCAGTTACTAGCAGCGTCCCTCAAAGACCAGCGCTTGTGACAACATGCTCGAACAGCTTTACTGTCGCCCGGCATGATGGGACAGAGCACACTTTCAGCACCTTTGGGGAAGATGCAAAGCTGGGTGGAGGCTTGAGCAACCTCACCTAGTTCACCCTGCCTGGAGCACGAGAGTGAGACACGATGTTGTTCAGGGCTCTCTTCCAACCTCAGTTATTCTGTGATTCCATGAATCTTTCCCTCAGAGAGGTTTTTGAAGACAGAATAGGTAGGGGAAGAAGAAGAAAAGAACAAAAAAAAAGTCAGAAGAGGAGCTGTAAAATTTGTCAACATAAATGCATCAGTTCCTGTGAAGAATGTTGCTCCACTCAAATTGTTAGTAGGAAATATATTTCGTACATTGTATAAAATAAGCACACTTTTGTCTGGCCATGTCCTGGCCATAAGGAGGGGGATGAATGGGTCTGGCATTATGGGGTCAGTTGCTTACAGGAGGTACGAGAGAGAACATGGAAAGACAGCGAAGCTTTACCTCCCTGAAGCTCAAAGCAGGGTGAGAGGTGGGAGGGATCTGAATGGTCAAAGAGTAAGAGGAGGAGGAGCCCTGGGGAACAGTGGAAAGTGCATATGTCCAGAGAGGCTTCTGAAGAGATGCCTGCAGACAAGGTGAGTTTAACCAGGACAGGCAGAAACAGGTGGAAGGTTGGGAGATTAAACAGAGAGCATGACAGGCAGAGTGTGGGCGAGGCACACACAGGGTAAGGTCAGTATTTCAGAGAGTATTTTCTCTCCAAGTTGGACAGATATGGGTTCGATGGGTGGACTGTTCAGAAGATAAGGACTTGGATGGATGGACGCATCCAGAGGGCAGTGGTCGATGGCTCAATGTCCAGATGGAAAAGGGTGACAAGTGGTGTCCCTCTGGGACCAGTGTTGTTTAATACCTTCATCAATGATATTGACAGTGGCATCGAGTGCACCCTCTGCAGGTTCACTGATGACACTGAGCTGGGTGGTGCAGTTGATATGCCAAAAGGGACGGGAGGCCATCCAGAGGGACCTGGACAGGCTGGAGAGGTAGGCCCAGGTGAACCTCAGGAGGTTCAACAAGGCCAAGGGCAGGGTCCTGCACCCAGGCCAGGGCAACTGCTGGTATCAACACAGGCTGGGAGAAGACAGGCCAGAGAGCAGCCCTGTGGAACAGGACTTGGGGGTGCTGGTGGGTGAGAAGCTGGACATGAGCCACCAGTGCGCAACTGCAGCCCAGAAGGCCAATCGCATCCTGGGCTGCACCAAAAGAAGTGCGGCAGCAGATCGAGAGAGGGGATTCTGCCCCTCTGCTCTGCCCTGGTGAGACCTCACCTGCAGTGCTGCGTCCAGCTCAGGAGCCCCCAGCACAAGAAGGATGTGGACCTGTCGGAGCGTGTCCAGAGGAGGGCCACGAAAATGCTCAGGGGGCTGGAGCACCTGTCCTATGAGGACAGGCTGAGAGAGTTGGGGTTGTTCAGCCTGGAGAAGAGAAGGCTCCAGGAGGACCTTGTAGCGACCTTCCAATACCTGCCAGGGGCCTATAAGAAGGCAGGGGAAGAACAGTTCGCAAGGGTTTGCAGCGATAGGACAAAGGGTAATGGTTTTGAGCTACAAAAGGGTAGATTTGGGTTGGACATTAGGAAAAAGTTCTTTAATATGAGGGTAGTGGGTCACTGGCACAGGCTGCCCAGAGAGATACTGGAAGCCCCATCCCTGGAGACATTCAAGGTCAGGCCTGATGGAGCTCTGAGCAACCTGACCTAGTTATAGATGTCCCTGCTTATTGCAGAGGGGTTGGGCCAGGTGGCCTTTAGAGGTACCTTCCAACCCAATACTTTCTAGGATTCTTTGAGGTGGAGGCTCAGGGCGCTACAGTAGCAGCGTGCACCTGCTTGAAGGTGGTTTTAGAGCTGATGGAGCTTTTCTTGGTAGTGGGAAGGGAAGGAAACCTCCACAAAGTGCAGCTTGGAAGGTTCAGACTGGAGGTGAGAACAAAAGAAATGTCACTCAGAGGGTCGCCTTGCAGTGCAAGTGGTCCCCCAGAGGGAGTCTGGATCAGCCCTTGGCTTTGTGTTTCAAGGAATGGCCAGCGAGAGTAGAGAGACATGAGGGAAGGTGTAGAAATGGTGGGGTGAGAGCTAGGTGGGAAAGCAAGCAGGGTGTCAACAGCCTGAAGGGAAAGAGGTGCAGGCTTGGGGCAGGGTAGGACAGCCTGCAGTAGAGATGGCCAAGGGCTGTAGCAAGGCTGAAAGGTCCAAGAGGCCTGAGGTCTTGGTCCTCTTGGCTAGAGCAGTTGCCTCTGCCAGCGAGGCTGATGAGATGGAGGGTCTCAGGATGTTCCTTCCCAGGGCCTGAGGGTCAAGGCTCGGCCTTTCTGCTTCCTAAAGCAAAGCAAAGGGTTTTCTCAGCATTCCAGCCACCTGCACAGGGCCTTGGCCTGCCTGCAAGCATGGCCTCCAGTGATCTGCTCTAACGACGCCCTGGGAAGGCTTTGTCAGTAAGGGCCCTCAGGGGGGCCAGTCAGGGCTTCAAGGTACTTCTGGGGTTTGCTTCTGACTTTGGCTTCTGGAGAGCTTTCTTCAGGCTTCTCTCAGTACCTGAGGGTCATGTAATGAGCCCCAAATGCCCGAATGAGCCGTTTATTTGTGTCATTTCCTTCAAGTCTTCAAGACTTGCACAGCTGATGGGAGCTTTTTCATAGCGTAGTTCAGGAGGAAGATTTCAAAGTGCTTCTAAGAACTTTATTTTTTATTTTCAGGGTTACACCTTCTGCCTTTTCTTTCAGAGAAGGGGTTAGAGCAGCCTTCTCTAAGTGCTAATGATCCCGAGGGTCTCCTCAGGAGGTCTGGACTGGTCAGAAAAGCAGTTTTTTGAGGTCTGACACTGTGTGGACAACCTTGCTCCTCATCTCCCCAACCCCACCATTTCCCTCACTGTCCCCCGGAACCTGCATCACTTTTTGTGACATCAGCCTTCTCCACTGCAGTGCTTTGCTTGCACACACGGCTTTTGCTTCCCCTCTTCAGCTGTCTTTGTCTTGACCCACAAGTTTTGCTGCTTTTGTCACTTCTGATTCTCTCCCCCATTGCTCTGGGGGTGTGTGGGGGGAGTAAGCAATTGATTCTGGGTGTTTAGCTGTTGGCCAGGGCCAAACCACAACTAGTTCCTACCACAGTGACCTTTCTGGGCTCTCCTCTGACCCACACGCAGGCTCTCACCTACACTCTTGCCTGTCCAACAGAAGAGCTCAGGTATCTGAGCTGCCCTGACATCAAACAGGAGATCTGCATCGTTCCCATTGGTCTCTCCTAAAGACCCTGCATCTCCACCCACCCCAAGAGCCGTGGGAGCTGTCCTTCCCCACCCCAGCCCTTCTTCCACTCCTGTCACAGCTCTGTGGTGGCACATGGGGCTCCTGCTCTCTGTGCCCCAGGCTGTGGGGCCCATTTGGGCTGCAGCGCCTCAGACGTGGCACCAGGGCCAAGGGCGGGCTTGTCACCTGGAAACCTGGTGGCAAGAGATGGGACGCCGTGTGTGGGAAGGCTTTGCTTGCCAGCAGAGGCACGCTGGAGGGGATGGCAGGTGGCAACGTGCTGATGGCTGAGGTTCCCACCACGAGAGCAAGAGCTGCAGTGCCCGAGGGCAGAGAGAAAAAGACCTGGGCTGTGCAGCCCTGGCAGGAGAGGGGTTGGCTGTGCCAGGGGACTCTGCAGCATGGTGGGACCTGTGCCAGAGGTGGAGCCCATCTCCAAGAAGGACCGTGATGCTGCTGGAATGTCCCTGGGGGAGGACAGCCTGTGATCCAGCCGCACAGCGGACATCCTGCTGGAGGCTGGTCAGCTCCAGAGCAGCTCTGCAGAGAAGGCCCTTGGGGTTCCGGAGGACCAGCTGAGCCTGAGCCAACATGGCACCCGCGTGGCCAAGGCCAACAGCTCCTGGGCTGCATGAGGAAAGGCCATGCTGGCAGGTGGAGGGAGGTGACCCTTCCCCTCGACTCGGCGCTGGTGAGGCCACACCTGCAGTGCTGTGTCCAGTGCTGGGCTGCCCAGGGCAGGGAAGCTGTTGACCTACTAAAGGAAGCCCAGTAAAGGCCACAAAGGTGGTGTAAGGGACTTTCCGTACCTTCCATAGGAGGGAATGCTGAGAGAGGTGGGACTGTTCAGTCTGGAGAAGGAAGCTCGGAGGGATTCTGTTACTGTGAATGAATACCTGATGGGGGGGCATGAAGACTGAGGAGCCAAACTCTTCTTGGTAGTTCCCAGCAACAAGACAGGGGGTGATGGACAGGTAAACACTTTTTGACTGTGAGGATGGTCAACCCCTGGAACAGGGTGCCCCAGTGAGGTGGTGGAGTCTCCATCCACCCACCTAGACACGGTCCTCAGCAACCTGCTCCAGCTGAGCCTGCCTCACCTGAGGGTTGGACTACATGATTTGAGTGTCTTTAGACGACCATTAAAGGTCCCTTCCAACCCAAACTGTTCACGATTCTATGATTCTAAAAGCTCACTTTGGTGAGGAGTGGGCCATCAATTAGAGTCCTCTTGGGTGACGTTCCTGGGCATCTGAAAGAGAAAAATGTGTCCAAACACAGGCAGCATGGACTTAGCAAGGATACATGCTAGGAATTCCCTATCTAGCCCCATTTTGAGGATTCTGGCTGCAGTTTTGAGGGCCCAAATCCTCATTTTGAGCCTCCAAAGACCCATTGTTAGGATGCAAAGCCTCGGGTACCAAAGTACCGTTTGAGGGACCAAAACTGAATCTCAGGTTTGAAACCCTCATTTTCATTTCCAAAGCCCTGTTTTAGGGTCCAAAGCCCTATTTTTAGGGCCCAGACCCTCCTTCAGAGAGTCCAATGCCCTCTTTTACAGCTCTAGGCCTGCACTGGAGTGCCCAAAGCCCTGTGTTTGGGATCAAAGCTTCATTTCTAGGGGCCATAGAGGAACCAAGAGGTTCCCTTCCTGTGCAGGGTCCAAAGAGCCATATGTAGCACCTAACCCATCCTTTTTATTGCCCTAAGCCTCATTTTGAGGGCCAGAATTCTCATGTTTCTGGTCCAAACGTGTCTTTTATTACCCACTGCTTAACTTTCAGCACCCACAGTTTCATTTGCAGGGTTTTAAACCCTCAGATTTAGGGCAGAAAGCCTCTTCTCAGGGTCCAGAGCTACATTTACAGTAACCAAAGCTTGAGTTTTCCTTTCCAAAGTCCTAGTTTTGGATTCCAAAGCCTCATTTTAGGCTCCAAAGCCTCACTTTTATGGACCAAAGGCTCCATTTCAGTTTGCAAAGTCACACATAATTTTCAAGCTTCGTTTTCAAGCTCCAAAGCATCAATTTTAGGATTCAGGCAGGAATTTCTAGGGCCGAAGCCACATCTTGAGTGTCCAAATCCTAATTTGGAGAGTCCAAAGCCCTCTTTTAGGCCTCAAAGCCTTAGTTTGTGATCCCAGTTTTAGGGTCCATAGCTCAGATTCTAGGCGTGAAGGCTTCATTTTCATGCTCCAGACCCTCCTTTCAAGGGGCAAACTCCCCACTTAGGGCTCAAAGCCTCAGTTTCTCCAGGTCCAAGTTCTCATTTTAAGCACCCAAAGACCCATTTTTAGCCTGGAAAGCCCCATTTGTAGGGCCCAAATCCTCATTTTTAAGGTCCAAGCCTCTCTTTTCACACCCATGGCCTATTTTTAGGACCCACAGTTCCACTTTTAGGCTCCAAATCTTCACGAGTAGGCTCTAAACATTATATGCAAGTTCCCAGGTTTACACTTTTAAAGGTTCAGAGACTCATTTTAGGGGCCCTAAGCATCATATTGAAGCCCCAAAGTCTCATTTGGAAGCGCCAAATCCTCGTTTCTACAGCCCAAACCTCTGAGGTGCTGTCCATAGCCTCATTCCTACTTGCCAAACTATTCGTTTTGGCTTCTAAATGCTCAGTTCAGGCTCCAAAACCTCATTTTGCAGATCCAGGCAGGCATTTTGAGGGTCCAAGCCAAATCGTGAAGTTCCAAACCCTGATTTGGTGGGTCCAAAGCCCTCCTTTAGGGCTCAAAGTCTCACTTTGAGGTCCCAAAACCTTACTTTCAGGCTGCAAACCCTCCTTTTAGTGTAGAAACTCCCCCCCTTGGGGCTCAAAGCCTCATTTTCTTTATGTCCAAAGCCTCATTTTCAGCACCTGAACCCATTTCTAGGCTGGAAAGCCCCATTTCTAGGGCCCAAATCCTCACGTTTAGGCTCCAAGCCTGGCTTTTAGCACCCATAGCCTTTTTATAGGACCCACAGTGCCAGTTTTAGGCTCCAATCCATCACGGTTAGGCTTGACAGCCTCATTTACAAGTTCCACGTTTTACACTTTTAAAGGTTCTGAGACCGATTTTATGGGCTGTGAGCATCATTTTGGCCCCCCCTCCGGCTCCAGTTTCAAGCCCTCTTCACCAGCTTAGCAAGCCTATGCCCAAAGACCCTCTTCCCTTTCTTTGACAGATGGAGCCCCTCAGCCCCCAACAGACCAGGTTTCTCCGAGTGAGCGCCATGGTCTAAGTAGCCAAACCCCTGGCTGTGGCACCGCTCCCAACAGCAGTTGCTGACCTGCTAGATTCGACTGGCCCTTTCAAAGCCCTTTCCTTTGACCAGGAGAGCTGATGAGAAAACCACCTGCACGCCAGAGTCCTTTACCATCGCTCCCAGGGCTCTGAAATCCTTCGTGATACTCTGCAGATGGCTCCTGGCTGTATCCCTGGTGCCCACATGAAGCAGCAGCAGTGGGTAAGAGCCAGGGGGCTGTCCGAGGCTTGGCAGCCTCTTGGTGACATCCCTGGTACAAGTCCCCAGAAGCTTGAAAGCTTGAAGCTTCAAAGCCTGAGTCCCTTTGAACAGGCCAGAACAGAATCAAGAGGGAGTTGAGGCAGTTCTGGCATTCATCTGACGAACCACAAGCACGGTTTTCATTTGGTTCTCATTAAATACTACCTTTTTACAAAGTGAGCTTAACAACTTCTGTAAAGATGGGGGATGTCTGCAGCTACAGGGGCATAAAGGATTTGGGCACGTTCCTGTCTCAAGGTCGGACTGACTGGCATGAACAGCCCAGAGCTCCGTGAGCCCTGACAGATGTGCATGTCTTCACTGGTACAAGTCATAGCACGGCTCGGGAGACCCCCGGGGAAACACACCCGTCCTGAGAACGACATTGAGCTCTGGGCCAACAGAGCCGCAGTTTGTTGGCGAGTTACAGGAAGCTGCGCTGGGTCGTCATCAACAGCAGCAAACCCCAGACACCACATTTCATCTACAAAACAGCCACCAGAAAAATACACCGGAGCAGCCCAGCGCTCTGACATCGCAGACACAAGTTCCTGGTGTCTCCAGAGCACTGAGCACACGGCCGAGGAACCTGGGTTTCCAGGAGGCCGGCAGAGCGCCTCCCCTGCGCCTGCCAGCCTCAACGGTCCGTGTGTTCGCGCTGGTTGAGCGAGCCAGGGTGCCGTGGGCCTTTGGGAGGAAGCCAGCTCTAGGCTGAAGGAGGACTCTGGGCTCCACAGCACAAACTGAAATGTCACCTTCAAGTGTCACACAATCAATTTCTCTATGGACAGCCTGCAGTCAACTGTTGCTACTTTGGTTTGGTAATTTTAAACCCGTAATGGGAGGGCCTGGTCAAGAGCAAATGTTCTCTTCACCTGACTCTAGTACCTCCTCTAGAAGATTTCTGACCCCTGCTTTACAGCGTTTGGGCAAAATCTACACCTTCCTCAATACCACTAACTCAGAACAGGTACTGCTAATGTATGCGCCCATCAAGCTGGGAGAAGCAGACAACAAAACGCCACCAATTCACACCATTGCAGTAAGCAGTTTTGCAATTGCTGGCAAAGTTTTATCCAAGAGGTATCAGAAGAGCAAACCACAAGCTCCCTGTTCATGATGAATGCTCTCAAGGCTGTCCTCCCCCAGCTGTAGGACATGAATTGGTGCATTACGCCCTCCAACAGATCAACGAACAAAAGCTGAATCGCATCAGCTGGGAGAGGTAACCAGCTCCCAGGCGACACAAGCATTAGCTGGGTACAGACCACACAGGAGCCCTCCACCCACCCCAACTGTCCAGGGCTGCACGTCCCCTTCAAGTAAGAGCCAAAAGACAAGGAGGTCCCACAACAAGCAGTTGTGCACCGCAACCGCGTCCGTCTGGCTTTGCACTCGCAGCAGGCTGTCAACACCTCACTCAAGCACTCTTACTTTCGACAAAGCCTTTTTAACACAGGTTTTGCCCAGAATCTCACAGTACAGAAGATAAAAGGGAACTTTACATTTTATCTTCATTAACTCATTTCTGGGATGTAAAAGTTCCATTCCAAAATAACAAAGAAATGACAAAATACGATGTTCAAAGTTTATTAATGCAGAAGACTTAGAGATGAAACAAAATTCAACTCAAACAGGAAAATTTAGTACTCGACCACAACCACCACAAACTTGTGTAGTTGAGCTACCAAAGGAGTTACAGTAACGTGTTATTTCAAGCAAACTTAAGTCATAAAACACGTAAAAGTTCTACTGGTGGTGGATTAAGAGGAATCTTCCCCAAGGTAAACTTTTTGGCTTTGAATTGTTCCACCTCTTCAGCTGTTAATTTGCTCATCGGTGTATATAAATTTTCTGATGTGCTGTTACTTGTGACCGCAGAAGATGTTGATGTTACGTGATGTCCAGAGGCACTGGCAGTCTGTCCAAAACCAGCGCTGCTTGAATGGGAGGGAGAAGCTGTACCTGCTGCATTCGAATCTCCAAAGGCTGGAAATGGAGTGGTGCCTGAACGGTCCACAGCCGAACTGCCAAACCCTGAAAAACCAGTGGGGTTGGAATTCCTGGTGGTTCCAGAAGTTTGAAATGAGAAGGAGGCTGCAGATGGAGTTGCCAAGCTGCCAAAACCAGCAGAAGGGGGTACACTAGGAGAGGACATCAGCCTAAACGCGGGAGGATTAGAATCAGCAGAGGAGCTCCCCAGAGCAGGACCAACACGACTGGAACTTGTTTTAAAGGAGAAATCGCTGGCACTAGTACTGCTGCTCTTCACAGGAAAGCCTGCAACTATAACATTTGTAAGAAATCTTAGAATGTGCACCCCTGTGATGCTAAACCACTGCTGTATTTCAATAATGCAGTAGAAGAGAAACTCAAGAAAATGTTTCACTGTTGGTTCTTCATGCAGGAACTTACCTGACAACCCAAAGCCTGATGTTTGCTGTCCTCCAAATCCAAAGACAGGCAATGGTCGAGTGGTAGTCTTCTTCAATTCAGGTAGCTGCAAAAAAATACCAAAAGCATAAAGGAAAATTAGATTCCAAAACAGGGAAATGTCTTTCGATAAATACTTGAAGCAAAAATACAGCGGCCCAGTGCAAGGGAACACAACTCAGACCGAGTTAAGACACAGATCGCTTTCATCATGACCCCATGCTCTGGCAGCTACAAACAAAACGCTGTAAAGCCACATGCTGTTCCCTGTAAAACACTCCACAAACACAGATCTATCACAAGGTACAGGTTTTGGTCTGTCAGGCACTGGCCTGAACGCCTCTTCCAGCTCTCGTTCTCCTCTCTCCCCTGTTTCAGTCAGTGTTTCAGGACCCTCTCCCTGTCACTGCTGTGACTGGGTCTGTTCCCTCACCCTGGCACACCCAGCCTGCTGTGCTAAAGCTCCAGTGGCACTCCTGCACCTTCCGCACGGAACCCACCAAGGGCTGGGATCATCGCACTAAAACTTGAACGCGCCTCACGCGGACTCCGCTCCAATCAGCTGCCTCTGTCTCCCTGACTGGCTTGAACTCCAGCATTCTGTTCTGACACATCTAGATTCAGCAGTGTTTGTCACCTTCCCAGAACAGCTACATAGCCAAAGAGCTTCTCTCCCTCCTCTCTACCCATTTCTCCTTCTGGCACCACCAAAATGCTCCACTGATCCTAAGATGGCCTGGAGGACACTGCTGGTCTCATCTGCTGCTGACACCTTGGAAGACTCAACATCAGCACGTGGAAGAAAAGGTGGGGTGGACATTCGCCTCTCCCTAGACGGGCACTCGACTGGATCCCAGCCTCAAGCTGCGGTGACCTGCCCGTGGCTGGCAACGACAGCATTCCAAACCTGGGACCCAGCGGCTGCCTCGCTGACATGGAACCGTCCTGACCAGCTGCTCTCCTGAGTCACCTACAGGGTTTTACAACACCCGCCTGCAAGTCACTGAGTTCAAGACTCCACAGAAAGGTGGAGGTAAGACCCCCAATGGTGTTCACAGACTTTCACGGTCGCTGGCCTCAGGCAGTGCCAGAACATTCCGTCCCGTTTCTGTTGCCTATGAAAACCACAGAGAGGCAGAGCCGGGGCAGTTTGCAAACTGCCAGCGTTACTCTCTTCTGCAATTGCTCCTGACACCCTTTCTGCTCTCTCTGACGGGTCCTGCGGCGTGCCAGGGTCACGGTCAAGGTCTTCGTGCCGCCAGTCAGCCCAACGCTTTCACGCCAGATGTTTTTCAAGGCTGCAGTGCCAGAACAGAACACATCCCAGCTGAGATTTTCAGAGCAGTTCACAGAGCTGGCGTCAAATTGCCAATGAATCCAGGAACCGCATGTTTCCACGTCTCAGCTACTGAGGGGCAAACACGGATGCCCTAAAAGAATCACGTCTGTCTGGCTGTAAAACAGAGCATCCTGCGATCTTCAAAGCAACACCGATCACCTACTGATGTGAAGTCAGCAGAAGTGCAGTTAAATACGCTGGTGACAGCCGACGCTTCTGGGGAACATTTGCAAGATCTCTGCATTAAAAATGAGGTGGCACGTTACAGTTCTCACGTCTTAGAGATCTTTGCAGCAGAAATTAAGGTCGGCATCTGCAGCACAGTTTGGTGGGATATGCCTAAAGAAATGTGAACCTAAGAAAAAAATTACATCAGGAATGGAAACATTTTACCTTTCATTAGCACTTACCAAAGCTGCTTTTGTCGATGCCTGTGAAGCTTTCAGCTGGCACAGACTATTTTTCCATTGTTCCGTTAACTGTTGGACAGAAAATATCTAAAAAGGGGGAAAAGAAAAGCCTGGGTTTATTATTGGCGAAGACTTAAAAAAAAAAGTAAAATAGTGATCTGACAACTAAAGTGAAAGATTTCTACAGTTAGAAAAGAAACTTTATTAGGCCAAGACGACAGGAGCTGAAATGTTTGTTATTAACACAGAATTCCTTTCCACTGCCCTTAAATAACTTTTTTATTTCCTGGGCCTTTCTGAATCTAAGTTCTATCACTATCTGAATCAGGTGCTTAGGAAAAAAAAAAAAAACACAACACAACCACCACCCACCAAATATGTCAGTTTTAAGGGTAAGAGAACAAACTCTTCAGTCTTTGTTTTATTTCTGGCTTGTCCACTGATGTGCTCACTCATTAAGCTGAAGTCCTAAGATTTGCCTTGGCTTCTCTCACATTTTCAGGAAAAATGCCCCCTTTCACACTACTATAATTCAGAGCCCTTTAACAGTATCATCCTACAACATTCAGCTTTGCAGAAATTAACTTCCTTCAATCAAATCAGCCCCTTTAATGTGATCCAACAGATTACTGCAGGGAACATACACAGCAATAACTAGTGCCTGTGTCCGTCCCATAACTGTGATTGAAGTATTCAACAAGGAACTGGCAAGTCATTAAATCATTTACTTCTCGGGAATATAATATATATACGCAATACAAAAAAAATAAAAACGTATGTATTGCTGCTTCTCTAGAAATGTATACACTCCTTTAGCAGTATCTGCTATTTTCAGCATTAATTCCCCGCAACAAAGGTACGTGAAAGCCCAAGGTCAAATAAACTTCCCCAGAGTTCTACCTAAAGCACTCCATCTCCAGCTAGAGCAACCCAACAGATGAAGAGCGTACAAAGGATGAGGCTGTGGAGACAGGATTCAAGTAACTTCTACAAACAACGCACAAGAGCGGGGCCAAGGCCAAGCCGAGGTGTGTCTCGGTTTAGGAAGCCCACACGTTGAACGGAGACTCGCTCAAGGGCTCTTGCCACCCGTTTCGGAAGCCCAGATCGGACAGTTTTAGCCCCTGTTCTCAGGCAGAAAGAGCAAGTGACGGCCGAGCACACAGACTGGCAGCTACTTTTGCAGTCTATTTGGTGCACAGGAACTTAAAAATATCTTGGCGTTCTGATCATCTCCTAGAGTTTGGTCATTAAATGGGTACAGAGTCACCACCTGAAGAACAGACACAAGTCCCGTCTTGAAAGGTGTTCCCAGAAAAAGTCAGCATTTTTTAAATACTTACATAGCTTTGAATGTTGAAATTTGCTCTGCAGTTGTAACACTCCAGGCGCAGCTCTTCTGGAGACAAGTCGGAAAACCCTGCGAGGAGAGGAATCATCAACAACCTCCAAGAAAACATAGTCCTACTCCCAAGTGCCCTGTATAGTCATGAAGAAACGGGCCTCGGTACCTTCACCGGTAAGTCAGTAACAGCTGGAGACACAACAAGGATTCGGGAGAGAACTTCAAAGATGGGAATGTCCCAAAGGACTTTGCCACAACCCAATATTCCTTTCTGTGGCACCACAAGGCAAATCATCCCCTTGCAAATTGCTCCACAGAGGTACAGCAGCGTGGGCGAGCGCAAGAAACATCCTAAACAGCAGCAGGACACGGCAACACCGAAAACATCACCTACCCGAGACATTCGGCTCTTCTCTCATCGGGGAATAACATGAAAACATCCATTGTCCTGACGATTCCCAAATCTCCATGTCCTTCAGTACACACTCGCTAGAAAACAAAACCAAACCAAACCACAGATGTAGGTGACATTATATGGTCAAAACAAAGCCCCCAGAAGCAATTGCCTAGTTTGAACCCAGAGTCAGATTCCATGAAGATGAACAAGGTGTGACAGTGGTCGGAACGAGCAAGAGAAGCACTCGGTTCTCTGGGGGAAAAAAATGCACTTGTTTGGCAAGAGACGTAAACATCCCTTCAAAACATTTCACTTTATCATCGAACTGCAAGTAACACAAACCCCATCTTAAAAAAAAATCCCAAAATACACAGGTTTTTTTTTTTGAAGCAGTGTTTTCTAGGGTTCTTACATGTCCCAGATTTCTCCTCATGATCATGGTCTCTGCCTTACCTCTTCAAGGCAGATGGCTGGATGACGTTAGTGTATCCTCCTCCTCCTCCTTCTCCTCCTTTGCTAGTGCCTTCCAATGAAAAAAAACCCCAACACAAGTCTTAAATCATTAAAATATTGAAGAATACAACATCAACAAAACCACTATTTTTCTGAATAGAGGAATAGAATAACGATTCCCACGGTGGCAATAAGCAGCTTCAAAAGAAAATGTTGGTTTTTTCCTCAGGAGTTAACTAATTATTTAGGGAGCTTAACCCAGCGAGTTACCCAGGGCAGCTCTGGAATCAGAGCTCACAGTGACCTCCTCCTCACATCCCCACACCAACAACTCCGGCACTCCAGAGAAGAGACTGTTTCGCTTCTGTTGCTTCACCAAGTAGCTGCTCCAGCAGAAACACGAGGTTTAACCCCCAGGACACCGACGCTGGGGGCTCCTGCCTACACGGCTGCAGCAGAGGCTCTGCTGCACAGCACCGACCGCCCCAGCTCAGCTTGAAGACCTCGGGCGTGTCTGTGCGGGCGACAAGCAAACTCCGACCCTCCTTCCGCGGGCAGGAGCGACGGCGGCCGCACTGCTGCCCTGCCAGAGCGGGATCTGCCCCTTCCCCACCACAGCTCCTGCGCGCCGAAAGCTTCCGAAGAGCCACCTCCAACCGCAACCACGGCAGCCTCAGAGAGGTGCAGCCCGCGGGTGCCTGACGCCTGCTCGCTGCTCTGAGCAGCCAAGTCCCCGGAGCTGTTTTCCTTCGTCCCCTGTTCTTGGGGCCCATTTCGCAGCGCCTTCGCCGGAGCCCGACTCCACCCGCGCCACAGCAGATGCCGGCAGCCCCAGGCCAGCGCCACGGCAGCGGGGTCGCTCGGCTGCGCAGCTCCCGCCGGCAGCGGCCTGCGCGGAGCCCCGGGGGCAGGCCCGGCCCCACCGCCCGGCGCTCGGCCGCCGCCTCCAGCCCCCGCCCGCCGGGCCAGAGGCTGCCCGGGCCGCCGGGAGGCCCCGCGCCTCCGCCCCCGCCCTCCGCGCCGCGGGGCCGCCGCGCTCGCTGGTACCTTGATGGTGCGGGGCGGAGGGGCCGCCGTCGTCGTCGTCGCCGCCGGGGCCGCCGCCACCGCCCCGGGCGCCAGGATGTTCATTCCAGCGCCTCTCGGCGAAGCGGCAGCGGCCCTGCAGGAAGAAGTGACAGACAACCCTGGCGTCCGCCCGCCCCGCTGCCGCCCCGCACCGCCCCGCAGGCGTTGGAGGCGGGCGCTGCGCGGCGGGGCAGGGCTGCGGCGGCGGAGGGTCGGGGGAGCGGGAGGAGGAGGCACTGGCAGCCGGCGGCCGGCCGCGGCCCAGCGCCACCGCCCCCAGCGCCGCCGCCCGCCCCAGCGCTGCCCGCCTCCACGCCGCCACTGCCCCCAGCACCGCCCCCCCCAGCGCCACCGCCCCCCCCAGCGCCCCCAGCGCCGCCCCCCCCAGCGCCGCCAGGAGCGCCCCCGCCGCCAGGAGCGCCCCCGCCGCCATCGCCGCTCCGGAGCAGCCGCCGGCACAACGGACCCAACGGCCGCCGCTCGCGCGGGCAGGAGGGTCCCGCGGGCGGGGGGGCGGGGGCAGCCCCGCAGGAGCAGCCGGACCGAGTTCTCGCGGCGGGAGCGGGGCGGGATGGAGCGGCCTGGGAGCGGGGCGGGCAGCCAGGCCTCGGCTGTGCTGCTCGGCAGGAGCTGGAAGGTGGGCGCAGGACCGAGAGAGAGCTTGACCAGGTGAGCTCCTCTGCTGGGAGGAGGGCGCTGTCCTGTTGGCTGGAGACATTGGCGGAGCTGCGCGCTTAGACACCGCAGAGATGAGTGACCGTGTGCGGCTGGAGAAGACTTCTAGCGAGTCTCTTTAACGACTTGGTTCATGCCGTCTTAAGACCAGTCCTTTTCCAGGAGAAAATCCAGACATCTGTTGTACTGACTTGGCTTTCCCGTTTCTGTTCCCAGCTTTGCTAACGGTTTGGCATCCACAGCAGGTACAGTCTGATGCCTGGGAAGGTAAGAGTGAAAATTCATCCCAAGTTTCCAACTTGCTAATTATAGTGCACACTTACTGTGGACTTCCTCCACCATCCCCCTACTGGAGGATCCTAAAAAAAAGGGAAGGCTTTCTGTGAAAGCTCCCCCAAATGCCAAAGATGTCACTAGCAAAGTATTTCTCTAATCTTTCTATAGGGCCTGTCTAACTTTACAAAGAGATAGGCAGTCATGCCAGTGCTGGAAGAAAATCTCTGGAAAAGGGCAGTTGTCACGATCAGGAGAGCTGTGTAACCTATCCCTGTTCACCATGGGAATCTTTATTATCCTGCTGTCCTCAGTCTTTCCTGAGGAAAAATCTGCATTGCATCCTAGTAAGAATTCTGCAGGTAGGTATAGATGAGAAACATTTTTGCTCATCTTTCTCATGACCCAAGCTGCATTTCCTCATCTTTATTAAATGAAGAATCTCTGCAACTGAGCTCAGGAAAGTGTCGCTTAACCAGAAATCTTCCCTTCATCCAACGCTTTGATTTCTTCTAAATCGTTGGATTTGGTCTCTTTTTGACAAGGCCGCACACACGCTTCCTTTTACAGGAAGATGCCATATGATCTCAGCTAGATAGCTGGAGTCCCAAAACACATCCCTATCTCTCAAAGCAGACAAGGAAATGGGTCTGACAAAATCCGTGTTGTACAATATGCTGTACACGCAAATTGAAAGACTGCGTCTCAGTTTTTCCTATTACTTGTTGTGACAAGGTTCAGTAAAACATGGAAGCGAAGCACCCGTAGCCATCTTTCTCCAAGTCCTTGAAGAATGTCTCAGCACCTCCTACAGGTCTTCAGGACTCTAGAGTTTCTTCATTTGCCCCACAAGTGACTACCACACAGATTAAATGACTTGTCACTGGAAAGCACGGACTTTGGAGCTGGCTATCCACTTGTCTGTTTTGGTATTGTATTCAAGAATGTGCCTAAATCGACCAACACGCTGAAAACCAGCCAGGACACAGACTACAGATCCCACAGCAGCACACTTCACTGTTACACCTTGCCGTGGCATCGGAGGCACCATCTTCCATTCATTCATCTTGATGTTGTAATATTCTACATTGTCAAGGCCACCTACAAAGCAATGAGATAGAGACCTGTTTATTGCATTAGATTGTACAGACTGAACTATAGCATACAAGTGCTTCATTAAACTTAGTTTTATTTTCAAAGTTTAGATTAAGTCATAAATCCTAGAGTAAAAAAAAACAAAAAACAACCCACAATGTGAAAAAAGGCCACACCTTTCTAAACTAGCAGTTTACCCTTTTATAAATGCAGCAACAGAGAAAAGTATAAAAGGAAACAAAATGAGAAGTATTGTAACATAATTCACATTGTACACTTTCTGGAGATTTTAACATGTTACATCGTGAACAGAAGAACTAACAATGCTGAATTGCTTACAGATTTGTGGCTAGTGGCTAAAACTCAGGAATCCACCTGACTCTTCCCTCGAGTAAGGGCATTTTATTCTAGAAGGGTCACCAGTACCTATACCTAAATTTGTCACTTACTGATAGAGGATGCCTCTCTTCATTACGATATTTTAATATCGTTGAAGCTTAAAAGCCCAAGTCCCTTTGAAAAGGGCCAGAGGAATCCAAAGTTATTAGAGAAGAGCAGATTTTGAGACTAAGATTTCCTGCTTTAGAAAATAGGCTAGTAATTACATTTTACAGTATCTACAAGCATCCCTGTTTATCCCTATTTAACAACTGTAACATGAGTCACAGCATTTTCACTTCCTGTCCTGAATTATTAGATCTGAGAGATTAAAAAAACCTTTCCATAATGTTGAGAGGTACGAAGAGAGAAGACCTCCCCATGACAGTAAGAAGTCATACTTCAAAACTAGGGCAGTCCAAAAAGTTCTCACTTTTTAACAACTTTAAAACAGCTGACTAGCTTTAAGTCTTTAGACTGAGGTTCCTAAAATAGTGGCTGCACCTTTACCTGCCTCTCAAAAGAACGCTACAATCTCTCAAAATGCATGATGAATAACTAAAAAGAAAAAAAAAAAACCTTTTCCCAGATGACTGGTTTAGCCATACTAATGGCTGCAGAATTGGGCCACAGTATGGGTGTGTATCTGAATTTGACAGTACTGTCATTAGTAAAAGAGTTTGAAAAATAAGATACAGTGAAGTAGGGAGGTGGAAGAAAGAAGGCAAGAGTGATGTGACAACAACAGGACATGTTTTATGGTACTGCTGGGGTGGTTTGACCCTGGTTAGATGGCAGGTGCTCACCAAAGCCACTCTATCACTCTCCCCCTCCTCAACTGGACAGGGGAGAGAAAAATGTAACAACAGGCTTGTGGGGTTGAGATAAGGACAGGGAGATCACTCGGCATTTACCGTCATGAGCAGAACAGACTCGACTTGGGAAAAATGTAATTTATTGCCAATTAACTGAGAGAGGAGTAATGAGAAATAAAAACAAATCTTAAAACACCTTCCCCCACCCCTCCCTTCTTCCCAGGCTTAACTTTGTTCCCAATTTCTCTCCCTCCTCCCCCCGAGCGGCACAGAGGGACAGGGAATGGGGGTTGGGGTCAGCTCATCACCCTGCTGTTCCTGCCGCTCCTTCCTCCTCAGAGGGAGGACTCCTCATGTGTTTCCCCTGCTCCAATGTGGGGTCCCCCTCACGGGAGAAAGTCCTCCATGACTTCTCCAGCGTGAGTCTTCCCACGGGTTCTGTTCTCCACGAACTGCTCCAGGGTGGCTCTCCTCCATGGGTTGCCGTCCTTCAGGAACCAACTGCTCCAGCGTCAGCCCCCTCACGGGGTCACCAGCAGCAAACCTGCTCCAGCGTGGGCTTCTCTCTCTCCATGGGCCACAGGTCCTGCCAGGAGCCTGCTCTGGTGCAGGCTTCCCACGGGGTCACAGCCTCATTCAGGCACCCACCTACTCCGGTTTGGGGTCCTCCACGGGGTGTAGGCAGTCATCTGCTCCACCGCCCATGGGCTGCAGGGGGACAGCCTGCCTCACCGTGGTCTTCACCACAGGCCGCAGGGGAATCGCTGCTCCGGCGCCTGCAGCATCTCCTGCCCCTCCTTCTTCACTGACCTTGGTGCCTGCAGGATGTTTCTCTCCCATATTCTCACTCCTCTCTCTCGCTGCGATTGCTGCTGCCCAGTAACTTTTTCCTCTCTTAAACACACTCTCCCTGAGGTGCTGCCACCGTCGCTGATGGGCTCGGCCTTGGCCAGCAGTGGGTCGGTCTTGGAGCCGGTGGCACTGGCTGTATCGGACACAGGGGAAGCTTCCAGCAGCTTCTCACAGAAGCCACCCCTGTAATCCCCCCCACTACCAAAACCTTGCCCCGCAAACCCAGGACACTGGCGTAAGCCTTAACTCATGGAACAGACCGTGGGAAACTCCTGAGCGTGGCGAGAGAACTGGGTGCCCGTAGCAAAGCGGGTGAGAAGCTGACGGAGTTACAGTGCCATGAGGAAGAGCTGGATTTCCCGGGTAGTCCAGGGGATGGATGGGCGAGGTGGCCACGCTGCACAGACGACTGACGGAAGGGTTGGGGTCGTTTTGGGGAGAGGAGTCTGGCAGGGCCAGCAGTAACCAGGAAACCGTAACAGTGATGCTGTGGAAGTCCAAGGGGACTGAGCCAACAGCTCCTGAAACACCAAACCTGTTCACGGATGGGGTAAACCTGGGAGCAAGGGGGAAAAATAACCGGGGGGGTAGGGGCCCTGTTTGGGAGGAGACAAGGGTGGAGCAAGGGGGGGGCGGGGGGATGTCAAGGGAGATGAGTGGGATGTATAAGCCTGGAGAATGGAGGGAAGGGGGGATGAAGGAGCCAGTCCCGCCCAAGCAGACTGGGGGTCGGTTTGCTTGTTTCCTGAGCCCTGCGCCTCATCGCCGCAGCGTGTCCTGCCTTCTTTGGGAGACGCTTCCAGACCCTCTGGTGTGCGGCGCAAGAGGTGACGCCAGCCTCAGCGTGGGGAGTTTTGTCACCTCACCCCCAGCTGAACGCATCCAAATGTCTCAAAATCAAAACGTACCAAACAATAACCTATCAGGCCAAGAAGTGACTTGGTGTCATTCTGTGTGTGTGCCAGCAGCCGGTCTTGTCACATGCGCCCTTCCCAGGGTTTTGTCTGTTTTTACAGACCTTGAGTGCTCTGACTGACAAGTCAGACTGACGTTGATTTAAGAAAAGCGGTAACTGCAGTTTCCCTTCTTTCCCTATTTCATGTGTGGTTCACATTAACTTCTAAAGGCCAAAAAACTAGTGTAAACATTAGGGACTGTTTTTTATTTGTCAGCTTCAGACCTTAAAAATGAGGCTTTGGGCCTTAAAATGAGCATTTGGACCATCAAACAAAGGGTTGGATACTAAAAATGAGGCTTTGGGCCCTGAATAACAGAATTTGGGCTCTGTCATCAGTTTTGGACCTTAAAATTGAGACTTTGGACCCTAGAAATTAGGGGTTGTACCTTAAAGGTGCAGGTTTGGAAACTAAAGGTGAGGCTTTCTACCCGAAAGAGGGATTAAAACCCTAAAGCTGAGTCACTGGAGTCTAAATGCAGCTATGAGCCCTGAAAGGGAAGTTTTAGACTCTAAAAAGGAGGCTTTTACCCCTAGAAGTGAGGCTTTGGAGACTAAAAATGAGGCTTTGGGCACTGAACCAGGGGGTTTGGACTCTCCAGGTAACGCTAAAGATGCCTGGCAGGATCCTCAAAATGAGGCTTTGGAGCCTGAAAGTGAGACTTTGCAAAGTAAACCTGACCCTTTTGGTCCTAAAAATGAGGCTTTGGACACAGAAGAGAGCAGCTGGCTCACTGCCGGGGCCAGCAGGGAGGTCTGTGCTTCAGCTCGTTTCCCAAGAGCTGCAGGAGCTGCCAGGTCTGCTCTTGGCCTTCTGGGACACCTTGGCCAGCTTCCCCACTGCGCCCTGCGCTGGCCTGGGAGCACCGCTGTCGCAAGAGACCCTCTTGAGGGTCCCAGTGTTGTCCCCACTGCCCCCAGGCTCCTGGCAGCGGCCGGGCTCCAGCAGCGCCTTGGGTGACACAGGTGGCTGCTTGCGCTCGCAGGAGCTCTGCCGGGGCAGCTCCGCTTTGGCCGCGCTTGCCCTGCTGGTGCTGCAGAAGCCTTGAGCTGCTCTGGGCGCGGGAGGCAGCTGCAGGAAGGAGAGCGGCTGCTTGGGCCGCTGCGCTGCACCATCGGGCAGAGCTGTGGCCATGGGGGTGTCTGTGAGGGGCAGTCTGGGTGACGGGGACACAGCAGGTGGCTTTGGTGGAGCGGTTCTGTTGGGCAGCTCCAGCCCTGCCCTGGATGTACTGCGGGCCACAGGGACTCCAACCTCCTTCGGCCCCGGCAGATTCTTCCCCAGCAGCGTGTCTGGTCTCTAAACAAATAGAAGGACAGAGGTTCAGGGAGGAGAGCGTTCAAGGAGCCAAGGACACAGAGGGATACATCCCTCCCCATCCCTCGCCAGGCACGCTCAGGAGCCCTTGGCTCAGCAGGATCCCTCCTGCCAACCATCCTCCCTTGCGCCTGCCCGTTTGGAGCAGTGTGCCTGCCCCCCTGCGAAGCTGCAGCCCACCCGCCCTCACAGAGCAGACAGAGGGGCAGCAGCTCCCAGCTCCCAGGAGCGGTGGCCAAGAGCAGCCTTCAGGACTCACCTGGCCCATCAGTGGTGAAGACAGGGCGCTGTTGGTCACAGTGGTCTTGACCTGAGCGGAGACACCTCTGGCGCAGCCAGGCAGGCTGGAGGCAGCTTTGGCCATGGGCCCCTGCGAGCTCTTCCTGGGGCTGGGGGTTCTGGTGAAGGCAAAGAAGTGCAGGTGTTAACTGCGAGGGTTCGAGCGATGGGAACGCTCTCGTCAGAGATGCACACAAGCAACAGGAGCCAGAAGCTCCGAGGAGATGAACTGCTCTTGATCTACAGCAAAACCCTGACAAGGGGCTGGACCTCTCCCTGCCACCCTGCTCTGAGCCACTGCATGCACACAGGCTTTGGGGCTACTTGGGCCAAGCTCCATCCCACACCCAGGCACTTGCTACCAGCCCCGTCCCAAATGCTGAGAGCAGGGGGAAGAGGGGCCGCGCGACACAGGGCGCTCTCACCTCAGGTAGAACAGCACGTAGGCCTGCTGTTTGAGGACTGTTCTGATGCTGCTGGGGTGGACCCGCTCATCGTTCATTTTATACCACTGCCCATTGCTGGCCTGCAGAAGGAGAAGAGAGAATGGGGTCTGACTGCGACCGGTGACGCTCCTGGCCTGAAAAGCAGCAGCAACAGTGCCTGTCGGCAGAGCTCCTCTCCCCAAAACCCACAGGCAGTCCAAGGCAGGCAAGGGCACTCTGTGAGAGCAGACCTCCACGCTTCCTGCAGCAGAGCATAGCCTGTGCTCCCGATCCAGTGCTCCACACCACGCACCTCTGCTCAGCACCCTCCTTTCTGCACACTACAGGGACCTGTGAGCACCCACCAGCCCCCAGCCCAGAAGGGGTGCCAAGGGAGCGCCCTGGGCTCACCTTCACGAAGCAGTAGTAGTGCCCGGCATGGCAGCTGTACCCAGAGTGCACCAGCACTGCGTAGAGCCCATACGTGACAGGGTCCCCATTCTTCTGAGACATGTAAGGGCGAAGGTTCAAGAACTCAGGGTACCCCACGTCCTGCAGAGAGAGGATGTCTCAGGAGCCTGCACAGCAGACGGCTTTCTTGCTAGAGCAAGAGCAGCTCAGCCGTCCTACAAATCCTGCCTCTCGAGGGAGGGGGACCTGCTCTCGCCAGGCAGAGGGCACAGTGAGGAAGATGCCAGGACGAGCAAAACTCCCTCTGTGCTGCACAGCTGGGGAAGGTCAGCAGGACTGTGGCAGAGCTCGCACTGGACCACCTCCCACCCTGCTCTGGGCAGCAGAGCCTTGGGCCAGGAGATAGCCCCCGCTCTGGATGGCCGAGCACTCACCTTTGTGATTTTGCCTCCACCAAAGTCAGCAAAGCGCTTCAGCGAGACTGTGAGAACGTTGGAGGCTCGGTGGATGGTGAAGCTCTTGCTGGCCGTCACTTTCTTCTCGCACCTGCACAGGAAGAGCTCAAGCTATTCAAGCTGTTCCACCACCCAGACGATGCCAGCCCTGGCCAAGCAGCACACCCCACGGCGATGACCCTGCTGACAGCGAGCACCGCTCCAGAGCACCTGCTTGTGGCCGTGTCTGCTGGCCCCGGTCCTCCCCACAAGAGGGGGGAGCTGAGGAGCAGCAGGCTTCATTGCAGGCTTCCGTGGCCACGTGCCTCACGGTTTAGCCATGGAGCAGGTAGAGAAGCCCTCCCTTACCGGAGCAGGCTTTCCGCCTGCTTCCCACCAGCACACCCACGGGCCCCTTCCCGCCCACAGCCCCACACACTCACTGGGCACACATGTAGGCGTTCTCCCCGCCCAGCAGGTCTGGCTTCACAAACAGCTCCAGCGCCTGCACTAGGTTTGTGGCTTCCTGCAAGGGCAGAGGAGAGCTCAGGGCACGAGTGGCCTGTCCATGCGACAGCCCAGCTCCCTGCCGAGACGCTGGCCCCGAGAGATAACGCAGAGCATGAGCACAGGGCCACAGGCTACACCACACCCATGAGCCTGCCACCAGCTAGGCACTCTGGCCAGCACGCCACGAGGGACGGCAGCACTGCCCTCCGCACCATGGAGCCTCGACGCAGGAGTCGTGGCCCACGCTCAGGCAGCGGGCACTGCTCTGCCAGAGAGAGAAGGCAGCGCCACAATGGAAGCGGCTTCCTCTCACCTGCACCGTGCCTTGAGGCTGGCCGGTTAAGGAGCCTTAAAAGAAGTAATGGTGCGGGTGCAGGAATGTCCCCCCGTGAGAGTAGAGCTCCTCCCCATCCCCGACCCTGCCCCAGTACCCCGATCTCCAGCGGCAGGTCCAGGTAAGAGTCGTAAGTGTCTGAGACGCTCTTGCACGCCAAGCACTTCACTGCAAAAGAGCAAGTGATGAGCACAGCCTGGTACAACACCTGTACCCGCCACCACCCCAGCACAGCGCAGGCAGCTGCGATATTCCCCCTCTCCGCGTTTGGGCTCTGGGAGGTGAGCACCAGGATTCACAGCCTGGCAAGGAGGAAGGCTGGCAGTTCTGCTGTGTGCTGGGACAGCAGCTGTTGCTAGAGAGCTGGCAGCACGGGTTCCTCTGCCGGTGGCAATGAGCTGGAGACCCACGGCCAATAGCTTTTTCCATCGCCACAACGGGGGTCACGAGCCGCAGGCACTGCCAGACTGACCAGCTGCAGCTCTGGGTACTTTACATATGCTTAGCAACTTTCCCAAAAGATTTTTACCGCAGGGCTCTCGGGGCAACAGCAGCCCTGAGCGTCACAGGCCCAGGACCTGGCAGCCAGCACTCACCACGGGACCGCAGGTAACCGCCAAAGATCTGGTGAACCAGCGTCGTGGCCTGGGTCTCGCGATCCAACCTGGAGACAGCAGCACCAGATCTCACACCGCCCCTCCGCAATGGCCACCCCCTGCGGGCCACCCCTCTGTCCTCGAGACAGCTCCCCTGTGCACTCTGGCCAGGGCTCCTGCAGAGCTCCAGGCGCAGAGGGAAGTCACAGCCTCTGCCAGTCTGCTCTCCCGGTGCCGCAGCTCGAGGGGTGGCACCAGGCTCCGATGGACACCTTCCTCGAGAAGGAGCAGAAACTCCTGGCCGGAGTTCAGAGCTGGGCACAGCAGACAGAGGCAACACAGGCTTCCCAGGATGGAGGGCCCACAGGAAAGCGGCTCAGCCCTAGCCCAAGCGCTGGGGCTGAACTAGCAGGCACGCCTGTATTCCTCAGCAACTGGGACAGGATCCAAACCCATAGCAGCCTCAGGATTTGGGGACAGAACCACAGCTCTACTATGGTGGAGGAGTCAGGAGAAGGGAAAAGGCAGACAACAGCCCAGAGCTGTGTCACAGAGGGGCAGGGAGCTGGGCCACCCACCCGAGGCCCCTGGAATCAGCAGCTCCCTCTGTGAGTCTGACCTGGGGGACACATTCACCCATCCCACAGACCCCTCCTGTGGGTGCAGGGGACCAGCGAGGGGACAGCGGGGAAGAGCAGCGACGGGCCATCAGAGGCCCCACGTACGTGGTACAGCCTTTCAAGCAGGCCTTCTGCATGGCATCGACGGTGTAACACAGGAACTCATGTGCATCCTCCTGTCTCCTGAAGCGGATGTGCTGGGCAATATCTGCAGGAGAGGGAAGAATCAGCCCCAGCGCGTGCTGCATGATGCAGGCCTTCCCCGCCTTCCTTGGGGCAGGGACTGTGGGGTTTGAGCCCCCTCAACCCAAACCAGATGTCAGACTCTTCCCGGCCACAGGGGAAGCCCCACGTGGCCCATGAAGGCGCCAGCCCCTGGCAGGCTCAGGGAGTCATCTCAGAAGAGCCGTTTGCCAAGACCTGCCCCCGTCGCAAAGGTTACGCTCCTGCATTAGCCACTGCTCTCCTGCATGGCTAGCAGGGGGAGGGGAAGGCAGCCATCCTTACTCTTGAGGTTTCGGACGAAGGATACCGGCTTTATTGCCTTGCCGCTGTTGGCAAAAGCCTCAATTGTGTGCTCCTCCATGAGGCACATCATGCAGAAGCCTCCTTGGTCACCTGGAGCAGGAGAGGAGAAGACAGGACGTTAACGACAGGACATGGCACCCAATCGCCGGAACCACACGCAGAGGTGCTGAGCACAGCACTGGCAGCAGGACAGGCAGGTGCTCCTCCTCCCACCAGCACCCCCGCCCCAGCCCTGCTGCCCGCCGAGCTGGGCCTCCCCACTCACAGCTGCGGCTGTGCTCCTTGGAGAGCAGGTAGTTGGCGAGCGGCGGCGTGTGGGTCAGGCACTGCACCGTGGAGTTGAGGAAGCAGGTGTTCCCCAGGTTCTCCAGCCCGGCACCGATCTGGTAGATCCGCTCCCACTTCATGGAGAGGCGCTCCACGGGGAAGAGCACCTTCTGGGGCATGGGGACCCCGTCCCCCCGTCCCCCTGGGGCATGGCCGCTGCCTGCGGGGAGAGGGGCGGTGAGCCGTGGCAGTGCGGAGTGTGGAGAGGAACCCCCTCGCCCGCTCTACCTACCCTGCTTGCCTGGTGGCTCCTCCTCGGCAGCCTCAGCCCCGGAGTTGAGCAGCACGTACGTCTCCTGCAGCTGCTCCAGCTCGCAGGAGAAGCCATGGCTGGTGGGCTCAACCTCCTTCTTCTGCAGCTGCATCTTCTTGGCTGAGGGGGCCAGCAGCCAGCCCAGCTTCCCATCCTCAGCCATCTCCCACCAGGTCCACTTCAGCACCAGCCTTGCTGCCTTCTTCAGCTTCTCCATGATTGATGTGGCAGAGGCTAGTGGCCCCAGCTGGGGGGAAGGGGTGGCCAGTTGAGTGGGAGCACCGGCCCTTTCCACTCTGTTCCCAATGCAGGGTGGTGTTGTCAGGGCAATAGGAATGCAGGCCTTGGCGTCACCCCTCCCATCCCATCCCATCCTGTCCAACCGCAGTCACCATCTGGGTCCCCACCGCTGTGCCCAAGTGTAGCCGCCTTCAAGAGCAGACTGCCACTTGCCTGCGCAATGGAAACTCCTGCCGCGCCTCCCCTGCACAGGGACGGGGACAGCACTGCTCCTGCTCTCCGCTGCAGCCGCACTCCCTCGGCACAACCCCCTGACTGCACTCCTTCCCTCCACGTCTGCCACGCTCCACGTCCCAATGTGGACTGAGGGTGAAGCTGTGCTTGCGCCTTGGCTGCAATGGCAAGGGGGCAGGGCCTGTCAGGGCGTGGCCGCTTGGGGTCTGTGACGTTCATTGTGTGCTAGCACAGGGTACCATGGCAGGGGCACCCGGCCCTGGCCCACTCCCGCCCCTGGCCCCGGCCCTTTCTACACCTTAGTCAGCCCTGACGGGAGGGCTTTGAAAGTGGCCCCGCAGCAGCTCCTGCCATCCTCCCAGCAGTGGGAATGGACCCCCTGTGATGCTGGGGAAGGCGTTGAACCCCACAGTCACCCGCATGTCCCCATGGGGAGAGAAGCAGATGGAGATAGGGGCAGCAGTGCCCGTGTGCATGCCGGGGGTCACCCCAGCCATGCTAACGTGCCCCTCCAGCTTTTTGGGACAAGACACCTGCACAGGAGCCGTCCTGCCCCGCGAAAGGCCATAGTCCCTCACACATAGTGGGGGCTCTGCCCCATTGTAAAGCCCCCCAGAGCCCCTGGAGGCCTGTACCCTTCCTGCACCCTGAACAGGGGGACGGGTGGTGGGTGGGGAGGGGGACAGCAGGGTGCCTGGTGCTGGAGGGCAGCCGGGGATTCTGCGGTGGGGAGGGCTGCCTGGCAAGAGCTGCTGAGGTGGCTCCCCCATGGCGGGGGCACTGGTAGACCGGCTACACAGTCGGGGCAGCTCCCACCATTCACGAGGGTTCGATTCCTTCACAGCTGCCAGGGCGCCAGGGCTGCGTGTGGCCAGGCAGGCAGGTGGCCCCAGCAGGGGGGTGTCCCCGTGCCCCGCTCAGCCCTGGCGCGAGTGCGGGAGTGCCCAGCATGGCCAGGAGCTGCCAGGTGCCTGCGACAGAGCGGTCCCTGCCCTTGCCCTCTGCAAGCGCGTGGCAGACGCTGCAGCCCAGGGACCCCCGCAGGCGGGCAGATTTTCATGTTCTCCAAGAATTGATACCAGTATGGACCAGACTAACATCTCAGGTTAGGTTTTTTTTTCTCCTGGCTGCTGGAATGCGCTCGTTTGACTTAGGGTTCCCAATGTCGAGAAACTCTTGCTTGGGGGGGGGCATGCTTCAGTATCAGGCACACGAGCCATCGCTTCTCTTGACGCAAGTGTAGCGCTTCACGTCCCACCCATCCACATTGCTCTTGTCCATCGCCCAGTCTGTCCAGAGACACTCTCCCAAGGAGGAGATGAAGCAGGGGATGGAGAGGTAGCACGAGATCTGTGCACAACAGAGACCATCGCCAGGCATCCCGAGGGGGGAACGCCGGGGCAGGAGGTGGGTGGGAGGAAGCACCATGGGGCAGCTGAGGCTGGTGGTCCTCCACAGCTCTGCTTCACCCACACCTCCAGCTCTGGACGAGGGATGCCAGGCTGCCCCTTCCCTGCGGGCTCTGGTGCTGGGATAATCAATAAATCTGTCGGGTTGAGGCTGGGCCGGCCACTAACAAATGACAGACGCTCTCTGTCAAACCCTCTCCCCTCCCAAAAGGAAAAGGAGAGAGAACAAGGGAGAGAGACTTTATGGTTTGGAAAAGAAAACTAAAACACCTTTAATGAAATAATAACAATAAAAGAAAACATAATAATAATAATAAAGAAATAATGAAATATATAGAATATGTACAAATACACACAAAACCAATACCGAACCCAACTCCCCCCACCCTGATGATGATACGTCCCCACCATGCTGCAGGGCTGGCACTGGGGCAGTCCCAGGCTGGACTGGGCAGCAGACAGGGACGGGATGCAGGAGCTGGACTCAGGCACTGGATTCTGGGATGCATGGATCGGGATCGACGACAGAAGAACAGAGACTCCTCAGATGTTGGCCATCGAAGAAGAAGAGAGAGAGAGAGACCCTCGTGATCCCTCAGCTTTACACTGAACATGATGTCTATGGGATGGAATACTCTGTTGGTCAGGTATGGGTCACCTGGCTGGTTCGCTCCTCCCTGCAGGTGCGACCCTTTTCACTCCCAGCACCCCAACACGGAGATTTAGCAGTGACCTTGGTCGCTCTAAGAACAAGGATAAGCACGGGCCTCTCTGCATCCCATTCCTTGTTACTGACTGTAAACATCAGGCCTTGGCACTGCTGGGAGAAGTCACTGTCTGGAAAAACTTGCTGCTGTTTCAGAAATTGCCGTTAGTGAGAGGAGACTTAACTAAAAAGTTAAAGCACTAAAACAGAATTAGTTCTGATTTAGCCCAAACCAGGACACTGGCTTTGTAAGCTATGGCTTCAAGTAGTAAAAATGTTCTCGAGACTGTAAACCAACAGGTGTTGCAGCCACTGGAGCAGAGACCACTTCTGTCAGGCCCATTTGTATCTCTGGAAGAGCAATTCGGATGCTCAGGGTACACAAGACATGTTGTAGGGGTAGCAGATATGGCACAGGGTCCTGTGGGAGATGTGTGCCCTGACAGGACGGCAGCTAGTGGCTGTGCACTGAAAACTGGAAGTCAAAGGGCACTGAAAAGCTACGTTTAAGCTACAGAAACTCATCCACTATATTTTAAACCTCAGTGATCTTATACATATAGGTACTCCAACAGAAGATTACTGGTACTATGGTAATTTTATGTCCTTCCAAAGGCATTAACCTTCTTGGCTTTTAAATGAGCTCTCCTTAGGAAAAATACCAATAAAGGGTTTGCACTAGAGCTGACATTGACAACTTTTTGACAGTCTCAGCAGTCAGCCCAACTACAAAAGGGAGTGTGAAAGCAAAGCAACCGATCCACACACACGAACAGGGTTGGTGGTGAAGAAGGCCCAAATATATTCAATAGCACATTATAGCTGCTAATTATTGTTGCAACATAGACCTGTTTAAAGAATAAAAATTATATGCTAACTCTCTTCTACACATTCTTGGAACCAGTTGTAATGATGCAAACGACTTAGATTTATTGTTTTGCTTTGACTTTGAGTATGCAATTTGTTCTTCATGACAAGAAAAAGAAATAAATCGCTACAGGAGCAATGATTTCTACAGCAATTTCATTAATAGTTTCAAATCTGCCACTTCATGCAGAAGTCCTGCAATTATTTTCCTTGTTAATGAATGAGTTTCCTTCATTCAAGACAAAAGGCTAAGAAAAATAGTGGTGGATCTCCTAACCGCCCTTTTCCCACACCTTTCAGGAAGCATCACCAATTTGTGAGTGGGAATGCAGAACAAACCAGGAACAGCTGGACAAAGCTGATACTCAAGTATTTCTACACTGTGTCACAGACAGGGAACTACAGAGGCATTCCAGACCCCGCTTCAAAAATGACCTGCCATGCAGAACACTTCAATTTCTCTGTGGGCTCTTCCGTGCTCACACAAAGTACTGAACCGCCAAACCTTGTACCCGTGTGTTAACAGTAACAGACAACTTCGGGTGACAGGTACAGGTACAGAGAATGGTTTCTCCATCATTTCACAGCTCTCTGTGCTTCTTGTAGCGCTCCACCGTTGCTGGACAAATGAGAGATGTCCTTCCTTCTGACTGGCCCTCCATCATTTTTCCTAAGATCGAGTTCAGTGGTTACCCACAACCTACATCACACGGGTAACTACAGGGATCTGTTCTGGGGTGATGTTATCAGCCTGAGTGCCTGGCTGTGTCCCCCTCACTCTGCTATTGAGATCTGCAGCCTTCTTGGGGCCAGCTTACCAAGCAAGCTATTTCTTAAAAGGCCTCATTTAAATTTGAAGTTGACCTAAAGATACTTTGTGAAATATGGGGATAAATCTCTTTTCCTTGCTCCCAGTTAAAGGACTCTGACAATGTGTTGCTCTCTGATTCAGACACTGGATTCTGCCTCACGAAACGTTGCTCTGTCGGAAACTGGGGAACAATACATAGGGAGAGTACTTCATGAAACACTAAGAATTTTTAAATTCTTTAGCATCAAAAGTAAAAAGCAACTACATTTGTTGACTACGCTTTTTCTTTTGTCCACCTGTATTATAACAGCAACCTGTATTACCGATAGCAAATGCACAGCCTGAGCGAAGGATCACTGGTCAGCTGACACTGAACTGTATGTTACTGTGTTCAGTGGCCCCTGCCCATGCACTATCCCCGTGTTAATGCTCGTACCGCAGGAATTACCAGGTGATATCTACCACAAAATACGTAGATTTGTGCCAATGACTACTAGAGCCAGGTTAGTTTGTGTACATAGACCAATTTCTTTTCATTCTGGTCCAAAGCAAGAACAGCAGCTGCTCTGGGCACCGTAATCCCACTGGGGAAGCTGAGGAACTCAGGGAAGAGAAAGACCTCACAGCACACATTGAATACACAGAGAAACAGAAAACAGGCAAATAGGTAATGAACTCCATTACATCCAGGCAGAACACACCTCCTTGGCCATGATAGTGTATTTCTGCTTTTCTTTTGTCTCTACAACAGCCCACCGACCCGCCAGGACCTTGGTTGCATCACGGCTATTGAGCCAAGGGTGTTCTTTATGCACGAGAGCGTGATGGTGTTTGCAGAACAAGAAAAACGCATTCACTGGTCGGCGAGCTCGTTGCTCTGAGGACTTCTCTTCGGTTCCATCAGCATCCCGCTCTAAACCATCCGCGCCAAGGAGTGACACCTAGCAGAAACAAAAGGGAAGGGGTGTAAACCTAGTTATCCATGCTTCTCCTGGAGACTGAGAGTCTTGTGTATGCTGCGTGTGGACACACAGCTGTCTCCAAAGGCCACCAGTTCCCTCCAGAAGACCTGGAGTTCTACACCAGACCTCCTCACCTGACTGTCCAAGGTTCATTCACGCTCTCTGCAAGACTCAAACTCCAACTTGCAAGTGGAGCAGATTTCTAAGCTGAGGACCATTCTCTAGCAACAGTCCTAAAGGGCCTGGAGGGAGGAGATCCTTCCTGTGCCCTCCCTACACCCTCGAAGTCATTTCAGTGGGATGAGGTGAGCAGAGCTACCTTGGATCCCAACCACCTGTGTTTGCAACTGCAGAGCGCACAGGAAGGAAAGTGCACAGGGAACAGTGGTTTCCCCACCTCCTGCCCTTCACTACTCAGCCTGGGAGCTGTGCTGCAGTGCAGCCACCGCACAGCTGCCCAGTCAGAGAGAGAGGGCAAATCTTGAAGGAACACACTGCCAAAATATGCTCTCTGTGCTTACGGGGCAGTGCATTGTTCCTACAAGGGGTGCACCACAGGAGATGAGTCCTTACTGGATGAGACAGAAAACCATCTCCTACCTAAGTGCAACACGGTGATTTTATACCACATGGTGACAGTGGCCTGTAAGGTCAACAGAAAACTGTCAGAGTATCAGGCTCCTCCTTGCAGCTCCTTATTCTTGTCAAGGTCACTCTTCCTTATCAGTAGGTGGCTCGAGGCAGTCTCCTCAGCACTGACCTCTCCCTTCCTGCCTTAGGAAGGCGCCCAGGAGAGGCAGATAGGAATGTTATCCCCACAACTGAAACATCCCATCTCCGTAACACATTCCCACTTGTTACAGAGGATGAGTCTAACTGTACATTTGTGAGGTGCCACATCGTCGGGTCCTTACGGAAAACGGGTAAGGCTGGTGCCATTGAACCATACCAAGTGTTAAACCAGAGACAGATTATTCCACCTGTGCTTTCAATATTCTGCGGGATAAGCTGAATTTCACACGCAAAGATAGTAAAAATGGTTGACATCTTTTTTCTTCTTTTTCCATTTTAATCTTTGTATTTTTTTAATCTTTAAAAAAGAAAGAAAACTATTAGCTAGGCATGTCCTCGCAGCCACTAGAAGCAGATACCAAGCACAGGCGAACTTCATGTCTACAATAAAAAATTTTAAAAAACATGTCAAAACCCCTCCTTGACACTATGAGCTAGGACTGCTGGGCGCAATAGGGAAATCTGACTCCCTGCCCAAGAGAAGTGAATTTTCACACACAAATTTGAAGCAAACAACCGGAAGTCATTACCCTGACACTTCCAAAGTACTCATCAACAAAGGCCACCGCGTAGCAAACAAAACAAACGATCTGCCGAACCAAGCGCACGCAGAAGGTAAATCATGTTTACTCACACACCTACCTTGTGTGTGCATCCTCACCTAAAAAATGCCTCAAAACTGCCTCTCAGTAAAAATACATGCTTAACACATGCAAACTGCCAAATCAGGGGATGGCTTAAGAGATCTACCGCCTAAGTAAGGGGCAAAGAAATACATAAATAAATAAAACCAGCACATCACATCTGAGGACCGAAGGCTGCACAAGCAAGTGCTGCCCGCACACAGTCTGGCCCCTCACAGCCGTCTGTTTACACTGTGCAATGTCAATGATAATCCTAACGGGAGCATGGCTGGCTTGCCAAGAAAACAGCACAAACATCAAAACAAACTGAACCTGTGACTGGTTACCCAGCTAGATCTTTATAAAGCAAAAAAAAAAATAATGGATGAAGTCTCACAGGGGCTTCTTGCCAGCAAGAGAAAGAAGCTGGGCTAAGTGCTGGTCCCACAGGCAAAGCCAGAAGCAGCTCTGTGGTTGATTCTCAGGAGAAGGGCATGAAAAGAGGTCTAGCCTTGTCACTGCAGGGCTGCCTCGCTGCTTTCTGGAAGATGCCTACTAGAGCACTAGGGTTTCAGCCTGCAGCAGCAGAAGGGAAAGCTGTGACCCCTGTACTTACACCAGCTGCCTGAGCCCTGGAGCCACACTGGGGCAAGCGCCTCCCCAGAACCATCTCACACAGCAGCTCCAGCCGTACAGCTCCAGCCATGCCTGTACGTATCCCACCCATTTCAGTGATCACTAATTCTGGTTTTGGCTGATCTCTTCTCTGTGTGTTTCTTGCTGGTTAACTCAGTGGCCTTTTGGCGACACGCCCTTGTATGCAGCAGAAACGTGTGTGAGCAGTTGCTGCCCCTGCAGACTCCAGCAGCACAACCAAGCGGAAGGACCTTCAGAGCCCGCTGCTGGAGGGAAGAACTGAACCGAAGTGGGTTCAGAGATGGGAACCTACGTCATCAAACGGCATCTGCCGGGGGGGGGGGGTGAGTCCCTGCCCCTCGCCAGCAGCAGCTGCCCCCAGCAGTGAAGGACGGCCTGGCAGCTCGTCGCAGCCTGACGTCACGCGTGGGCCGGCGGGGATGGCGGCAGCGCGGAGGGAAGCTCGGCCGAGCGGCGGGCCGGGGCGGACAGCCGGACCAGGCGCCCGCCGAGACCGGGAAGCCCGAGGAGGAGCCCCGGGATCCGGCAGGTTCCGCCAGTGCGGCTGCGCGGCTTGGCCGTTGCCAGGAGCGACCGCGGGAGATTTAAAGGGCCCCGGGGAGCGGCGGCGACCGGGACGTGACGCGTCAGAGGGGCGCGGCGCGGGAGGGCGCGCGGGCGGGGAGGGCGCTCCAAGCAGCCCGGCGGTCCCGGCCCGGGACAGCAGTCCGGGTGGCTGCCGGGCCGGCGAGCGCTCCCTCGGCGGCAGAAGGAGCGTTCCCGCGGGGTCCGCCCCGGAGCCGCCCGCCGCGTCCCCTCAGGCAGAGCCGGCGCGGACAGAGAGCCCCGGTCGGGCGGCAGGTCGCGGTGCCCGCCCGGAGCCTCCCCCGGCGGCCAGGTCAACCCCTGCCCAGGGCGTGCGCGGGCTGCGGCGGCCGAGCCGCGGGCCAGCCCGAGGCTGCGGAGCGCTGCGGAGAGACAGGGCAGTGGGTTCACGGCCACGCTCCTGTAGCGGACACCCCTGAGAACAAGGAGGCACCTCGGACCCTGGTGACCTATAAAAGCAGAGCTCCGGTACAGTCTCTGCCCTCTGGCATCAGAGCAAAAAAACAAATGGGAAGCTTTAACAGATCCAGACACTCGTGAGCAAGGCCTGCACAGAGAACCTGCCCCAGCAGCGCCCAGTGGGCACCGAAAGGAGAAACCATCCCAGCAGTGGGTACCAGAGGAAGAAACACTGAGGGCTCGCAGTGGGTGACTCTGTTAAAAGGCACTGAAGGGCCCATCTGCCGACCCGACAGAGAGTCACGGGAGGTTTGCTGCCTTCTGGGAGCTGAGATCCGAGATGGAGCTCAGGAGGTACCGCAGCTTGTCAAGAGCATGGCTTGCTATCCACTGTTGCTCTTTCATGTGGGCATGAATGACCTAACAAGTCACAACCTGTGTAGAATCAAAGAAGACTACAAAGTCCTAGGGACAACAGTGCAAAATTCAGGTGCCCGAGTTACCTTTTCCTGCATTTTACCAGTTAAGGGGAAAGAGGCAGCCGCAAATCAACAGATAATGCACATCAGCTCTTGGTTTTGCGGCTGGTGCCATCGTGAGGGGTTTGGGGTTTATGACAGTGGGGCATCCTTTGACATTAACCTATTGGGGAGGGGTGGAGTTCACCTGTCTGGCAGAGGCAAGGGTATCTTTGGTAAAAGGCCGGCCAGCTTGGTAAGGAGGGCTTCAAACTGAATGTGCCCAGGAGTGGGGTCTAGGGTGGCAACGCCCCTGCCGTTTCATTTGACTGGGGAATAGACCAGGCGAAGCAGAGCAGCAACAAGTGTCCCACAGCTGCCTCTCCAGAAGAAAACCGGAAGGCCAGCTCCCTCCAGGGCATGTCTAGCTATGGTAGATCCTCCTCTGTCCCTCCAGGGAAACCTGCGTGCTCAGTTACCTCCCCAAAATGCCTGTACACCAGCGCACGCAGCACAGGGAGCAAACAGGAGTCACTTGGAAGGGATATAGAAACACTGCCAGAGAACGCAGGGATGCAACCAGGAAAGCTAAGGCCCACTTGGAATTAAAGCTAGCCAAAGATGTCAAAAACAACAAGAAGGGCTTCTTCAAATACATTGGCAGTAAAAGAAAGACGAGGGAAACTGTGGGCGCATTGCTGAATGAGGCGGGTGCCCTGGTGACAGAGGATATGGAGAAGGTGGAGTTGTTAAGTGCTGCCTTTGCCTCAGTCTTTACTACTAAAGCTGACCCTCAGGAGTCCCTGACCCTGGCACTAGGGAAAGAAGTCAGAAGAAAGGAAGACTACCCCTTGGTCGAGGAGGATTGGGTTAGGGATCTTCTAGGTAAACTAGACACTCACAAATCCATGGGCCCTGATGGGATGCACCCACAAGTGTTGAGGGAACTGGCGGATGCCATTGCAAAGCCGCTCTCTCCCCTAAAATAAATGAACCAAAGCTTACTGCACATTAGTGCGGAAATAAAAATGTATGCTCAGCTCCAAGAATTTAAGTGGTGTTCAGGAGGTTGTTTTCTTAAATTGTGAACCATTTAACCCGAGTCATCACCCTGAAGCAGCAGTTCTACTCTAAAGAGGCTTTTTAGCAAGATGGGTCATCATCCTCTAGGATGAACACACATTTAGGAGATCCAAGACAGAGTAAGTCAGATCTTGGCTGTTACACAGGCACCACTTACTACAGGAAGACACACGGTCGCTCTTTGCTTCAACTTTGGAGTGAATCTCTGCAATGGTCAACCACAAAAATCCTCAGGATTTAGCCCCACTGATGGAAGGACTGAGGCCACAGACTGACTTCACACTTCACCTTTGCAGCATGGCCTGGAAGCCCCCCGCCCCTTAAGTATGTCGAGCTACATAATCTATCCTCTGTGCCCTCTCTTCTCTCCTATAATATAGGGGGTCGTTCATAACATGAACAGGTAAAATATTTCAGCCCCTGTATTTTAATAAATCTGTGTTTCCAAATCTTTTCCCCCCATTTTTACTTATTCAAGTTCTCCTAAGTTTTGACCTGCATTTCAGAGACTTTTTTGGGATTCATTTGTTGCTGATGCCTCTCTCAGTCAAATGTAGGATTGGCATAATGAAAAATGTTCTGATTCTCTATTACATCACATAGGTCTTTTCCTCTTAAAAAAGGGATGCTGACATAGTGTGATGAACTTGTTTTCCTTTGGATTGCTTCATCTACCATATTGCTACCACACTTCATGGGCACTTCTGTCATAATTGTTGATATATTCACATACTATTAATATAATTATGAGAGAAGCTGTCCCATCAAAAAAAAAAAAAAATCAAATCAAATGCAAAACACAGCTAACATGGACACTTTCATTCATTTTTTTTGTATGGAAGATTTTGGCAAGACACAGCGTAACTACTTAGACAAGGCACTCCATGGTCACGTGAATGCACATATGATTATATGACAGCACAAGTTTTACTGGCATTATTTACTTTTTGAATGGCAAAACATCAGTGGAATCCATTTAGAGGACTTTTCAGATTCTATTTATTTACCCAATTTTTTTTCCCCTCAACACATCATCAGTACCATGTTAGTTGCTTGTTTTGTACGGGAGATGGGAAGCTGGCAGACAGAAGCAAGCCAAAATACTGACTCCTGCTCTCCCTCTCAGGAATCCCTGAGTGCTGGCAAGCATCCCTAGCAGCAGGCTTTTGGAAAGAGAGCTGGACCTGGACTGTACCAGAACCGAAGCATGGGTTTAAGCTTGGCCGTCAAATAGTTCCCTGGAAAGTCAGAGTCTTTGCAGGATTTGGGGCTTAAAAGTATAGAAGCTTGTCCCGGTTTGGCTGTGCAGTTCCAGGGCAGCCAGGGCAGCCAACCCGAGTTAGCTCCAGGGGTAGCCCACACCATGATGGCATGGTCATTCTAAAGGGGGAAGGTTTGCTGAGGAGAGGGAGCTCCTGTGGGGTTCCTCTGGCTTCTCCTCAGGACTGCCCTCTGGCCAATGGGGACAGCTGCATATTCCCTTGGCTAAGCACGTCTCTGTTGGTATTGGTGGTGTTTTCACTAAATCTGCTGCACTTCTACCCCAGGTCTGCTCTCCTTTTCCCAATTCCCCTCCCTGGCTGGTGAGGGTTCACCAGGTGACAGAGTGACTGTTACAGCTTAGCCCCGGGTACAGGCTCAATGTAGACAAAGATACACGAAACCCAAAGTGCAAAGTCTGCAAGAACTGGAATTTATGAACCATATCACAAAAAAAGTCTTTTCTTCTACAGTACGAGTAAAAATACCATGTATCTTTTAAGGCAGATGCAATGGCTTTTAAAAGTTAGCAGGAGGGCAGACAATTAAAACCAGCTAATGAGATTTTACAAGACATTTCTCAGCGTAAGGATGACAAGTGAGAGATGCTATGGAAAAAGTAGGAATACTCCAACAAGACAAAAGTACGGACAGCTTTGCTTACAGGAAGCCATAGATGCTTTATAACAGCACCAGAGGATGCTTGTCAAGGCTGACATTCATGATCCACTGACAGCAAGAGATACCTTCAGGGTGATGTTCTATACCTCCCTTTGGTGCAGATACAGATCGAATAGAAGAGAGAGATTACACCAGTAAAAAATTAACAATTTTTTTTTTTTTTTTTTTTTTTTTTTTTTTTTTGTATGTGTGTGTGCTGGCTGTATTATTTCCTTTCTAGTCCTAGAAACAATAACCAAAGAATGACAGTTTTATTGGATCACTCAGAAATACTTATACCTAATAGGGCTTCAGAGACAAAAAAAATAATATTCCTTAACAAAAGAGCTGGATGGTGGGGTGGAGCAGGGGAGAAGAATAATTGTTTCGTTTTTTACAGCATACGTTTCTATTTCAATGAGACAACTGTATGCAAGTCTTCATTTTTTTAAGTGTTCATTAAAAACAAGTGTTTGATTACCTTCATGAACATTAAGTTTTGTTTTCCTCCTATCATCCTCTGTTATTTACAAAACCTGATACAGACAGGAGACTGACTTCTGCGGTCCTCGCTTTGGGACTATCTCACCCCACAGTTGACCTGTCACCAAGAATGCTGCTAGTGGTTGTGTTGAACCAGCTGCACTCACCAGGCATTGCCCAAACTACATCCACAGACACAGAAATCCTTACAAAGCTCTTCAAAAGCAACCAGGCGCCGTAAGGCACACAGTGATACAGGCTAGAAAGAAATCCAAGACCTGCAGAAGCAGAACCCGGGAGATGTGAATTTTGACTACGGTGGTTTTGACTTCCCTGTGGGAAGGTTCTCTGTGGAAGAATGTTTGAACTTCAGCAACGCTCATCTCACCTCCATGAGGACAGTGGAAATGAATTTCTGGTTTCCTGTTACCTTAAAACCCCATTTCCTGGAGTCCAGCTGGGCCCTCAGCTGACTCCATGCAGATAACCGGTAAAAAGGAACAAAGGGAAAGTTTCAAGTGGATTTCCCACACCTTCTGCTCTGTTTTACACGATGTAATTCTCTACTACCTTATAAAAACAAATACCAAAGAGAGAAAAGGGGACCAAACTACGGCACTAATAGCTTGGTGTACTGGGGGTGACCGAGGCAGAGACCTGAGCTGTTCCAACAAAGAAGCAGGCGACTGGGACGTGAGTTCATGTTCTCACAGGTCTAGTGGGCTGAAGAGGTATTTGAATTTTCAAATAAACGCAAAAGGAGATTGCTGGCAGTAAAATACACCTACATCATGCAACAAGTTTTTTAAAAAATAAATTTCTTTTCACTCTGGAATAACTGAACCAAAAGATTTCTATAATGAAGAACAAGAACTGGTTGACACTAATTACTGACTAGTCAGTGAATATATTCTTTATTGTCGCACAGCTGAAAAACATTAATGAGCCTTCTAATTTTCAGCGATGTGATGGTTTAATGGAGGACGTGCCGAGACTCAATGGAGCCCTGTTTGCTAGCAGAGGTTTGGGACAGACTGTCACGACATGAAATCCTTGGCAACACAGCAACAGGTCTCACTTAATTTTTAATGACATGCTCTTCCATCTCCAGAAATTTTTTTAAACTGACTTAAAACTCAGATCTGAGTTGCTTGCTTTGTTCTCTAACATATAAAATTAAGCCCCAAGATCAAGAGGATGTCAACAGCACTTTTTAATTTTTTTTTTTTTTAAGTGAATCTTTTGTACCTAATACTCTAAAGGGCGTTTCAAGTGCTGGCACTCTCCAAATCTGCTTTTAAAATGGAAACCACACAGACAGCAAGTGCACAGGATGGCACAAGAACCGAACAAGAACACCTCATCCATTCAATGCATAGAATAAGCTTGCTTATTCTGTGCAAGGAATCCTCTGCCCAGGTGTGCTTGTGTCACCATTTCAGGCAACTGTACTAAATGAACATGAACCTTTCCATAAGACTTAACCATAATATAAAAAAATAAAGCTTGAAAAGTCAGGAGAAGATACGTAATCTACTGCAATGTCTTTTAATGATAGTTGATTTTAAACAAAAATTTCTTTTTTGTTTTTCTTTCTAGTTCTCTTCTTCTATAGAAGAGCACTCCCTCGCGGGCAGCGGCACAGCAGCAGCGGAAGGGAAGTGTCTGCCAGGGGTCACCCAGCGCCCCGGGACCCCCGTGGCTGTGGCACACAGGGCAACGTCACTGCTGGACAAAGCACCCAGGTCATCGTGGGTCATTGTCCCTACTTTTAACGGGTCTGCGTGGCAAGGTTTTGGTAGCGGAGGGGTTACAGAGGTGGCTTCTGTACAAAGCTGCTAGAAGTTTCCCCTGTGTCAGATATAGCCAATGCCAGCTGGCTTTAAGACGGACCCGCCGCTGGCCAAGGCCGAGCCCATCAGCGACAGCGTTTTTCGCCTCTGTGATAACGTATCTAAGAGAGTGAAAAAGCTGTTGTGCAGCAGTAATTGCAGCGAGTGAGGGGAGTGAGAATATGGGAGAGAAACATCCTGCAGGCACCAAGGTCAGTGAAAAAGGAGGGGCAGGAGGTGCTGCAGGCGCCGGAGCAGCGATTCTCCTGCGGCCTGTGGTGAAGACCACGGTGAGGCAGGCTGTCCCTCTGCAGCCCATGGGCGGTGGAGCAGATGACTGCCTACACCCCGTGGAGGACCCCGAACCGGAGTAGGTGGGTGCCTGAATGAGGCTGTGACCCTGTGGGAAGCCTGCACCAGAGCAGGCTCCTGGCAGGACCTGTGGCCTGTGGAGAGAGAGAAGCCCACGCTGGAGCAGGTTTGCTGCTGGTGACCCCGTGAGGGGGCTCACGCTGGAGCAGTCGGTTCCTGAAGGATGGCACCCCATGGAGGAGACCCACGTTGGAGCAGTTTGTGGAGAACTGAACCCGTGGGAAGACTCACGCGGGAGAAGTCATGGAGGACTTTCTCCCGTGAGGGGGACCCCACATTGGAGCAGGGGAAACATGTGAGGAGTCCTCCCCCTGAGGAGGAACGAGTGGCAGAAAACAACAGAGTGATGAGCTGACCCCAACCCCCATTCCCTGTTCCGCCCCTGCACTGCTGGGGGGGGAGAGGAGGGAGAGAAATCGGGATCAAAGTTAAGCCCAGGAAAGAAGGGAGGGGTGAGGGGAAGGTGTTTTAAGATTCTAAACATAGAAAAAATTAATCTCATTATGAAAACTAAGTGGTGCATGACATTGCAAATATGTAACTAAAAAAGTATTTTGTATTTTTAAAAAGGACTCAAAATGTCCTGAACACAAATAGGACAGGACTTCGGACAATCTTTATAAATACAACGACCACCCCAGTTCTCTGAAGTCTTTCATTATGTTGCTGTTTGCGGTCTTTTTCCCTCCATTTGAATGGTCGTTCCCCAGGCTGAATGCCAACAGCCACTTATTAGGTAAAACAAATCAGTACATTTATCTTAAACTTGTCAGTGCTGGAAGGTACCAGCTACCAGGCTTGTGGGAGTCGGCTCCTGGACCTACAAAAATAACCTTTATAAAGTGAGATATGGTTTAGGAAATGGTTAAGCCTTTATTTTCTACTATGCTTTATCCTAATAAACCTAATCCCTGAAAAAAGTCAGGACCTCAAACGCTAATTATTCATTTTGTAAAAATAACAAAGTGCCCAGCACTTTCCCAATGGAGGTGCTGAGGCTGGGCACAGCAGGTTTGGCTCTACTTTGAACCAAGCTTTAAGGAACCTCTCGCGGATGAAATGGCAAGCCACCCACCCTGCAGGAAACGCTCACTCTGCCCGGGCAATGCAGCTGCTGCTTGGCAGAAACACACCACTTCCACACCAAAACGAAACACCGACACCACTCCAACACGGTACACGTCCCCCAACCCAGCAGCTCCGCAGTAGGTGAGCATTAAGTGCGGAAGGGAAGGAGGTGGCACGGGAAACAAGCCTGCCCAAATGGCACAGCAGTGTGGGAGCAGGAGGGATTGGCACGCCATGGGCGATGGGTCAGGGAAAAGGAGGAGGAGGCAGCAGAAATGCGGCCGCTACCCAGTGCCAAAGGTGACCCGTGCCGGGGCTGCGATGCAATGGCCAGTAACCGCATCACGGCACTGGTGCCCGCACTGGATACAGCGGGGCCGAAAGGGAGCAGCTGGGGTGCTGGCCCCAGGCAGGCAGGCAGGGAGGAGCAGGCAGGCAAGGGCTGCAGGGCAGCCCAGCCCAGGGCACCCCACCGGCTGGCTGCCCCCCAGGCTGGCAGTGCTCCCGGGCACAGCGAGGGGCACGGCTGTGCGCCAGCTGGTGCAGCTGCTGGGGTGCGGGGGGACAGGTCCCATCGGCCAGCCAGGCACCGCTCCTGCTGTCTCCAACCCCCGGGTGAGGGGCAGGGCACGTTGGCTGCTTTGGGGCTCCTGCGCCCCCGGGTCACCTCTGCAGTCATATCGAGCCCCCACTCAGTGTTTTGGGAAGAGGGAAATGACAGGGAAGAGGAGAAGCCACGCTGGCGTTCAGCAGCTCTGCTGAGCCATGCCCTCACAGGAGACCTTCACAGGCCCAGAGGAAAGCCAACGCGGTGCTAGAGGCTTACTCGGAGCAGGCTCCCCGTGAGCTCAAGGTTGGAGGAGAAGGAGGACGCAGAGCAGGGGCCAAGCCTGGGCAGCAGGGGAAGGGGTTGGAGGTGCTTACTTCTGAAGTGGCTTTGGAACCCAGCCCTGGGGGTTCCAGGTGCCAGCCCAGGGGGAGCAGGCAAGGGTGGGGCGGGCAGGGAGGCAAAGGGAAGCTTACACCGAAGGCTCACCCTTTTAAAAGTAAACTTAAAACAAAACCCCAACCACAAGCAGCATGCACCGTGGAAATAAAACACCAGCCAACCCGCCCAAATGATGGCCTGCAACTGTCTCTGTGGAGCAGCTCACTGGTGCAGCTGAGGGGAACACTGCTCACCACAAAAGGACGCGAGCTAAAGAGTCTGAAGTAGCCAGCCAGAACCCTTTTGCATTGACTTTTTTTTTCAGATTGTGTGGCTTTCTTCCACAGTCACTTGAAAAAAGGCAGTTGGCTGAAGACTCGTGTCTTAAGCAAAACAGGCCACCTCCTATTGCAGGGCTCACTGCAGCCTTCAGCAGCTGCAGAGGCAGGAACAACAAGAAACCCAGCAAGTCACAGGCCACAGCTACACTTACTGCACTGAAATGTTAACGAGACTCCAGTGATACACTCCTCCAGCCAAAATTCCGGGTCATAAAGCACAGAAGACAGCCACTTCTTGGAGCGAGAACTGCCTTTCCAGACACGAGGCACTAACCTCCCCAGGCGCCAACCAACGGCCACAGCAGGTCTGCCCACAGCCACGCACATCCCCTGGGAAAACCCACCCAGATCAGCCCAGTGCTTTCCTTTGCCTGGAGCTCCTGGAGAGCAGGCAGGAGGTGCCCTCGCTGCATGCTCTGTGCAGCGTCAACACCAAGGAGATGGGCACTGGAGAGCAGCGCCAATCCCCCCACATGAGGTCAGTCACCCCGGGGGTGGATACACTGGGACACCTGCACTCCTAAACCTGGCTCTGCTCCTAGGTGAAGGAGGCAGGACCCACCCAGCCAGAAAGCTTTGTCATCCTTTTGCTCCAAAGCAGCAGTTCTTTTTGCTCCTACGTCTGCTGCCACAACAGGAGAGAGTGCCAAGAACCCCGGGAGGGTGAGCAGAACAAACGTCTGAAATCCCAAACACAGAGGAGGCAGAGGCACTGCCTTGCAGGGCTTCCCCCCAGAGCCATTTCTCAATAGCACGCTTCTCCTCCAGAGCACAGAGCAGGCTGTGAAATGCATCCACCTCTCAGACAGGAGACGAGCGCTTGTCTGCAGAGCAGTACAGAGCACAGCAGCAGCACAATCCAAAACCCACTGACTTTTAGCAGGTTAAAGTAGGGGAGAAATTTTGACAGACTGAATAGTTGCATGACAGCAATGAAAACAGCGGTCCAGAACTGAGGAAGCACTCACATACAGACCCTGAAACATTTTCCACATAGATCAGTAATAGTATTTCTCTTTTTTCTGAAGGCAGCATTTTAAGCATCAGGAAGGAGCTTTTAATGCAGACTAGATTCCTTAGTGCAGTGGTTTAATTTGATCACAGAAGTAGGAGATACAGCTGAAGGAACTTCTGTTTTTGAAGTTTTGAAAAACTCTGTTTTTGGAAACACCACCATCTCTCAAAACTATGCAGATCCACTTAAAATCCTTTTGCGTCTATCAAAATTTGTAATGATTTTGAAAACAGATGTACCGTCTCATTACACAGGTTTCAAGTGTCATCTAGTGGCTATTTTCCACTTTTATTTCAACTTGGTATTTAAAAATAACTTTCCCCCCTTTTTAAATTTTGAAAAGTTTGTTATTTCTATCACTTACTGTTATTTTATTATGCCACTCTGGCTCCTGCAATGGTAAGCAGATGCCCAAGTTTAAGCATTCAGATGGACTGAATCTGAGCCATAAGACAGCTGATTTCAGGACTAAAGAATTAAAAGAGAAAGAGAAAAAAAATCTTATCCATCTTGTCTATAGAAACAAAACAAGGCACAAATGTCAGTTCATGATTTAGAGCTTTTTCAGTACAACTTAATGACTTCTTACAATGAGAAAATTCTGATGCGTTAAAGTCCATAATAAAGTGTATAAAATCCACAGTGCCGTGTCAGGAGGTTTGTGTTTTACACTAACCCAACTGGTGATCTCACACAGGCCCAAAACTTCGATACCCAGCTCAGGTTGGTGATTTACCATATTACTCTCATAATGGGAACAATTAGTTCAGGTCTTCTGTCTCCCACCTCAAATATCCTCTTATTCGCCAAGAATAAGGAACGGAGCTGACCAGGTGCCCAGAAAAATGGCTAAACCTGCACATGCAATGCAGCGTGCCCAAACAGCCATCAGACCTGCACTGCATGCCAGGCAGACATGGCGGGAAACATGCAAAGCACATCAAATCCTGAATCCCATGTGTCACAAAGACATGTAAGTCCATTTATGCTGCAGCCTGCTAGAACTCGGTGACACGACGCGCTGTACGTAAGCCCTACACCAAATTAGAAGCCAGTTACATCCCTCGGTGAGTGTTTGATATTTGACATTTTGCTTTCCCCAGATCACGTCTGTCACGTAACTTTTCATAGGCTGTTACGGAAATTCAACTCTGCAGGCTTCTAAAATTTCCTGCTTGTTTAGGCCATGGAAGTTACACTACATATACAAGAACAAGCCCTTCTTTACACAGGAACTCGCATTAGTAAATCAAAACCAACTCAGCTGCCTCCAGTTCTTATTTCAGTCTCAGAGCTGTTGATTCTCAGTTACCTTAGGCTGCTTCCTCAACACCACGAAGCTCAGAGGATGCCAGGGGAATAAAGCTGTACTGAATGTTGATACTGATTGACAAGCAGCTGAATATGAGTCAGCAGTGTGCCCAGGTGGCCGAAAAAGCCAACAGCATCCTGGCTTGTATTAGGAACAGCGTGGCCAGCAGGAGTAGAGGTGATTGTCCCTGTCTACTTGGCACTGGTCAGGCCACACCTCGAGTGCTGTGTCCAGTTCTGGGCACCTCAATACAAGAAGGACATTGAGGTGCTGGAGAGAGTGCGGAGAAGGGCACAAAGCTGGTGAAGGGCCTAGAGAACAAGTCTTATGGAGAGCAGCTGAGGGAACTGGGGCTGTTTAGTCTTAAGCAAAGGAGGCTGAGGGGAGACCTTACTGCTCTCTACAACTGCCTGAGAGGACACTGTAGAGAGGCAGGTGCTGGTGTCTTCTCACAGGTAATTAATGACAGAACAAGAGGGAACGGGCTCAAGCTGCACCAGGGTAGGTTTAGGCTTGACATTAGGAAAAATTTTTTCACTGAAAGGGTTGTCAGACATTGGAATAGGCTGCCCACAGGGAGGTGGTTGTGTCACCATCCCTTGATTAAAGGTCATTTAGATGTGGTGCTTGGCCATATGGTTTAGGGGTGTCCTTGGTACAGTAGGGTTGATGGTTGGACTCGATGATCTCAAAGGTCTTTTCCAACCTGAATGATTCTATGATTCTAATGTTGGAATTTACAGCCATGACATATGTGGCTGCCAGTGTGTCACAAAACCCAGACTGATTTCAGATGAAAGAAACTACAAAGCTGAAGCCTCACAAGGCAAATCATTCACTACTTCGATTTAGGTTAAACAGATTTATGAGCTTAGAAATAGGACTAAGTTACTGCAATTTGAGTAGCTGAGCTGTACAGCACTTCAGCCTACAGCAAAAGCCAGGTCAAGCACATTTTTGGCTTATGAAAGTCACACGATAGGAGGATTTGAATGCAGAAGATTCAGTGGAGGAGGTTTCTGGAATATACCTACTTTACCTCACCACTGGGACAAGAGTATTCCCTGTGGAAGCTGCAAATACTCAGTTATCAAAACTTTCTGCTGAAACATATCCTTAACCAGTGGTCTGCTGCAAGGTCCATCCCAACAGTGCCAGACTAATGTTCACACCACAACACTCACCAGGTGTCCACATTCCAAAGACCGCCGTGACCACAGAGAGGCCTCCATGTGTGAAAACAATGTGCATGGTGTGTCCCACCACACACCTGGTCATGCACCCAACATGTAATGGCCAGCTCTTCATGCATCTCTGACTACACAAAGGGGGACACAGCAGTAGCTGGCAACTGACTGCAGTGGGCTATCCCACTACAGCCCCCGTTTGAGATACAGGCTTGCAGTGACATTACCCAACCTCAGTGTTCACAACTGAACACACTGTTAAAAGGCTCAGGCACAGAATCAGATGCTGGCCAGACACTGCTTATCCAGCTCACTCTAACATAGAGTTATGTCAACCACCATAGACGTTGGGAGAGGGCAGGTTTAGACCGGATACAAGGAAGAAGTTCTTCACCCTGAGAGTGGTGAGACACTGGCACAGGTTGCCTGAGGAAGCTGTGGCTGCTCCATCCCCGGCAGCGTTCAAGGCCAGGTTGGATGGAGCCTTGAGCAGCCTGGTCTGATGGGAGGTGTCCCTGCCATGGCAGGGGGTTGGAACTAGATGATCTTGAGGTCCCTTCCAACCCAAACCAGCCTATGATTCTAACCCAAGAAAGCTGCTGCCCAGAGTCAAAAGCAAACAAGGACTGCCTGGAGCTCAACATGTACCCTTCACTCCTCAATTTCTGCATGAAGGAAATACAATACTGGATTCACAGAGGCTTAATCTAAGATGGGATTAAAGATAGAAATATCAGCTTGAGTTGGAGGAAAATGAGGAAGCAGGCATCTTCCTGAACAGTGTGGTAGTACTAGATGCCACAGCTAACCAGCACACTCTTGAATCTTGTTACCTACTTTAAGTCACAGGTCACAACCTCAGCAAGGCCACTTTCTTCAGCTGACTACACTGATTCACAGTACGTAGACGATCTGCCCCATGTTATCAATAAACAACTTGCACCCTCTGAGCTCTATAAACTATTACCTCTGGCTTGACAGCAGTAAAATTTACCCACCTTCTTCCTACCAGGACTCCTTGATAAATGGCAACTGCTGCTCAAACCAATGCTAACTAGAGATGAAATACTTGAAGATTTTGAAGTATTCGCCTAACCTCTAGCAAAGAGATTATTCTTGGTGAAGATGTTACAGTCTGGAAGAGCTGCAGGCTGGAGGTGCCCGCCCGAGCCTGAGGACATGGGCTCAGGAACCCCCAGGACCCAGGAGGCCACCGTCTCCATGGAAAACAGAAGCACCACAGAGACCCAAGTAAATGAAAACAGAATGGCCACTCCCAGTGCTCGTCAGGATGCTGCTTCCCCATTTGCTTAGCACCTGCCAACACTTCAAATGTCCTTTTGAAGGGACCAAGTTTAACAAGTGCTGTCAAGCAAGTGGGAACTGCGAGCAAACCTGCCTGTGTATCCCTACAGCTCACAGCAGCCAGCTTCGCTTTCATTTACCAGCTCACTCAGAGCCACTGATGCAACAAACTTCATCCCCTAGTAAAAAGCTTTCTCAGGAGCTGTACGATACCAAAGTATTCCAAACACTTGAGCAACATAACCCTTTGCCTAAGGACCTCACAGCTTAAAGAGTATCTGATACACAAAGCTACACAAAAGAGTAACCAGCCTCCAAATTGGAAAAGGCTCCCAAAGGTGCTAGAGAGCTGAGAACTATCCCAGCTAATCACGTTAGATGTTATGATCCTGGCTATAGTTCAGAATTACACAAACAGAAAATGCAATCCCCTTCCAACTTGTCAGGGGCTTATCCACATGGACTTTGTCTGAAAATCAGAGGGTGATACAAGTATGGGAAGTGCTTTTCACTATCACCTCCTGATGGATCCCAAGTCTTGCCTCCTAACTCCTAAGAGACTTTAATTCTAAGAGGCTGGGGGGGGGCAGGGCCGGACAGGGGGGAGAAAATAACATAGAGGCATCTCATCTGAACACCTGACATGCCCATGCATCCACCAGGATTAGGACAGGTTTCTGCCACCTGCTCCATGCTAGATGGAGAGAGAGGGGGAGATAGGGCTGAGAAGAGAATGGGTTTATCCTGAGTTTCAAAAGAAATTTTCCTCCTTCTTTCTACACAGCTTTCCCTTTGGGTGGAACAGGGTGAGCGCTGAAAGGGCTGATATCCAACTGATAACGCATTTCAAAAGGAAAAACCTAACTTTCATAGGTTAATTCAGCTTATGCCCTCAAATAAAGTCATGGAACCGAATTTCTCATTATGACAAAGCTTGGCATAAGGCATAGTGTTTCCATATGAGCAGAAGTTGCTTTCACTTGGATGTTTACACAGCTTGCACAAGTTTGGAAACTTGGCTGTGAAAAGAGAGTTGAAAACACAGTGGTTATCTCCTCCCTTAGGTGTGCTCCTGGGCCCTTTCAGACCACTCTGAACTACTGGGGACCAGCCTCTTTGCCTTGCCAAGCTCTTCCAAGCCAGCGTATGGGACCTGATCCCACAAGTGAGGAACTGTTCTGCAGAGGAAAGAGGTGGTTGACAGTGCACATGCTTGTCTGTAGAGTGGGCACAGCAGAGCCACAGCATTGCTGTACGTGCTGCTACTGCTACGCAACAACTGCTGAGAGAGAACAGCAAGAGCTCCCGGTTACCCGTGTGGGAACACAGGAACCACGAAACAAGGACCTGCACAGTGGCCATGAACTTACTGAGACCAGGAAGACGCCTGTGCACGCACACCTGAAGCTTGGGAAGACAGGTCCTGAAGGTGTGTACATCAAATTCCAAATCTGTTCATTTTAATGTCCTCCCCAGCCTAAAATAGCTCTGTAATCTTGCTGCAGTACATGATATTTATTTAGTACTACATATACAATATATTGCTGTACAATGAAAAGCTTCTGGGCACTATAAACAGATAACTGTCCACCAGAATAAGGCCAATTTTAATTCCACTTAGCCAATTCTCTTTAATTCTCCAAGCGTTCTCAAAAAGGCCTCCATTGCAAGCAGCTGTAGATCATCAGCACAATCCATAGTCCAACACATTTTGCACTGAAAAAATGTTAACCTAGAGCATGAAATGTTTCGTGCAAATGAAAGTTAATCATCTGATAATACCAGAATACCTGAATGTAGCGATATTGCTTGTTTTCCTGAACATCATTTCTTAATAGTGCATCAAATGGGTAAGAAAAGACACTGTTCTTTTATTTTCAGCCCTGATTCACCCAAGTTTCATCATTCCTTAGAAATACTCATGAAACTAGAAAAAAAAATTAAGCAAAAACATTAAAGCAAAGTCTTCAATAAGGAGAAGCGTACATCCAGCTTCTTGTGGCTAGAGAGAGGGCAGTCAGAGCAAGGCGAGTGAACATGACCATCAGAAAAGCAAGAGCTGAGCAGTCCAGGAACCACAAAGCTGAGCAAAAAAGGAAGGCAGGGGGGCGGAGGTAGAAAGGGAGACAAGGAGACCCAGAAAAGACAACTTGAAATACAAGTGTCAACTAGTCTTCAAAAGCCTTTGTGACTTCTCAAGTGTTTATTCAAAGGAAGGTGTCTTCATGATATGTCTTGCAGCAATCAACCTCTCCAGCAAACACCTTCTGAAGGCTGCCGCGGCAGCTCTGCTCAGCCAAGCACAACGCTGCAGTCCAGTATCACCTTCACGTATCCGAGTGTGCTGTGCCTGCTGTTGTTACAGGCAGCTGGTAACATGCTCCTAAGTCAGAGGAGGTGAGAAAATATCTTCTGTTTGCATATATTCTTCTTAACTGTTACTCATCTCACACCTTAGCCCTTATCGAAGAGCCACACCAATTTAGTGTCCAACCATCCGAGCTGCAGGAATGATTCAGCTAAGAAACAAAGGCAGAAAACAGAGGATGTTGAAAGAGTTCTTTGTACGAAAAGGACAAAATCCTACTGCATTTTGAATCTCCTGTGTGAGCAGTGTGCGTGGCCTTCGCTTCGGCTCTGCTGAACGTTGCACCTCCCAACAGGTCTTTGCCAAATGGAGGGGTACGGCTCTGCATAACTGAGGTCACTGCTCTTTGCCCAGGGCCTGCACAGGGGGATGTTTACCAGCCTTCACCCCAGAACAGCTGACAATGAAGAGGCACCAATACAGAGGGAGCTCAAGGAAAAAGAAAAATAAAGAAAGGCCCTTTCGGTGTTGTTCATCTATCAAGATACTTGCACTATTTATAGGGTAGGTAGAAGACAGAATCTTACAGAGAGAACATCTTAAGACCAGAGGAGATTCCAGGACTGAGTCAACAATTGTATGGTTTCAAATAACAGTCATTATGAACTCCGCAGTTTGGCGTCTAACTCTGAAGCTTCAAGGACTTGCAAGATATTTTTTGGGTTTCAAATAATATAACCATCGGACAGTTACTTTAATTAAAGTCAAGAATTTTAAAATCAAGAATTTAAATGAACATAATTTGAAGAGCTGAATCTTTAATCAGTCACTAGATAGCATGAAACCCAAGAAAAGAGGAGCTGTTAATAGCAGCACCTCTTTGAAGGCTATTTTTATAAACTCTTGTGAATTTTATTACAAATAGCTGATAATCCACACCCCCCCAGCACTCTTATGCTAGGCCTCAGCACACTTAATGTCTCTATCAACTAATCCAACTGCTAACACCAGTACTAAATGAGCCTTTTACTACAATGTAGGGACATCCCAGATGTTCTCTAGCTGGTTTTGAAATCTGAGATAACAAGCAATAAAACAGAGTTATGTTTATGATCCACAAGACAATGTTGAGCAAATCAATTCCGTTACTGTATTTCATTAACATACCTGCATTTGGGGGATTTAAAGGGGAAAGCACAGCCAAGACAAGTAAGTAGGCATGAAATTCTAAGATTGAGAGAGAGTTGCTTTGCATTAATCTCAATGTCATTTAAAAGAAAATGACTAAAGCCATTAATTGTAAGGTATTTCCAGTGTCATACATCTGTTGGTGCATGTCAACTCTTCATACCAGTGCAAAATGCTTCCCACCTGCATGGCAGAACAGTCTTCAAGCTTCATACTGGGAAAAGAATTACAGAGATGTAGTGCAATAATGGTGATTTTGGCCTCAAATATCAGGCAACTCATTTCTATCTCAATATTCTTTTGTTAGTTCACTGAATGGAAAATACAGTGGACTCAGTAGACTTTGAGCACAGAACATATGCAAACACACGGTTTCTATGAGGCAATGTGCATACAAAGTGGGAGATGGAAGGGAATCAAGCTTGCCCACCAATCCTGTCAATGTTATTTCAAATAAACAAGAGCAAGCAAATTTCAGAGCAGTGAAGCAATTCAGAAAACACAGCAACAATGACATCCACAATGAAGCATCTTTAAGTAAAATGAAAATGGTAATGTTTCTATTTGCTTTATTTAAAAAAAGCATCAAAAATGTTTGTTTTCACTTAGCAACTATTTCTGCTTCTTCAGCTCTAATTACTAGCTTGCAGTTACTACTTTATCCAGTGAAGTACAAGTCTGACCTCTAGTGACTGCAATATGCAGATTGAGTGGGATTAACGCCGTAACTTCGCCGCCCCCCCCCCCCAACCCCCCCCTTTTTGACCAATGAAATATTTGAATCCTGATGATTCCTGCTAGCAAGATAAGGCGGGACAGACAAAAATCATGTAAGAAGGTTGGATTCATACCATAAAGAGAAGCTGATCACTGGAGTTTATTAAAGGGGTTCTCACCAAGAATAAAATCAAGCCAGTCCAATTTGGTTTTCTTTGGTACCGTGGAAGCCACATGGTTTGCTAGAGGAAAGCAAACAAACAAAACCCCTGCATCTTACAGGGCTGCACGGAATACTGAAGACAGGCAAACCACCCTAGGTAAGACAGAGACAGTAAATGACAACAACAACCACCCAAACAAAAAGCCAACCAAACAAAAAACCCCAAACATACACACACAGGAAACCCATAAATAAACCCCACCAACCTGCAAGTGGGATTTGCTCTTTCTTAGGATCTGAAAGGAAACACGGAAATTTAAACAGCAAAAAAGGAGATCCGAGGAACTGGATTTTCAAAGGGAGTGTATGTTCAATTTGAGGTTGAATCAACTGGGGAAAAGGAAACCCTCTCTTCACAAATTGTAACTATGTATTGCAAAAGCGAACATTTGGCACCCCGCAGTTACAGGTTAGGGCCAAGAATGTTAAAGCACTATTGGATGAGCCATTTCTTCAGGTGCCCTGCAGATGACTGAGGAAATGGGTCCCCAACGCTGATCCTCTTAACGATCCTCCTCAGGCCATGGAATACACTTGGAAGGCTGAAAAGCCCCCCTGGGAATGGAAAGAGAATCACCTCCACCACGCTGTCAGGTCAGACAGCTTTCTAGCTCGCTGTATGTTAGTTGGGGAAGCAGCCTTTCACACCTCCAAATTATATTCTATGTTCATCTCAGGCACACAGACATGGAAGGTTACACGGTATGATTATTCCATTAGCATGTTGCAAATTCTTGGAATCCAGTGGTTTCTGCTTTCCTTCAGAGTAAAAGATGACAAAACTCCTAAGTGCAGAGGAATGTTTAAAAACCTAAGTTGCATGCATGGGGACAAAAAACCACAAAGTTGAAAAAGCCTCCTTGTCCAGCTTCATTAAAAAGAGGGACACATCAGTAAGCAACCACTGCTCTTGGATGCCTGTGTTATGTGGGTTTTTTTCAGTGGCTCGAATTGGCCCTGTGCAAGCAGGGACTCTCACAGAGAGGCTGCCTTCTCAACAACCCCTCTCCAGTCCCATGTTGTCTCAAAATGGGAGGCACTGCATTTAAATTAAGGAAATAAAGATACTCTATGATTACAAGTCCACAAAGACGTATTTAAAAACAGACTTACAAGAGTGCTAGAACAAAGCTGGTTTTTAAAAGGTAAAAAATAACCCTAGTTGCTCTTGCTGTTTCATCTCAAGAACACAACATTAAAACTATATCATGGTACCAAGTTTTACACACAGATTACATAAACTTGCTATGAATGTATAGATTTGCAGTGCTCTGTGATCTTTGATAATTTTCGTCCAAGTGTGCCTTCAGCTACATTTTCAGTCTTTTCCTTCCTCTTCAGGGACATAGGTTTGGGTCAAGAAAATTCTAGTCCTGGTTTGCAAAGACTCAACTTAATCCAGAATTGCATTTTTGGGAGCTAACTCAGAAGGGGTTTTGCACCTATCAACAGGTCTTAAGTATCTAAGAGAGAAAAAGGAAAACTACAGCTGAAGAAAACTTCCAAACATAAAATGGTTTGGGTTGGAAGGACCTTAAAGATCATCTAGTTCCAACCCCCTGCCATGGGCAGGGGCACCTTCCACTAGACCAGGCTGCTCAAAGTCCTGTCCAACCTGGTCTTGAACACTGCCAGGGAGGGCACTCACAGCTTCTCTGGGCCACAACATGATAGAAGCAGAAAGGCTGATACACCTGACCCTTACTTAAAAGATAGACACTCCTAATGTATATTAAGTTCAAAAACAGGACTAGCACTATGCTCACTGTGAACACTGAAGCTGTAATGTTTGAATGCTTCCAAGAGTACCATAAAATCTTCACAGGTCAAGCCACAGTTCAGGGCCAAATCTCTATGGGATTCTTGGCTGATGAAAACAATTATGAAAAAGAAATATCATCAGCCTCGGTACCGCCGTTTTACCCAGCACATACTTTGCACCAGGAAGTGGTCACATTTAATGGCAACTAAGGATTCATTATTACATCTCAGAAATAAAAATGGATGTCAGAGAAACACATGGAGCAACAGCGGGACCATCTCATCATCTAAATACCTTGATAAAGTGACTACATGCTTAGTACAGACACTGGCAAACACACGTTTATGAAACTGAAGCATCATTTACGTTGTCTCTAAATGACAGGAAGACTATTTACTCCCAAGCATCTCAGGGTGAGTGGACCCTCTGAGTACGCAGGGAAATCTGTAGGGAGTTTGTGGAAATTCTGCCTGGGCCTTAATTTCAACAGAGTCTGTTGAAATTTTTTCCAGCCTAACAAGATTCATCCATCCATCCACCTCCAAGACGCAAAGCAGTGGCAAAGATAGTGTTATGTTGCTGCTGGGGTCTTTTGTGAGTCTTCTTGCTTTGTAAGCTCGCAAAAGAAGAGTTTTAACAGCAGAGCTCAGACATAAAACCAGGCATCATTTGCAATCTAGTCACCCAGTAGTACAACCTGTAAAATTAGCTTCTTCACACGTTCATTGCCTCAGTAAATCCACCCTGACCTTAGGGAGGGCTGGACCTTTGTTTTGCAAATGCTTTCAAAGGACATATTAACAAACCTCACCAACTTGTGATCTGTAGAGGTGTATTCCCCTGTAGCTACTTCAACTCAAACTACAAACCACGTTAACACTTCCTTCAGTTGCGAGACATCAACCATGTATTTTGGTGCCTCTCATTCAGTACAGACCAAGAACAGCCCTCTCCTTCCCACACCAGCTCTTCACTTCCACAGCTTTCCTCACCTTTACCTACCAGCAGGCTGAAGGAGTCATCTAGTGCCCACAGATAATTCCCGCAGCCTCATCCGCTTCTTCAGTCCAGCTGTCAGGGCAAGACACTAGAGGTGTGAACTCTTGAAGTACACGCAGCCCTGACAAGATCCGGGCGGTGAGCCACTGCGTCCCACGTCACTCGCTGTATGTATTACCTCATTAGTATTGTTGTTGTTACCGTTGTTTCTTCTCTCTTCGTGCTGTTCCATTAAAACTGTTCTTATCTCAACCCGCGGGGTTTCACCCTTTTCTCCCCATTCTCCTCCCCACCCCGCCACAGTGGGAGGGGTGAGTGAGCGGCTGCGTGGTGCCTGCTCCCAGCTGGGCCCAAACCATGACGGTCCTTTTTGGTGCCCAACATGGGGCACGAGGGGTTGAGATAATGGCAGATCTGGCCAGAGCACATTGAAAGGTCTGTCATACCCCTCTGTGACGTCAGTTAAATCACCGCTGGTCACGCTGGTTCGGCTGCTCACGCGGCAGTGCTGTGTCAACTCGTACATGCACTGTGTGCTCCCTGTGCTGATGGTCGGGACCTCTGGGAGGGGGATCAAGACTAGCATCTTGCTGCACCGACTGATGTCGACTCAGGATCTGATTGCATCACTGGTCAAGAGGTTAAGCTGGTATTTGTATGTGGCATTGCTGTCATGCCCAGCCCCCAGGCACCTTCTCACAGCATTTGTTACTCATCGCACCCAGCCCACAGGAGGGACAAAGGAGGTCACTTTCTCCCACTCTTCCACCTCCCCTTCCACATTCAGGCTCATTATAGCAGCTTTTGAGAATTCCAAATATCCCTGGGATGCCCAAGCCAGCATGTTCTTGCTGTATCTCCTGAATGTGTCCCAGGGCATTGTTCACGGTTAAACAAACTTTTGCTAAGAACACCACCCAGAGATCTGCCCTGAGGATGGATAATTACGAGTGGCAGGGTGTGTGGGAGAGTACGGGCAAGTGCCTGGGACAGCGGTCACCCCCAGTGTTTTGGGATTTCACCCCTGAACAAATACAGAATCCTGAAAAACTAGTAAAATACTTGGAAAAGGTATGTTGTCACCCTGGCAATTCCAGAGAGACACAAATCACTGCAATATGCTGGGGCCTGGCCCACGCCTACCGAGCCCTTCTCAGCACTGCTCAGTGCCCTCAAAGGGAAGAGAAGGTCTCTGGACCTTCTGAGTAATTTTCACAAGGAGTGACTCTGATGAGGATTAGAGGGGCCCTGCCTCCAGCCAGGGGGAGGAAAGGGACAACCGGGTTTACTGGACTGCGTGGGCCCAATGGCCTGGCACGTCAGACCCACAGGAGTCTAAGGCTCCAGGAGACGCTGGTGCACACTGTACCCTAATGCCATCAAGCTATAGAGGGGCAGAACCCTTTCGTCTTTCTGGAGTGACAGGCGCATCCCAACAGCTAACTGTACTGGAAGCTGACCTGAGTCTAACTGGGAATGACTGGCATAAACACCCCATTGTGACTGGCCCAGAGGCTCCGTGCATCCTTGGCACAGACTGCCTCAGGAGGCGGTATTTCAAGAACCCAAGAGGGTACCTGTGGGCCTTTGGTATAGCTGCCTTGGAGACGGAGGAAGTTGAATAGTTGTCCACCTTGCCCAGTCTCTCGGAGGACCCTTCTGTGGTGGGGCTGCTGAAGGCTGAAGAATAACGGGTGCCAATCGCTACCACAGTGGTACATCGGCAGCAATATTGCACCGACCGAGACTCTCCGATTCCCACCCATGAGCTGATTCATCAACTGGAGAGTCAAGGGGTGATCGGCACAACTCGCTCACCCTTTAACAGCCCCACGTGGCCAGTGTGAAAATCTAATGGAGAGTGGAGACTAACAGTAGACTATGGTGGCCTGAATGAAGTCACGCCACGCCTGAGTGCTGCCATGCCAGCCACGCTAGAACTTCAATCCCAACTGGAGTCAAAGGCAGCCAAGGGGTACGCCACAACTGGTATCGCTCATGCGTTTTTCTCAATCCCTTTGGCAGCAGAGTGCAGGGCACCGTCTGCTTTCACTTGGAGGGGTGTCCAGTACCCCTGGAATCGACTGCCCCAGGGGTGGAAACACAGTCCCACCATTTGCCATGGACGGATTCAGACTACACTGGAACAGGTGAAGCTCCAGAACACCTGCAATACATCGATGACATCATTGTGATGGCCAAACCATCTGGTTCCCGACATCTGGATACCAGCATCTGCACAAAGCACCTCTGACCAGTGCAACTGGCGCAGCAGCTGCCCCTGGGACTCAGCTGGAACCACAACTGGTAGCAGACGCTGTGCTGGGCCATCTCTGTGGCTCACCAGCCCACGCAAGGCATGAAATTGAGCGTCGCTGCAGCGAGGCTCTGACTGATCCCTTCCTGCTGTGCAGGCTACAGCACGTCCATGCATAGATCTGAATCTCAGCTTCCGAAGTTGGACGGTTACCAGAGGGAAATACACTGACCGGGTGCTGCTTTCTCCAAGGCTGTCGGGATTTCCTTTGGAACTTGGGAGGTTTTTTGGGAATAGCTCCCTATTCTAGCTTTCTACTTCCCTCTTTGACAAAGTTAACAGAAAGTATGAAGGTAAATGTCACACGAAGAAAATACTGAAAATGCATTCTTACTGGACTACTCATCCCTGGGATGCCAGCTAGGAATCAGCCTGGGATCCAGCCGAGGAGTTGGAAAAGCCCTCCCGGTGGCCGCATCTGCAACCAAACACCCACGAGAAGTTACCGTCACGTGTTCTGACCCATGAGGCCATAACTGAACAGCAGAACAGAGAAAGGGGCCACATCATGACACAGCACAGGCACGCAGGGCTGCGTTCTCATCCCCGCAGAGGCGCCTGGCTGACTTTGGGCTTTGAGCTGGCAGCTCCCGAAGGTTTAAGGACAAGGCCATGACACACCCGCGCGACCTCTCTGCAGGCCAGCCCTGGAATCCAGCCGGGAAGCTGGACAGCCCTCGCCTGCAACCGTGTCCGTGAATGAACACAGGACAGAGCAGCTCCTGTGAAATGTTTCAATGTGCTGCTTCAGGTCTGAATGCCAGCGAACGCAGCTCAGACACAGGACTGCTCCAGAGCGCTCCTCTTGCCTTCTGCTCAGGTGCCTCTTGCAGATAGTTACCGGCTGCCTGCAGCGGCATGGAGATGTCAGCTCCCTGGAACTCCCAAGGCTCCTAATCAGGCTCCAGCTGAGAAGCTTGATAAGCCAGGCCAAGGCCATCACCTGCAATCCATCAGAGCTCAGAGAAGTTTCCACACACACAGGGGAAGCCCACCCCTGGGAACTGGAGGAAAAAGTGACAACAGACTGTTCCAGGCAGCAGCAGCACTACCCCTGCCTGTTCCTGCAGGCTGGGGACCTGCGGTTCATCCGAGGGGAGCAGGACTGCAGGACTGGAGCAGAAATGCTCCTGTTTTCCCGAGCAGACCTCTCCTGAGCGTGCCCCTCTGGGGTGGCCACGAAGCTGACAGCCAGGATCCAGCCAGGGAGTGGCACAACCACAGCCCTGGGCATGGCTGCAGCCAGCCCGGGGAGAAACGCTGCCGTGGGCTGCTGTCTGGCTCCTGCGGTGCCATGCTCTCACCCGCCCTGGCACACAGCGGGGGCAGGCTGCCCTGGGGCAGGGCACTGTGGCACGGGGCCGGCTGTCCCCACAGGGACTTAGTGCTGGATTTCTTACCCTGCACGGCCGCTCCCACCAGAAAATGCCCCCAAAGCAGCCACAGCCCCTCTACAGCTCCACGCAGGGTGTCTGCCCCCTCTGCCCATCACCACAGTGCCTACCTGGCTTGCCTGGCCCAGCCCAGCTGCTCTCCCAGACTGAGCCTTAGTCTTGGCCCCGCCGCCGCCCCACTGAGGCGCACTGGATGCCACACCGCACTCCTCGGGGCTGGGTGCTGGCCCTCTGCCTGCCTACCTGCTCCCTGTGCTCATCTTGGAGCATCCTGCAGGCTTGCAGGACCACCAGGAGGAGAAGGAGGCGGGTAAGGACCCGGGCCCCACACACTCACACCATGCTGCTACTGGCTGCTGCTGCTGCTGCCGCTGCTGCCGGAGTGTTGCCCACAGCTGGCATGGCACAGCACAGCAGGGCAGGGCTCTGTCACCACAGAGACCTGCCAGGCCCCATGCCCCACCAGGCCCCCTCAGCGTACACCCGGTGCCATTGAGTTACCGAGTCTGCACACTCTTGCGTTTCCTCGTTCTCCGTGCGCGGGGAAGAAGCCGAAGCGGAGAAGGGTGGATGGACCTGTTTTGGGAGGGGTCGTGTCTCTAGTACCTCACCTGTCGTGCCTCTAGGATAGAACTCATGCGTGAATATATTTCAAAACACCTTTCTCTGTCTTTGAGATGAGAGGGAGAGTTATATACCCTGTTTGCTTTCTGGGTTAAGAAATGAAGGAAAACAAGGCCTGTCTTCTCAAGTGTGGCTTCGGGAAACCCACTGGTGAAAGAGCTTGAAAGGCTGGAGTGGATGGTGAGCCTCCGAGGACAGCGATCTGTCTAACTGCAGTGCTGCACTTCAAAGTTAATGGCTGAAATACGTGGCTGAAATCTTTTGTGCTTTTCCTCGGGAGCCAAATGCAGTATGTCTGACCTCACAGGCACGCTGATTCTCCAGATGCCCGCGGGCTATACCCAGGCGGGTCCAGAAGAGCAGTCCAGGGTCACTTCTGCTGTCCCCTCCACGTGGGCACCAGATACGTCAGTGTGCTCAGAGGTGCAGGTCCCGCCCTGCCCAGCGACCGGTAGTTGTTATCACCTGATACAAAACAGTACGTAAGCGCCTTGACTGAGCACCGGTTTGGTATCAGGAAGGGCTGTTGAGGCCTCTTCCATTCAGTACCAAAGCCCGTTACCGGCCTGCAAGTACAGACCAGGCTGTATGAGGGGGCTCCATCTGATGCCTTCGAGTTCAGCTGATGACAAACCCATGACACAGCGCAGCTCTTTCACCTGCAGCCGCTTCGCGTTTTACCGGCAGAAGGTCCTTGGCAGACCCTCGCCTGCCCACGTCCACCTCCAGGCAGCAGCTCCAAAAGGCCCAAAACTCAGCGCACAGTTGCTCGGGGTTCTGCAGCTCTGGTGTCCCGTTGGTCACTATCAGATACATCACCTAGAGAGAACAGAGACACGAGACTCCACCTGTTTCTTTCTTACCCAGAACTGCTCATATAGAGCCCGTTTTTTAAGGTCCAGTCTCCGGTACCAGTTTCTTCCCTGGCAGAGGGTTAGAGATGATTTTTCTATACGTACAAAAAAACCCCTGATGCAGCCACAGCTACTCCAACATCAACATGATCTTGCCTTGACAGCTGATTGCAGTGGCTGACCTGGTTAGTATGAACTCCATCAGCAAAAGCACATTTTGCTTCTCCATGCATCAACACCAGCTTTACTGGCTATTTTAAAGAGTGAATTTGGGTCAGCTGTATTATTTCAAAGGATGATTATATAAAATGCATCCCTGCAGTGCTCACTGCTCCCTAAAGTACAGCTTCCTTAAAACAAACCTAGTCCAGATTTTCACTCTGTTCTAGATAAAAATGGTAACCAGATGAAAAAAACCTAGATCCGTCAGCTTATTCCTTGGACAAACAGAAACATTTGGAATCTCATTTTCTACACAGATGTGTAAGCTGCATACACAAATTTACTATGAAGAAAAAGCATAACTGGGCAGACAGGAGCTACCTCAACTCTGCCTTTCAGCAGTCTCCAAATTCCAGATCAGCAAGTCTACTTAACAGACCTCAGGCCAAGGAATTAGAACAGAATTTTGCAAAACACAGGACGAGCATTATCCGGGACAGTTCACTTGGAACCAAGGTCTCACATGCTGAGAAGCTGGACAGATGAGTTCATTCTGCTTTTGTAAGACATTCTTTAGAAACGCAAGACAAACATTTTGAACTGTTTGCACCTAAATTTGCAGAATATGTCTCAAATATACAGCAATAATAATAGAAATAGATCTAGGAGTCTTCCATAAAAATGTCTGCCATGACAAGAACAGCTCTGCGCTACTGGCATTTAAAGAGACGGTGGCCAAAGGGACTTTGCTCTTATCCTCTTAAACACAGAGGAAAATTTCCAGGCCTAAAAAGGTAAATGAACTATCCTAGAGTAAAAACAATAAAAGGAAGTTTCTCTACTTTTCCCACAACAGAAGTGTCACAAAATCAGTCCTGTCCCGTCCCTCTGCAGCTGCCCTCAGGCACCGGGCACAGCGGTGAGCCGGAGGGCCTGTCCTCACTGCGGTTAAATGGTGCTGCCCCAGGGACGTCCCTTCTCCTGCGGTAAAGGAACACAGCACCCATGTCAGCCTTGGGAATTTTATTCCGGCTCCATTCACCTGGCTGTGAAACAGGAGTGCCAGGACAAAGGGAGCTCTTTCAGCTGCTCCTTTCTTCACAGAACTCCAATCAGCAGAGTCATCTGTAGCTGGGTACTGCACCTTTAAACAGTTCTACAACCACAGAAAAAGGTCTAGGGGAAGCTGAAGCACCTTCTTGCCGTGTCTCTTTTGCTTTCCTGTGATCCAGCTGGCAGAGAAAAACAAGTACAGTACAAAGGAAAGAAGTGTTTGCAGTAGCTGCAAAAGGGCAACAAGCTCATGGATTTCTTTAACGTACCCAGAAACAAGAAGGGATTTGGCATACAGCTGCAGCTGCAGTCTGTGAAAATGAGACCCTAAAGTTATCCAGGGCACCCAGATACATGACAGAACAACATGCAGGTGATTTAGAAGCCTGAAACTGTAGAAGATCCACAGCATTTGGAAAATGGCTACAGTTTTGAAGAAAATTGATGCAGGGTGGTTAATAAATGCAAAAGCAAACAGAAATGCCTAGGATTTGGTTTGTTGGGTTTTCTTAAAACTGAAACTGGGGAGGTCCGACCAGCATTTCAAAGGACATTTATTGCACCAATATTTGTCCCTCAGGCCCCAGGCATACGCCTGGTGGAAGGAAATCACAGTGAGAGAAAACAAACACCATCACAGAAACATCCAGGACACTCTTGGCTGGAAAACGATTCATTCCTGTGAATTTTGCATCAGCTGGGAAGAACCTGAGCACCAGGGGATGCGTTTGCTCTGCACATGGAAAAGCACAAACGCATCGACATTAAGCCTGGCGTTAACTCTACAATTAATGATCCTTTAATGACCTTACAGTATATTTCGGTATTTCAATCCATGTCAGTAACGGAAGCTGCTGCGTGCCTTGCACTATTAAAACAAGCATTCACAAAAATGTGAAAGAGCATGCTTTGGTTTCCAGGCTTCGCAGAACTCCCTGGATGGGGTCTAAATGTGACTATTAAACCCAACAGCTACTGTGTGCCACCAGCTAAAAACCTGACCTGCAAACACAGGTCTTGCTTATCAGCTCTCCTGTTTGGATGCAGCTGAGAGCTCTCGCTGCACTCTGTGATTCCACACACAACAGCAGAGGGATCCTGTCCCTGCTGGGGATGATTCACCTTCATAAAACCAGCTGGGAACTGGGGAACTTCAGGTGATCCATCACAAGCTGTTCCCTGTTCCCAGCTCAGGGGCAACAGCCTCTGCCCAAGACTCCAGGAAGTGAACACAGGTGGGACCAACTCCAGGTGCCTGATTTTAACCTCCTGCAGGTTGACTCAGACACCTGAAGATGCCTTGAAGCTCCAAGTGCTGATCTCAACTCCCGCAGCAGACGAGGCATGTATGAAGAAAAAGAGCATCTCGAATAATCTGGGCAAGGGCAGGAATCGCTGAATGTGAATTTGATCAGAGATAAGAAATCCAGTTCCCTTCCTCACAGTTGACCTGAGGCTTCTCGAGGAGCCCTAATCAACAGTTGAGGTTAAGGAAGCTGGGAATTTTCAGCCTGTAAACCAGGGACACAGGCCTACTGCCACCCTGCCAGCTGTGCTGCACTCAGCTGACTCAGCATCAGGCTGAACCCAAACCTGTTTGCTTCTTCTGAGATAAAAGCCGAACCAAAAAGCTCACCCTGAAACGGGCAGCTCAGATGCAAAACCCAAGCCTAAAGGTGAGCTAAAGCCCAAACCAGAAAGGTCACTCAGACAGGTAGGTCAGATGCAAACCCGAACTCTAAAAGTGAAATAAAAACCAGAACTAAAAAGCTCACCCTGAAACTGGCATCTCCGATGCAAACCCCAAGTCTAAAGGTGAGCTAAAGCCTGAAACAAAAAGCTCACCCTGAACCAGGCAGATCAGACACAAACCTGAACTTTAAATTTGAAGCTAAAACCCGAACCAAAAAACTCCTCCTGTGAGGGAAGGGGCTAAGGAAATCTTGGTGAAAATATTATTGCTTAATGATGATCTAGATTACTGTGTAACCCAAAGAATCAGGCTAATGGATACCGCTTAATATTTTGCTGACTATTGTACAAACTAGTTGAAGCAAGGAATGTTGTGGCCCCGTACAAAAGACAATTCCTGATAAACTCACAGAATCACGAAGATTTATGGCTCCACACAAGGATAGTTCCTGATAAGAACCTGGGGGATGCCTCAAGAACCGACTGAAACCAACCCTACGGTTTGAGCAAGAGCCAAGGAGCAACTGAGTCTGCGCAAGAACAAGGGGTTACTAGCGGTGACGAAGAGGAGCCATCAGCCTTCAAGGGGTTAGTAGCGGTGGCAAAGAGGAGCCATCAGCCTTCATCTCCACGACCCCCCTACCTGCCCCCTCCCCCCCCCCCCCCCCCCCCCCCCGACGACCACCACAAGGAGGCACTGCGCAAGCGCAGTTAGGAGGAGTTTATGGAAACGACCTTTTGGAACTAATTTTAATACAAAGCAGGGACAGGTTATGCCTATGTATAGGTGTATTGGGAAACCTTAGGTATATGTAGCATCTGACCGTTTAAATCAGAGACAAGTTGCCGCGTTGGGGCGCACACGATTTTGGTGGGGCTGCTCCCCGTGCTGCCCAGCGCTGAATACACATACCTACTTTACAGTCTCACAGATTGGGGAGTGCGTTTTCCGCACATCACCTGAAACAGGAAGGTCTGATGCAAACCCAAACTCTAAATTTGAAACTAAAAGCGAAACCAAAAATCTCACTCTGAAACAGGCAGCTCAGGTGCAAACCCAAACCCTCAACGTGGGCTAGAACATGAACCGAAAAGCTCACCCTGAAATAGGAAGTTAAAATCCAAACCTAAACTCTAAACAGAACCCAAACGTGAAATGACATAACCCCCCGCTGCTCCTTTCTGGACCACCAGGCTGCAAGGGATGTTTTTTCCAGCTGAACTGAAGAGCGCATCAGCCTGCTCCTGGTGACACATGGGTGTTGTGTCAGTGCTCGGGAGCATTGGCTCGGCAACAGATTCACAAAAATAAACACAAAATTAAATGAAATAAAATCTAAAGACAAAACTCTGTTTCCACTTGCAGTCTCTCTGATTTGTGTTGCTGAAAGTGATTTTGGAGCTGAGCAATCCGGAAGGTAAAGAGCTTTGCTGCTGTTGGGACTGAAGTAAGGAACAGCCTAAAGCAGAGCCTTCCTGGCACAGGAAGATGTGTCCCCAGAAGAGACACAAGCCCTAACACGGGAACAGACCTGTGTCTGGCTGAAAATTCGCACTCCAAGAATCACAAGCTTCTGCTCCAGGGGCAGCAGAGCACCAGCTCAACTGCGTTGTCGTAATTTTACCCTCCCCAAGAAGGCAGAACATGCGCTATCCTTTAAGGCTGCAGAACGGTAACCAAAGTGGAGAAAGGCTTTGAAATTAAGTCAGGATGGCACTTGCTCAGTCACACTGGGAGCAGGTGCAAGGCAGGGAAGACAGCAAAATGGAGATTATTCCTTACTCACACAGAGCTGACTCGGACTCAAGTCAGTCTTCCGCTTCTCCTCCCTCCAAATCAGGCATGCCCTCAGGCAAGAAGTCCAGATTTTGTAGCCATCTCTGCAGACAAGCAAAAAACGACCCTGGCTCCGCTTTTGCGGTATTTAGGAAATTGCAGAATTCAGCAATTGCAGAATTCCAAGACTTCATTCCCATTTCAGTACCCATCTACATGCATCGGCACAGGATAAACTAAGAATCACAGCGCTTCCAATTTGCTGTGACCCAGCAGACCTCCAGGTTTCCTTTCAGAGCACACGAAGGTACATCTCTCTGGGCATCACGTGGCATCATCATCATCGCCAGATGACTTGGCGAGCTTGTAAGCATCCGAACGGCTGCCAACGCATTGATCCGTAAGGCGGTGGATGAAACGCAGCTGGATCCCACCCTGCGCGCTCCTGCAGGCAAACGTCTGCTCACCACTTAAAAGCCACCGTACGACCCAGCCCACAGAGTGGGCAGCAAAGCCAGGGATTCCCTCGCGCACCTGAAGACCAGAAAAACATTCCCCAAAATAAGATAAGGGCCACGCTCCTTTCAAGTTCGCTGTAACATGTACCAAGTGAGGCAGTAAGATTCCCTTCCCAGCATCACTGACACACACACACGCCCCCAAAGCTACTTGAAAACAGCTTCTGTAACAGAACTGCCGGAAAGCTCAGCTTGAAGTAGCTGAACTCGACGGCCGATGGATTTACAGGTACAGAAGATAAATGCTTGCAGCCTTTAACAACAACGACTTACCACTGCCGTGTTATGGCCACTGAGCAAAATCTGGTCTAGCTTTGTGATTCTTCTGCCCTCAGTAGAGGCAGCAGAGTGATTCTTCTGCCCTGCCGTAGAGTTAGAAAAAGCAAGTAAGAACACGTAACCAGGGACACTGATCCCAGCTTTCATCACAGAACTGCCATCAATCTCTGCATTAAGAGGACAGTTGCTGGAACTAACAAATACACCAGCCACTCTGCAGCATCATCTCGAGAAACCTGCGTGAAGAAATCTACCTGGCCACTGAAAACATGCCTTGTACTTTTCTGCTCAGCACACAGATACTCAGATTTACCCTCGAAACCTTGGCAATTTCTTGAATACCACCGATACTCAAACTGGCTTTCAAATAGCAACAGCTCACGGCACAGTAGCAAATATCCTTAACTTTGCTGCCTTTTGAAATCTTTGCCTTGGGGAAATGTAGCAGCAAACAAATGAGCTACTGGGAAGTTCAGCACACAACCCATCCAAAATTCAGGCTGCAAATTAAGAACCTGATTACAAGTAGGAATCATGCAACCGCTAGGACAGGCTGTCTGACAGATCACCCTCTATAGGTTAAGTCCAAGGGAGAAACTCCTCAGCTGGCAAGTACTCCAAAAATATAGAAATATATAGAAAATACAGAAACCCTTTGGTTATAGAATTTACACACTATTTTTCCTTAGGCGGCCCAATGCTAGACTCTAGCAACAAGAGTAACACCCTAGCTGAAAATCGAGTTTCGAGGAAAATTAGGCCCAGAATGTTAAAATCAAAATACCTACAAAACCCCAGAATACTACACTTAGCCCATACAAAAAGGCTGGGTGCAGTGAGCTCAAACCTCTCCACAGCAACGGCTGAATCAGGCCCAAGCCTCAAACGTTGCTGCTGCAGGACAAGGACACAGTCACCAAACCCAGCGGTGTTCCTGCCGTTCCTGTGTCACTCCTCACCACGTCTAAACCAATATATCCCTAAAACTATGTAAAATCTAAACATAAAATGAGATAGAATCTAAATCTGAAATCTCAGCCTAACATCTAGACATAAAATCTAAACATAAAATTGCATAAAATCTAAATGTTACATCTAGATGTAAAATCTAGACTTCAAAAGTTAAACTTGAAATCTAAATGTAAAATCTAATCCTAAAACATAACCTAAAATCTTGAAGTAAAATACAATCATCATATCTAGAGGGAAAATCAAACTGTAAAATGACATAAAATGTAAACATAAAAACAAAACCTAAAATGATGTAAAATCTAAATGGAAAATAGGACAAAATCTAAATCAAAAATCTAAATCTAAAATCTAGACCTAAAATCTCACTGTAAAGTGGCATAAAATCCTGCTGCTCCTTTCTGTACCTCTGTGACCGCCCTTCGGCTCGGAAACAGATTTGGAAAAATAATCTAAATGGAAAATGACATGAAATCAACAGGTAAATCCTAAACAAAAAAAGGTAAACTCTACATCTAAAATGACAGACTTTCCTCAAACAGTACTTATAACCTATCCAAGTAAGGGGACGCCAATACTTCCAATAGGTTACATAATCCAGCTGTAGGTCTTTGGGCTCAGCTAGAGATCCTGATTCTCCCAAACCTGATTTCCAAAAAGAACGGCAATGAAACACTCTCTTCCCCCACAAAAAAAAACCCACACCAAACCAAAACCTTCCTGCCATCATATTGGCACGCCAGGGCTGTGATCTAACCTGCTTTGAGCCAGCTCTAGAAGCAGAAGGAAAGGTTGCTTCCCAGTCCAGGCACAGCAAGAGCAGGCTGCTCCTGATGGGATGGGGATCTCCGGGCCAGCAGGACCTACCTCAGCACCCCAGTAAGGCAGCAGGGCAGTCCCAGAGGTGGCTACAAGTCCAGATCACCAGGCAAAGCCACGGGGACAAGGCAGGGCCCATACCAAGCCAGGAAGGTAAGTCAGGATCACGGCCAGCCAGCGCAGCCAAGGTCAGACACAGTCCCGCAGGGGCCAGGCAGGCCTACAAGGACAAGACAGACAGACAGACCAACAGCCAGCATGCTGGGGCCGGGAGCAATGAAGACCCACACTCCCACAGCACTGCTCAGGGAGAAGGTTATAGCCTCAGGCTGAGCTTCAATGGAGCTCCTGGGCTGGGGGCAGGCTGGGGGGAGACCCCAGGAGAGGCTGAGCAGGGTCATTAAGGCTGTTCTCGCCCTTGGGGCCCTGGAAGTGAAGGTTCCCCCCAGGGGAGAAAAAGGGTTTTAAATATTCCCATTCCACTATGAGGAAGGCAACTCTACTTGTATCATGGGCACTGGATACTGAACTAAAATCAAACCTATCACCTGGAATCTCCCTCCTACCAATCCCAAGGCACTCGCTTGTCCAACCTCGTTTCCAAATCCTGCAAACTTAGGAGAAGAACCCATATTCCTTCTCGCTTCACCATCAGCATGTGAAGCGGCACTCCTAAAGAAATCACAGGCAGCTCAGTGTCCAAGGAAGGCTTAAACAGGGAATACTTCTTCACCGACCTTTCAGAGTAGCCGGAGGAAACCCACCTGTCACTTTTGAGTGCTCAGGAAACGCGGGATACCTTTACAGTACAGATTAAACATTACTCAGAAAAGGACCACAAGAAAACTGGCTGCATTCATCTTACACGACGGTCCTGGTACCCAGCACTATCTCCTCAATGCACTTGCAGGAAAGTGGATCTTTCCACTAAGCACAGCTGATTGGATAGTCCCCAACTGCCCCTGGAGAGGAACAACCCCAGGCACCAGTATATGCTGGGGGCTGCCTGGCTGGAAAGTGGCTTTGCAGAAAAGGACCTGGGGGACACCAAGTTGAACACGAGGCAGCAACGTGCCCTTGCTGCAAAGGCGGCCAACAGCACCCAGGGCTGCCTTGGGAGGAGTGCTGCTGGCAGGCTGAGGGCAGTGATCCTTCCCCTCTGCACAGCTGTGGAAGCAGAGCTAGAGGCGACTTGGAAATTAGACTTGGATTAACGGTGCAGCAGTGTTCCCCCGCTAAGGAAGGGCACAAAAGCAGAGTGCGGCGGGTACACAAGGAATCCATTCCCCAGGAGCTCCCCAGGCAACCTTGGCTGTTGGCAACATCAGGGGAGCTTGATGTGCTGACTCTGAGAGACAAACGGCACGGCACAGAGGGTGGGGGCGGCCAGGCTCTGCGGTACTGCCCTGGGATGGGAACTGGATGCAGTCCCAGACTCCTGCAAGAGACATACAAAGAGAAAATCATCTTGAGTAAGGAAAGGTCCTCCTCCAGAATACACCCGAGACTCCTCCCAGGTACCTCCCAGTCCTTCGACCTCTGTTTAGGGACCTGAGAGCCCAGGTAGCAACCCCAGACTCCTCCAAGGAACCTACCCAACATCATTTCTCCATTTGCAGACAGATCTCTCCTCCAGGATCAACCCAAGACTCCTCCCAGGCATCTCCCGCAGTCCTTTCACCTCCGCCTTACCACTTCAGATCTCACATAGCAGACCCAGACTATTCCAAGGAAGCTACTTGAGAGCTTTTTTCTGTTTGAAAGGAAACTCTCTCATCCACAAACATCACTAGACTCCTCCCAGATATCTCCTGGACTCCTGTGATCACTGCTTGACGCACCTAAGATCTCACGTAGCAGCCCCAGACCCCTTCAAGGAAGCTACCCGAGAAGTTTTACCTCTTTGGCAGAAAGTTTTCTCCTGCAGGATGCACCCGAGACTCTTCCCAGGCATGTTCCTGGGTCTTCTGACCTCAGCTTTAGGGACCTGAGGTCCCAGGGAGCAGTCCCAGACTCCTGCAAGAGACATACAAAGAGAAAATCATCTTGGGTAAGGAAAGGCCCTCCTCCAGAACACAGTTGAGCCCCTCCCACATGTCCAGCAGGGTTCTTTGCCTTCTGTTTAGGGAGCTGAGATCCCAGGTACCAGCCCCAGACTCCTCCAAGGAACCTACCCGAGATCATTTCTCCCTTTGGGGACAGAGCTCTCCTTCGGGATCCACCCAAGACTCCTCCCAGGTATCTCCCAGAGTCTTTTCACCTACGTTTTAGCACCTGCGATCCCAGGTAGGAGTCCCAGTCTCCTCCAAGTAGGCTACCTAAAATATTTTACCTCTTTTGCACAAAGTTCTCTCCTTCGTGATGCACACAAGACTCCTCCGAGGCATGTTCCCAGGTCTTTTGACCTTAGATTTAGGGACCCGAGGTCCTGGGTGCCAGTCCCAGGCTTCTCTAAGGAAGCTACCCAAGAGGTTTTTTCCTCTTTGGAAGAAAACTCTCTCATCTGCAAAGATCACTAGGCTCCTCCCAGATATCTCCTGGACTTTTTTGATCCCTGTTTTTGGTACCTGAAATCTCACGTATCAGCCACTGACGACTCGAGGAAGCTTCCTGAAAATTTTACCTCTTTTGCAGAAAGCTCCTTCATCTGGGATGCTGCTGAGACTCCACTCAGGCTTGTATTGGGGTATTGTGTCCTCTGTTTTAGAGACCTGATATCCCGAGTACCAAATCCAGGCTCTGTGCTGTAATAGATACTGCTACCAATGCCACAAATTCCCCACTAGCAAGTGTGCCCGGTATTAAAGAAGCAAGTGTGTGTGTACAAATCTCTCTGCCAAGCTATTACAAGTAATTATCAACAATCAATTGCTGTAACAATCACCATTGGCAACAACAGATAACAGGAACACCAAGTGTCTGGATAGTACTACAGTCAATGCAAACTTCTCTCTAAGAAAGCAAATGTACCAGCGCTAGGACAGGATACATTTGGGATAGGTTCCTTCTAGGTCTACATATGGTACACACTGCATGGGAGAGATCCCTGAAGGGGAACCAGCTGTCCCAGAGGTGAGGGGACAAACTGAACCACCCCCAGCAGTAGGCTCAGAGGGGGGTCAAGAAAGCAACAGACAGAGTCTCATGACTTACCCACAATGCTGGGTGAAAATTAAGTCATTTTTCTACCATAGAGACCCCAGAAGGTGTACGACACCACTGCTTTGAGCAGTCAAGCGATGCTGGTAATTCCTGTGGTTCACCGGGGCACATGATGGTATTTTGTTCTCTCAGACCAATTTTTATTTTCCCAGACTGTTTTCCCTTCCTTGCAGTGAGAAAGGCCAATGGCAGTTACCGATCCTTACTTTCTCTTTTTCCACACTATTTTTCACATTTTCAGGTGACCAGTTGCTGTTATAGTCCCTAGTTTTGCACTCATCAATGGTACCTCAAGATGTCTCCTGTTCCTGGGTACCGTTACCGAAATGGATTTGCTGCATTTTCTTCTCTTCTAGTTCGTGCACGGGTGCCGAGAGAAGGCAGCAGAAGGGCACGCTCGTTAAAAACCCTTTTTACTGCCAGCAATGAAGGTGCCTGCTGGCAGGAAGCACAAGAAAGAGCCCCTATTACAGCTCTTTCAATTCTCTGCACTTCTCCAAAACCCCAGCGGATTACTGCCTCAAAACCCCTCACAGCACTCCAGCCACGGTGTCAGAGAGGTCGCAGCGGTGCCAATGGTAGAGCTGGGGAGAAGAACATCTGCGGGTGGATAAATACCTCTTAGTCAAAAAATGGGGTGTGACTGTCAGCCCGCAGCCAGCCTGAGCCCCGCTTCCATCACCATTCCCAGGACAGAGCCTGTGCCCGTGCTGGCTTCGCATAGCAGGTGAAAGACCCCCCTTTTCGGGACACACCGCGACGGCGGGGTAGGCCTTTCAGACCTCGGCAGCCCCGCTGGTGCAGACGGACCGTCACCCCCCACCCCCCATGACCACCCTTCCCCGCCCAGCGCCTCGCCCCTGTCGTACAGAGGCACCTGGGGGGCGAGGGGGGCGAGGGGGGGATCGGCCGCCGCCCCGAGCGTGGACTCACCTCCGCCGTCCCCTCCATCCGCTGCGGGTCGCCGGCGCTCCCCGGACTGCTCCTCACCGCGGCTGGGGTGGCCGCGGCCCTGCGGCCGGGCCGTGCCGGGGCCCCCGCTCGGGCCGGGCCGGCTCCGCGGCGGCTCCCCCCGGCCACGGGCCGCTCCCGGCCGTTGCGCCGCGCTCGAACCTCCTGCCGTTGCCCCGGCAACGCCCAGGCCGCGCCGCGGCTCTCGGAGCGCTGCCGGCTGGCGGCGGGTCCCGCCGCGGCCTGGGCCGGTCCCCGCCGGAGGGGAGCCGCTGCGCGCCGGGGCTGCCCGGGGCTGCGGGCCGGGACGCTGCGGGCAGCTCGCCTCGGCCGGGGCCGGCCGGCTCCAGGGGCGCCCGGGCGGGCGGCAGCCCCGGCGCCTCCGAGGGAGCTGCCCGAGGGGGCTGCTGGCCCTGGAGGAAGGCCCCTGCCCCGGGGCCCGCCCGAGACTCCCTCCCAGGCGCCTCCCGGAGCACTCCGCCCTCTGCTTTAGGGACCCGAGGTCCCAGAGAACAGCCCCCGGCTCCCCCAGGGAAGCTTCTCGAGATGCTGCTTCTCCCCGTCTGGAGACAGCTCGCTCCTTCGGGATCCACCCAAGACTCCTCTCCAGAGGCTCCTCCCCTCTGCTTTAGGGCCCTGAGCTTCTGGCCGATGGGTTCCGATACCCATCCCACTTTTGCTCCCGCAGAGGGAGGCCTCCGTCGGTCTGTCTCGTCTCATTTCAGTTTTCCCCACCCTTAGGAGTCCAGCCGTCTCTGTCTCCGTGGCAGACACAAGGTTAACGTGCCTGGGGGATGTTGTCCCTCTCCCTTTAAGGGTAACGGAGCAGCCCAAGTCCCACCGCTGCTGACCCAAACAGTGTGACCCGTGGGTGGGATAGTGTCCCGGTTGCAATCAACTGAACGGAACCTTTCTGTTTGATCGGTCCATGTATCCAGAAGGGAACTAGTTTGACTTGAGCATTCACACCCCCATTTTAATGCTTGGGTCACCGGACCTATTCTTTGAATTTCAATGGAGTTATTTGACGTGGAACAGCTACAAGTCAAGCTACAATTCCATCTGGGGTGCTTCCTAACAGTTTAATTCCAAGTAATACACCAAGGTGTAATTTGCATATATTCCCAATCTCCTGTTTCTGGTTTTTTCCAAACCCTGGGGACTGTCATGCCCCATGGGTATAAATGACAGTTTCCTTCGGGATCAATCCATTTGTTCGGCCCAGATTTTGAGGCCAAACTAGTTCCCAGCACTGTTGTAAGATTATCACTGTCTCTGGTCCGTATTCACCAACATGTAAGGTCGGAGTTGGTTACCTTCCACAACTTTGACCCCTGTCCTAGTCCTAGCACCATGCTGAAGTTCTTCTTTTCTTTTAATTGCAGTGCTCCATCGCTTTCCCCTAGCATGGCCTGGCAGGTAGCATTTAAACCTGGAGTTAGCATTCCCCATGCTACCGGTTTAGCTGTTGACTTACATAGTGGTAAACAAGCAATTATATTGCTGGTGTTATGGATCCTCCCGAATGACTGGATGAGCTGCAAAATTAATTTCCTTTATATACTGTGAATGTAAAACAAACTGATATTACACTTACGGCATCCATCTTAACAAGGGCTGATTTATAATAACAGCAACGCTGCCAAGTCCACCTCTAAACCATGTCCCTGAGCGCATCAGCATCAGCCTTGCACTGTCTTTTCAGGAAAGTACTTGGAGATTTTATTTCACTGAGTTGTTTTTTTTTTTAACACTGTGTGTTAGAATTTGGCTGCTTGAACTTGCAAAATGCATCAGTTTAACTCAGAACCAAGCAGGGAAGAGGGAGCAGCGTCAATGTGATGCCATAACCTCCTTACACATCACTTCAGGATGGGTTTTTGCGGTGGCAGGATGCTCTCCCCACCCCTGCTCCTGGGTGGCTCAGCACTTGCTGTGATCCCTCCTCCCTGGGCCGCACACCAACCTAGGGCAAGTCGGGTATAGAGTGCAAAAGGCAGCAGCGCTTGGGATTGATTTCATTTAGCAAAATCCATTGATAAACAGTCACTTCGTTCTGCTTTGTGCTGTACGATCAGTTGAATGACAGGATCTGCATGAGGAGCTGAAGACCCTCAGGTGCGTTTTTCAAAATGGTAAAGCTTTGAGGAGCATGCTGTGCAAAGCACTGACACGAGCAGGTGTCCCCATGTCCTTCAGGTGTTGTGAAAAGAAAAGGGTGAACAGTCACAAAAATTCCAGGTTTCACAACTAGGTGGGCTTGTGTAGTTGATGGGGGAGGGTGGGGGGATGGGGGTGGGGACAGGGACATCAGACCTTGGTGGCACCAAACTATTCTCAAACAAAGACAACAGGAGTTTGGAGAGAAGAGATTGGTAAATGTCTGATTTCATATGTAAAGTTAGGAGTGACATCATTTACTTCACTGCAGTTTCTTTGTTGTTATTTTGTATATAAGACCGGGTTTATTTCCCCGAAGGGGTGCTGGCTTTGTGGAGTTACCACCTAGCACACTTTTCTGTGCAGAATTGGAATGAAACAAATATCCTGACTGTGTTTTTCAACTCTTTGCACACCAAGTAAAAGAACGCTGATTTTGGGGACAACAGGACTTACAGTGCTAATACCCTCCCCGCAGCTTTTTGAAAAACACATAGAAGAAAGTGTGACAAATGAGCTCATAGAGACGAGGGGGGAAGAAAATCCACTAGATGAGTAAGAGCTATGTCTGTAGTTGGATAAAGCTGCTCTGAGAGAGAGACATCCATCTTCCCTCCATGGGAGAGTCAAGGCAACGATTAGAAATGAGGAGCTGTAATCAGGTGTCCTTTTTTAACCCCAGTGTCGAAGCTGTCCTTTGAGCATTTCCTAATCCCACTGCAGCTGAAGTGGGTCAGGTACCTCAAAAGCATCTCTTGACTGACCCAGCTGATCTCTGCACTTGTCCATATGTGAAATGGGAAAATGCCCGGTTTGAATAATGGCCTCATTAATGCCTTTAGCCTTAGGGTCTGGATATGGACTGTGACAAACATGAGGAGTTGAACAGACTTTTTAATGGGTCACTCCCTTTTGCTACTAGTGTCTCTGTAGAGATCCTTCATCTGTTAAGTACAGTTCTTGCCTCCTGTTCCACTTGTCTCTCTCTGCTGGTTTCAGCTGGTAGTGAAAAGTCGTGGGTTTTCTCCGTTTTTCCCTTTCTAAAACAAGTGTTCTATGATGTGAAAAAAAAAGCTAATGCTGCCTTTAATTTAATGTTGCCCTGCCCTGTCGGTCCTGTGCTGCTTCTGACTGCAAATGAGCCTCAACACGCAGGACAAGTGGAGGGTGGGAGGTGAAAATTGTGCCTTGCTGTAACTGGAGTTCCGGGGCAGTAACCTGGGCAGCCTCCAAACCAGGTGCCTGGTGTCGTGCTCTGCCTAACTGGGCAGTGAGCTCGCTGAGCCAGATCTGAACACCTCTACAACCAGAGCTTGGCTTGGGCTGCTTTGTATGCTGACTGCTTTAGATAAAACAACCGTGTGTACAGCTGAGCCTCTGGACTATAAAAACTGAACACCGTGTTACGAGCAGGAGGCTCTCCCAGCAGCATTCCCTGCAGATTGGTTCATGTTCTCACACTCTTCCATAAACAAACCCAAGGTAATACTGAATTTACTGCATCAGCTGTGTGATAGGTAGAGACACCGACAATTTAAAGTGTCAAAATCCAATGCGAATTTTATTATATTAGCAAGCGAACAAGAGCAAAGGCAGCGCTGGGCGGCCGGGGAGTCTGCGCTCCGCCAACGGCTCGCAACTTCCCGCCTCGTGTAAGCACATTATATACAGTCTCATTTCCTGCATTCGTGATGTCGCAATCAGGTCGATACTCTGCGCATGTTCCTTCTGTTGCTGGGGGGTCTTTCTCTGCCTCCTGGTGATGGTAAGGATGAAGGCTGAAGGTCTTCCTCGTTGCCCTGTGGGTGGACTTATGCAAGAATGTGACTACTCAACCCCCTCAGCTACGGGTCCTGTTGACTTATGCAAGAATGTCCTTCGGTTGGGCTATCAAGCCTTGGGGGCACATAAATCTTCCATCCATACCTTCCCATACAGGTTTAATGAACAAAGCACAATATGTTACTTATTACAAGCTGTGTTTAACAGCCCGTTTCGTTAGATGTCCTTCCACTAGAAGGCCCTTCCAGAATCAGCAGCAGCAAGCAAATATATTTAACTAAAAGAAGCCGGTGTTAAACTATCTTGTTTAATGTCAGCAGGAAGCTGATGGGAATATCCTTAAATCACAACTGGTATGGAACTGGAAATGGGTCCAAAACTTCTGCTGTGTGACCCTTAGTGGGATTCAGACCTTTTCATTTCCTGGTGATTAGTTCTCCCTGTCCAGAGCAATGCAAATAAGTTGTGTTAAGATGGCAGCAACTTGGATCTTTTCTTCTATCCCCAAATGTTTTTTAAAAGAAGTAGTTGTGGCTTCTAAATTGGGTCAAATTATCTCAAAATCATAATCAGGATTTTTTTTCTCATTTATGTTAATGCTGGGTAGAAGAGCAGAAGCTGATTTGGAAACCTGTAAGCTGAAGGGTGTTTTCCAATAAGTTTCTTTTTTGTGGAGTCTTCAGCATTTTAATTTCTCCCACAGGACTTCTAGGCTGCAGAACCAGCCCCAGGGGCACTATGCAATTACTTCTGCAATTAGCTTGGCTCCCTCTAAGGACATAGATTGCTGTCATACTCAGAAGCTGGTTGAAGCGATGAAGCCATGTGGGGTATTTGAAGATGAGGAAGAACTGAATCGCAGGTGTGATAAATAATTTTGTCCCAAATCAAGTTTTTAAACAAAGTTTCCAATTTATTAAATGAATAGAGATAAGCAAACAGCGCTGGGTGTGCCGGGAGTTTCTGCTCTACCAGGACGCACACCAAGTTCTAAAGGCAGCGTCTTTTATATTCTTGGTGCACTTTTCTCCTATTGGATCCTTTGAAAGTCTCAGGGTCCCATCTTTTGGCGGGCTCTTCTAAGCAGAGGTGACATCCGCTCTAAGCGGGGTTTTTTCTTCTTTTTTTCTTTTCCTTTTCTTTTTCTCTAAAAAGTGGTTACATTGTTCGAAGCGAGAAGAACACTTGTTTATATTCACAAATTCTCAGTTTGATTCAAACATTCATCACAACCATGATATAGGTCGCAGTGACTACAAACTACTTCACACAGGGCACAACAATCACATTTATCACACCATATTCTATTTTGACACAAATCATGCCTATGTTTTCCACAGCAGGTATAACAAGGCTGTAAATCTTGTTAACTTCTTCAGTCTTCTAGGGCAAACTTAATATGAGTTTTCTTTACAGGCTGGTTGTTCTTGGAAAACTGAGTAACTTGGTCAAAGAATGGATGTCAGACCTTGGTGAGAGCAAGGTAAGGATTTTTTATATGTTCTTCTCAAAACAGCTGAAGCTTTTTTGTTTCTTTTAAAGGGCATACTACTGGGATTTATGCTAAAGCTCAACTTTTAACTTTCTTCTGAAGTATTGAGTGGAGCCGTTGTAACTGCCACTGAAATAAGGTATAAAAGATACTTCAGGTGAAGATCTTGAAGTCTTTGGGACACTGATTGAATCTGTGAAGTGGCTCCATCAGTTGACTTGTAGCAGTTCACAAAGCTGAAACAAGGTGTTGTGGGGTGAGGTAGATGGTAAATAGGCACTGATTTGCCCCAAACAGCCTGCAGCACCCAATCTGGTTTGGCATTGTGACAGGAGACTTGCCTTTTGTGTAGCTGCTTCAGGTGTGCCTGCTGCAGGGAAGACTAACAATAGGTCTTGTTTTGGGTAAATTAACGAAAGGAATGCTACATTGGGGTGGGGGGTGTGCTGTGCTTTTTTTCTTTGGTTTTTTGAGTAGCAAGCACTCACTTCAGAAAAATAGCATCAGCCTGTTAGACTAACAGCTCCGCAGGGGAGTGAGAAGACACTGTTTATGAAGGCTGTTGTGGTCTTTCCAGTAACTTGCAGATAGGTCAGTGTGTTTCTTCTATTCTACAGTAAACTCTCTTCTGCCCACAGAATCTTCCCCCTTCAGCAGCAGCAAATGTTGGTGGCAAATATTTACATTCGGGTCTTACAGGCTTGGAGTTCACACTAAAGGTAGAACTTTCATTGTCTAGTCATAGTTCTAACATTTGAAAGCGACTTCCAACAACAACAGAAGAAATGGAATCTCTTTGTTGGTGCTGACATAGATGCTGTTTGTGTTGTTTCCTAGATGTGCGGAAAGATCAGATTTTTTTCAGGCATTGTTTGAAAAACTAAAACATTGGGAGGAAATAAAGAAATCTAAGAGTGAGTAAGCTTTCACCTTGATAGATTGTGCAACTTCTTCAAACAGACTATTCATGTTCAAGACTCGTATTCGTAGTGAATGTCTTATAAGCCAAAACTAAAAAAGAAATTGTTCCTGAGCACCTTCTAAAATACTATTTTATGCAGCATGAAAAGGCTGAAGTCGAGCTTTTGGTTCCTTTCCACGATGACCGTACATCGGATAAGAATCTTGGTGGTACACTTCTCCCCTGCCCATGGTTTGGGAATAAGTCAGCTGCATCAAAAAGCCAGCTTGTCCCTAGGAGCCTTGCTTTAATCTTAGCTGTAGGAAGGGGCTTGGAAATGAGGTAATTGCATGCAGGAAAAGGGAGGGGCAGCCTGAAAAGTGAGGTAGTTGACTGTCAGTGGAAAGGCTTCTGTCAGTACCTCTGCCATGGTGTTCCTCTGGGTGTCCTGCAGGACCTCTGATTCCTTCTCCTCTGGTCACCTTCCTCTCCGGCTGCTCAGCTGGAGGCTTTGCGGCAGGGCCGTGCTGTGGGCTCTGCAGAGTCAGCAGGAGCTGTGCTGTGAGCACACAAACTGCTCTGTGAAATCACCCGCAGGTGCCCATGTGGCGTACTTTGCCCGTACAAGTGAGCCTCGAGAAGTGTTTCTCTTGGCCTGGCCTTCCTCGCGCAGACACGTTGGAAGACTTCATGCGCACAGCTGAGGGGCCTTCCTTTAGAGGACGGTCACCTGCCAACAGACTGGCAGTGGGCTGTGGCACGGCTCTAACAAGCGGTCTGCAGCACTGAAAACTGCCCCGTGAGGTAGCTGATAGCATCTCAGGCACGGTAGAAAGTAAAAATACAGAAGACGTGTACCTTGTCAAATTTTTTACATTTCTCTGGATGTTAACCAGTAGTAAGGCAGCTACAGAAATGTCTCACTTTTCTTCCTCACCACCGAGGTAAGTACCTTGCGGTCTCTGATACTGATGGCTCGTTGTGCACTGTTTGCTCGTTACAATACATGATCAGCCTCCGAATCTCTTGGCTAAATAACTTTTCAAAGCTAGTATTAGTACCGTATTAGTGCTAGCCTGCTTGCAGCTTAGTAACACAATTTTTGGTTCGGGAGCAACTCAGTCTGTTGTCCCAAAAATCAGAGTTCTTTACCCAGTGTGCAATGAGCCAAAAAAACACATGGAGTTGAGATATTTGTTTAATCCATGTCTGCACAGAGATGTGTGCTAGGTGGTAACTCCACAAAGCCAGCACCCATCAGTGATCACAGCGTAAGCATTTACACATGTTGAGCAACTGCTGTCAGTACTTTTGCACTTACTTTCTCAAATGGTTTAGTCCTCTTTATTCTTACTGGTTCTTGCATGGTCTTGTCTTTAAATAAAGACAGTATAAAGTCACGGTGTTGATCTGCTCTCGGCTGAAGTGGACAAAGTATTCTATATCTTGTGAAGCAGGTGCTGCAGATTTGAAGGAATATACTTGGGTATTGAAAGACTACAGGCTGACTGCAATGCATCCATTCTAGGGCGTGGCATTTCCTCCAGCATGCTGCGTTTTCTTGGTGGGGTTTCCTGGGCAATCCTGGTAGCAAGAACATGTCAACTCTATCCCCATGCTTTGGCTTCTACTCTTGCGAACAAGTTTTTCTTGTGTTTTTCAAAATGGTAAGAGCTATTGTTTATTTTAATTTGCATAAAGGAAGTGGGGCGCTTCCACAAAGTGGCTCTTCCTTTTTTTTTCTGGCCAGGTGGCTGAAGCCACCTCTGAGCAGTGAAGAAAGTTTCAACAGGCTGACTGAGTGCTGCCGGCACGTCTTGTCCTTTCTTTCCATGGAGGAGATGGAAGTACAAGGGGAGATGAAGGCAACAGCTCAGGACATGCAGGGACCCACCAGGCCCTCCCTGCTCACCTCTGTGCGGGATCCCAGTGAACCCCGGCAGGCACCATGATGCCAAACCTCCGTCCTCCTTTCCTGCTTTCAGGCTCAGCTCCACTTGTGTGTGGAAGATCTGGGCTGGATCATGGCAGCCCTTCTTGAGGCAGAGGTGACCTCTGCCTGCTCCTGTGCCATGGTCCATGTAAGTAGCCCTTGGGCAACAGGGAAAGCATTGGCCTGTCAGGAGCCAGGGCAGAGTTGCGGTCAGTGCTCAGTGGGGCTGGGGGCTGTGCGGAGCTACAGGGCGGCAGGGAGATGGAGAGGGCATCAGGGAGAGAAAGGCACCCGTCATGAGACAGACCCACCCTCCACCAGGTCCAGTTGCTGGCTCAGCTCACCCAAAGTGTGAGAGCGGGAGGGGGCCCTGTGGGTCTGCACGCACATGCCGGGCATTCCCGAGGAGCGATTCAGGCACCCCTGCATGCCACCGTGTCCCCTTGCTGCTGGCCACAGCCTCCAAAGGGAGCCCTGCCTGTCTGGGTGCTGGGTTTGGGGTCTCTGGGGGTGAGGGGGTGGCCCCTCTGCCCAGTCACTGATCGGGGGCAGCGTGGGCACTGGGGCTGTCAGTGATCCTTTTCCTGGCCTTGCCCCGGCAGAGACAATGTGTCTGGAAGCACTTGGGCTCCTTGGTGGTGCTGCTGGGGCCTCACACTAGGGAATTCCTGGTGACGTCCAGTGAGCTCACAGGGTTGTGCCTGGGCCAGCTTCTCCAAATGCTAAGTGAGGAGAGCGGGCACTTCCCTGCCTTGGTCAGCCAGATCCCCCCCTCCCCTCCCTGCCTGGCCACCGAGATCCCGTGGGGCCATGCCCCATCTCCAGGAGGCAAAGTACTGGGCTGCTGTCACTCCCCAGCCCTGTCCGTCCTCTTCCCCCGTGCCCAAATCTCCGATTACGTCACTTGAGTTGGTGACCAACAGGTCCAGTATCGCATCCCCTCTGGTAGGGCTGTCTACTGCCTGTGATATGGGAAAGTAGAAAATATCTGAAAATATTCTTTTTGAAATATGTGATATGCTTTAGTCTCTGCAATATTAGCTAGCTAGCCTTGTCTTTGGTAAACAAGAGTGTGACCCCCTGCCCTTGGCAGGGCTTAAGTAGGGTCTTTATCACTTGAAGGCCTGCTTCATTGTGCTCAAGTAGGGTCTTGATCACTCGAAGGCCTGCTTCATTATTTTAGGTGAGATGGGGTTGGGGGAGGAATTGTATTTGTGCTACAGATCGTGACCACGGAGGGGGATGTTGCCTTGCTGTGCCTGAACTGCGCACTCTGGAGGATGGGTTCAAAAGGACAATCATGATGAAGACTATCGAGGAACTCTTACTCCCTCTCCAAGACCACGAAAAGACCCCCGAAGGGGAAGACTGAGCCTGCGCAAGGGGGAGGAGATCCAAATTACATCTGAAGTGGGACAGAGTGATAAATATGTAAATATGTAAGTTTTGTTGCTTTAAATAGGACGCAATTACTGCAGCTGGGATGCAGCATTCTGCACCGGACCCTTGCTGCACCCAGCGCTGCAGAGCTGTAATAAACAGACCTGCTTCACCATCAACTTGGATTGCGGAGTTCTTTTGCGGATCACCTGGCTTAAGAAGTTATCCTCAAAGCATTCCAGGAGTCTCCTGGATGGCCTATGACTCGCCCTGCTACTTTCCCAGCAGATGTTGGAGTGACTGAAGTCCCCCAGCAAGACAAGAGCCTGTGAGCGTGAAGCCTCCTGTAGCTGGAGTAAGAAGGCTTTGTCCATAGGCTCCCCTTGATCAGACAGCCTGTAGTGGACACCAACCAAGAGGTTCTCTTTGTTGCTTCAGCCTCTGATTCTTACCCTAATCATGGTGGTTACGGTGGACTTTCAGACTGCCTTCTGTCCCAAGGACAATTCTTGGGCTGGCAGGCAACAGCCAGGGCCACAAGAAGAACGATCGGTTCCTTTTTTCCTCTCAAAACAACCATTCTTGGCATTTGGCCTTGTAAAGGGGCAAACGGGCCACTCTGATACCGGCAGCAGTGCCCTAAGAGTCACTGGGACCTGTGGCAGAAGAGACTGGAGCAGAAAGCCTGGTCCAGGACCTTCCATAGCTTTCCCTCTGCTATTCAACTCTGCCCAGCGCCTCCCGCAGCTGGAGCCAACAAGCCCATTGAAAGTACCAGCCCCTGTGGGGGCCCACTGTGCCCTGGGGCCTGTCCTCTGGCCACCATCAGTGGTACCCAGGTAGCCGCTAGCTTCCAGTTCAGGGCCTGCTGCACCTGGTGCAGCGTGCTGAGGTCCAGAGGGGCTGCAGTGCCCTTTGCTCTGAGCACAACGGCACCTGCTTGATTTTGAGAAGTGCCCACAACACTTGGCTCCTGGCCGCAGGAGACCAGAAACCTCCGTGTGCCAGGCGACCTACGGAGACACCAGAGTTTTTCAAGCTTGTCTGCCAGGGACTCATCTGAGCACAGGTCTTGTGAGGAGGAAAAGGAGAGTAAACCGTCTCCTGTCCCATCCACCCCCTTTACCCACGTGGGTTTCCCACCCACGAGAGTTTTTTCCCATGGCACACCACCCGCATCCCCTGCCCTCCTATCTCACGCCCCCCCCTTCCTCTCCCATCTCAGCCCCTGCTCCACTCCCCCATATTCAGCACTGCCCCCCCCCCCCGTCACCCCTCTACCTCCAGACCCTGGGGCTGCTGCTTGCACCCCCCCACCTGCTCATTGCTCCCCACCCAAACTCTGAAACGCCCCCCACGCTTCCCTGCACCCCGCTCCCATCCCACTCTCCCTCCTGCTGCACTGTGTGTCTGTGCTGGGAACAGCGTTGCTCCCCCAGGGGTGAGTTAGTCCCTGCTGAGCGGCGCTTGCACAGCGCCGGGGCTGTTCTGCCCCCCGCACCCCCGCCAGCGAGCGGGCTGGGGGTGCACCGAAGGTGGGGACAGCTGACCCCGAGTGACCCAAGGGGTGTTCCAGACCGTGTGGTGTCATGTTTGGTGGTAAAACTAGGGGGGAGGTTGGCAGGGGGCTGATGCCTGGGGACTGGCCGGGCATCGGTCAGTTGGTGCTGAGCAGTTGTTTCCATCTGCATCGCTTGTCTGTCTGGGGCTTCATTTTTCTCTGTTTTTTTTTTTTTCCCCCTCCTTTTCCTTATGTGTTATTATTGTTGCTGTCATTATTTCTCTTTAATTATTAAACTGCTTTTATCTTAACCCATGAGTTTTCTCACTTTTGCCCTTCTGATTCCCCCACCCACCCTACCTGGGTGAGGGGGAGTGAGTGAGTGGTTGTGTGGCTTAGTTGCTGGCTGGGGTTAAACCCCAACACCAGGTTACCTGGCTCGTGCTTTAGGGTCTCCATGTTATTCCCACCATCCCGACAGCCCAGCCTTGTCCTTCATCGCTGCTTTATCGTGCCTTTTGCGCCATAAGTAGCAGCACCGAGGCCGTGCAAGCATACCTGTCTGCCAGCCTCTGAGAAGTAACTCTGCCAAAGACAAAGAGCAGAACAGCCATGGCACAGTCTGCTGCAATTCTGCCCCTCAAGGCACCCGGCAGCCTCTCTCTCTCGCCTCTGGCTCTGCCCAGCTGGGCAGGGCAGTGCAGCTGTTGCAGAAACTGCTACACCCTGTGACTCCTTCTCAGGCTGTAGCTTTGCCCTGTGTACGGGCTGCCGAGGCCATCGACTGCCCGGGGGCCAGGCAGCCTGGAGAGCTTTACCCCAAGCCATTCCCTTCCCCTTTGGGCAGCAGCGGTTCTGCCGCTGCTATAGGCAGCCGCCTTCTCAGGGCAAGGGGCTGGGACCACAGGCTGCTGCCCGCTCCCATCAGACCGAGATGCTGGTCCCCGGGCACCTGGTGCAGGGAACGCTGAGGCCCGTTCTGCACTGCCCACGGCTCTGCACGAGAAGAAGGTGTCTGTCACCAGCAGCCACGGGTCACTGTGCCCAGCGACTTGGCAGGTGTCCTGCTGGTTCGAGAAGAGGCGTATTTCTCGCCTCGTAGTCTTGATGCCGAAAACGGTTCGGGGTTCAGCTTACAAAAGTCTTTTGACATCAAAGCAAGATGACAGATTTTTACCAGCGCTGTATTTCAGCTGTGTTGCTCGCTGAAAACAGCCTGCAGGCCAGGGGATACTCAGAGGGGTCTGAAATAAAGAAACTGAGTGTTGAAATGATTGTTTTAAGGAGGTGGATCAGGCAGCCAAGGGAAGCGAGCTGCTCACCTGCTCATCGGCAGGGCAGCCCATCCAGCCCAAGCGTTGCGTGTTGCAGGCAGCAAAGTGCAACTGCCACGGTTGCTGGCAGGAGGGGCAAAGAGAGCAGGGCTGAGACGGAACCTCCAGGGCTCTGCAGGCACCAGCTGAGGACACCTCATCTACCAGCCGCCTCTTTGCCTGCCCTACTTCACGGCTCATCCTTTTGGCCCCCGGAGGGGGTGAGTGCCGTGGCGCAGTGTCCCCTGTGGGAGTGAAGCCTCGTGTGCGTGCAGGGCGGCAGAGCAGAGCACAGGCGGCTCAGAGGCGAGGGAAAGCGCAGCCGCCCCCCCAGAGCCCGAGGTTCACCGGCGTCTCGCCCCCCGGCGGGTCAGCCCCTCGCCTCTGGCCAGCCTGGGGGCGCTGGTTCCTGGTCAACACCGCGGCCCCTCTCACCGAAAGCAGCCTCTCCTCTCCCGCCTTCAGCACGCCGCCGGGGCTGCCTTCCCCCCGCCAGCGTGTGCTGACACGCTGCTCTCCCCCCCCAGCCCCGATGCCGCCTGCAGACCGACACAGCGACCCCCGGGACTGTCTCCGGGGGGAACAAACCCGTGTGAGGGGTTCTCTGCGCGGCTGCTCCTCCCCAGCGAGAGGGGCGGGGGCACGGGCAGGAGCGAGCCCCAGGTCTCCCAGCGGCCGAAGGTGAAGGGCCGAATCGCTCCGGCCCCGCGGGGCCGTGCGGGCCAGGGCCGGGACTGCCGCTGCCCGGACTGCGAGCGGGGCCGGGCAGAGACCGGCAGCCCTGTGCCCCGAGCAGGGCCGGGGCTCGGCGGCTCCGGCGGGGCTGAGGCACCGGCCGTTCCCGCCCAGCTGGGCGCTCGGAAGGGGTCATTAAGGACACAGAGTCATTAGGGACACAGAGTCATTAGGGACACAGAGTCATTAAGGCGACACAACGACCAAGACGACCCTACCCCGCCACCACCAAAGTGCCGACGCCCGCTGCTGTGGCCGGGCCGCCGCGCATGCGCCGTGGCAGCACTGTGCCGCGGGGCGGTGCCTCGCGCTCGCCGCCCCCTCCCGCTCGGGCCGCGCCGCCGCCGCGTGGCCGAAGCGCGGTCCTGCAGCCCCGCGGTCGCGCGCCGGCTCTGGCCCCTGCGCCGCGCCGTCGGGACCGGCGCATGCGCGGTGCCACGGCAGGAGCAGCGTGGCGGCGCGGCGGGCGCGGGTGTCGGCGGCGGCGGCGGCGGCGGCGGGTGAGGGCCGAGGCCAGCGGTGAGGCGAGCGAGCCCCTTGGGCGGGCGCGGGGATGTCTGCTGCCCGCGGGGCGCCCGGGGGTGGCGGCACGGGAAGCGCCGATCCCCCCGCTGCGGCGGCTGCCGGTCCGCGGGAGGCGAGCCGGGCCGGGGCAGCCCCGGGGAGCTGCCGAGAGCGGGGATAAGGGGAAGGAGGCGGACGCCGCCCCCCCTCCCACCCCGGACGCAGACCCCGGGTCGCCAGAGACGCCCCTGAGCGTCCCCGGCCCCGCTCGCCCGTGCAGCTGCCGCCAGCGCCGGCACCTCCCCCGCAGCCTGTCCTGTAGCTCCAGGCCGCCCCTGACGCCGTCATGCCGGCGGCAAGACGACATGGAAAGTGTCTCCAGAAGCCCCTGACGTTCTCTCGTTCCAGGTTCCTGTCCCTGTGTTTTCATTCTTCCCCCTCTGTCCTGTAGCCCGTTCTTGCCTTCGCTGATCTCTGTCTGGCTCCCTGTCCCTGGTCTTTAATTGCTCTGCCTCTTCCCCTTGAGCTCATCGAGTCTTTTTGGTATTTCTGAGTCTCTCTCTGTGCCCCTTACTGACCCCTTTCTTAAATCCTCCCTCTCTGCCCTGTGGCCCGTCGCTGTTCTTTCTTTTTGTCCATCTCTCTCAATCTGGTTCCCTCTCCTTTCGCCCTTTCTGTCCCGTAGCCCATCGCTCATTTTTTTCCCTGTGCCTCATTCACTGTGGCTCCCTTTCCCTATTTTTCAGTGCCCCCTCTCTGCTCTGCAGCCGATTGCTGTTGTGTTGGGTTTACTGGCAAGGTTCCGTTAGCGGCGGGAGGCAGGGGCTGCAGGGGTGGGTTCTGTGAGCAGACACCAGGAGCTGGGCACAGCCACTTCCAGCTCCAGGAAGGATCTGCTGCTGGGCAAAGCTGGGCCCATCAGCAGCGCTGGTGGTGCCTCTCTGATGGCCTGTTTAAGAAGGGCTGAAAAATGCTGCTCAGAGGCTGAGACAGAGGCAGTGTGAGCGTGGAACAGCCCTGCGGACACCAAGGGCAGTGGAGAAGAGGGGGGGAGGTGCTCCAGGCACCAGAGTGGAGATTTTCCTGCAGCCCGTGGTGAAGACCACAGTGACGCAGGTTGTCCCCCTGCAGCCCATGGAGGTCCACGGTGGAGCGGACATGCACCTGCAGCCGTGGAGGAGCCCGCGCTGGAGCAGAGGAGGAGCGTGAGGAGGAAGGAGCAGCAGAGACAACTTGTGCTGAATTGACCGCAGACCCCGCTCCTGTGCCCCTGTGTTGCTCCAGGCGTGGAGGTAGAGAAGTCAGGAGTGAAGGTGAGCCCAGGCGGGGGGAAGGTATTCTTTAGATTTGTTCTGACTTCTCATTATCCTACTCTGGTTTTGATTAACGATAACTCAAACAAAAACAATGCCTAAGTGGAGTCTGTTTTGCCTGTGACAGTAATTGGGGAGTGATCTCTTTGTCCTTCTCTTGACCCGCAAGCTTTTATGTTGCGTTTTCTCCCCCTGCCTTGTTGAGGAGGGGAGTGATAGAGCGGTTTGGTGGGCACCTGGCAGCCAGCCAAGGCCAACCCACCACAATCTCCTCCTATCAGGCTCTCTGTCCCTAGTTTTCGGTCCTGTATTTCTTGTACCCCATTGCTTTTGGAACTTTACCTCTCCGTCCCTATTTTTTTTAAGTCTTGTGTATGTTTCTTGAACCCAGTTGCTTTTTAAATTTTCTTGCTCCCTTTCCCTCTCTCTCTGTTTCCCTGACCTAATTTTAATTTCTTGCCTGTGTTTCTTGTACCCCGTCGTCCTGTACCCCGCCACTTTTCCGTTTGATTTCTACATCTCCCTCTTTCTATCTCCCTGACCCTATGTGTTAGTTCTTGCCTATGTTTCTTTTCCTTTGTCACTTTAGAATTTTTCCCTTTCCCCTTGTCTTGTCTCCATCTTCTTGTCCCGCTGTTCCCTTCCACCTCTCTCTCATAAGTGTTCCTCCATCTCTCTCTCCCTATTTTTTTCCTTAGTCTCTCAGCTCTCCTCTCTCTACACTGTTGTCCTGCTGCCTGTCCCTCCCTTGTTTGCAGTGTCCTGTTTTCTGGCTCCCTGTCCTCCACGTCTTCTCTATGTCCCTCTGTCCTTCCTCCTGCTTTTCCCTTTTCTCCCACTGTCATGGCCAAGAGTGTGCAGTCTTGTGCTGGCGACTGGTTGTACCAAAACCTGAAGAAGGTGGAAGGCTATGTCCCTCCCAGTGTCACCCAGGCTTAGGTCCAGCAGGCTTAGTTAGGTCCAGGGCATGTGGCCCTTAAAAAGGGGAGCAGAGATTTGGAGGAGACCTTGAAAAAGGTCCCTGAAACCTGGCCATGGGGAAGAGTTTGTTCCTTATGTCAGGTATCTTACTCGACTTCATGCCCTTTCAAAATTGCTGTATTTCAGTAATTGAAGAAATTGTTATTCTGCTTGTCTAGGGCAACTAAACTTGTCGTATTGTGCTGCATCCACTGGCCAGCTGAACTGAAGAAGGGTAGAAGTCTTCAAGGGAATTACACTCCTGCAAGCAAGAGTGACTCTGCTAAGTGCTTTTCCCAGAGGAAAAGCAGCAGGATTTTGGTTATTAACTGTTGTGCTTGGCCGCAGCCGGCCAAGCTGTGTCCTGGCTGGAGAACCCCGATGTGCAGAGTGGTGGCACTGGTCTCCCCAGCCCAATGGGGAGAGCAGATGGGATCTGGAGGGGTGAGCTATGGGCAGGGGACACAAATGGAGACAAGCCTTGTCACCTCACTTGGCAGTCTATTAGCTGAACCAAGCGTGACAAATTAGGCTCCACTGTCAGTGGCAGCCAGTGCCACGCTTCAATTTTTATCTTTTCTGCTGGCTTTAGAGGCCATGTCTCTTGATTTCAGTAGAACATCCCCTTGATGGTGCTCTGGGGCGGAGGCTAAACCAAAGTGGTGCCTGTGCTTTTGCCAGGGAGATGCTGGTGCTGAGGTGCCAGGAGGAGGCTGGTTGTTGGTGAGAGCATCTAGCCAGCCTCGGGCTCTGATCTCCCCCCTCCTCCTGGGGCTTGGGGTGCTTTTGGGCTGTCTTCTGTCACTGGCAGCCTGTGTGATAAAGAGTAGCTTTGAAATGAAGAACACGGGGTCCCCCACCTTGGGACTGCTGGGACAGCTGGGACAAGGCTCTGTGCACAGCTGAGGTAGGATGGGGCTTTATTTCCCCTTCATGTGCAACCTCTGTGAGGAGCGATGGGTCAGCCTGACGAGGTGTGAATGCTGTCTTGCTAGAACTGGGCCTTGGTAAAGCACAGCTGCATTTTTAATGTTGAGTTCTGGTTCCTCATTCACTTGCGCAAGGCTGGAACGACCAGATCCCTTTAATTAACTGGTGCTGAAGTAGCTTCCGGAGAACTGAGTGTGGTGGCTCCTCAGTTGTCCCTCAGGGCAGCCATCCAGCCGTCTCTCAGATGCACGCTGGTTATAACCAAATGTTGGCAGCTCTTCTTCACAATGAAATCTGGCCTGGGAGAAGCTAACGATCTCAGCATTGAACTTCTTGATTGAGTGATTGATCCCAACGCTTGCCTAGAACTCAGGGACTCTGATGTCCAGTAGTGTAAGTCCCTACAGGGGCAAAAATAGCCACCATCTTTGCCTATCCAGTGCATACAGCTATTGCATCATTTTCCGGAGCATTCAAGGATAAACAAGTAGCAGGGATGTTATCAGAAGTTAGAGCGTGGTCTTCTAAGTGGAGGAGTTTTTTTAGTGTGACTCTGAGAGATTTCTTGTCTCTGGGACACAGCCTGGATGGGTGTAGGCAGAAGCTGACCTAGAAACCCGAGTGAATCTAGCCCAGCAGAGCCTTTTGGTCCTGGCAGGTCTCCTGGTCAGCGATGCCCTGTGCTGCCCCTTGGACCCACACCAAATGCTACCTGAAAGAATGAGGACACGATGCAAATTGTGCTCCTCTGGAGCGGGCTGTTGGCCTTGCAGGGCCTGCTGGGTCTGCGCTGGGCCACTCTGGGAGATTCAGAGTCTGGCTCCATCGAGACAGCCTGTCATTGTTCCTCAGTAATAGCTTCTTGGGTACAATTTACTGCCCGGCTTGTGGCCAAGCTTTGATAAATGAGCTTTGTCAGAGAGCAGACTTGCAGCTTCACCTCTGGAGCAGAGCTGTCAGGTCTCCTTTTCAAGCGAGCTACCCTGTCTCAGCCTGAATCAGAGGAAGAGTTGTACATTGATGTCAGTGAGAACCTCCCGCCCAGCAGCTCGGTAGGAACGTGTTTGCTGGGTGGCCCTGGGCCGATGGCAGCGCAGTGGCTGCCTCCGAGGCCTGGCGATCAGCTACGGGTGGGATGCAGCGACAGCAGAAGAGGGTTGGTGGGATCCTGTGTGGTCAGTGAGTGTTCACCCTGTGCCAACTGCCTTCCTCCATCCCATTCTTACCTAAGACTTTCTTTTGCAGCTCTAGAGGACAAATTAAATGGAGCTGGGTTTATCAGTTTTGCCAGCGCCTGGAATCCTTTTGATGCCTTTGGCGTGCTCCATCCTGGGATGCAGGCGTGCAGACCTGACCTGCTCTCCGTGCTGGGCACAGCCAGCCTAAGGAGACGCCGTAGCTCAGGCACCTACACATACTGCGGGGACGCTGAGTGCTCACCGGGCTGTTGCTTCCCTGGCCTCCAGCTTGTCTTACCCTTGTTAACAGAGGTTGTTCTGAGGGGGTTATTTAAAATGCTTCCCATGACTTTGGTTGGAGTGCTGCTTGGTTTCCTGATGCTTCTCTCCCTCGGGCTGGCTGGTGTCCTGTTAAAGCTCAGTGCTGCCAGCCTGACAGATGGAAACTCAAGCGGACTTCACCTGGATCTAGCCTTGCTTGGCTTGTGTCAGGCCTCCAAGCACAGTGTTGGTTTCTATTAAAAAAAAAAAAAAAAAGGAAAGCCCCCTTCTGTTACAATACTGCAGAGTTTTAGGTGAGTAGTGCCTGTCGTCCCAAACCCAGCACTGAACTGTGGGGTGCAGGTACCATCAGCACAGTGATGGACACTTGGAAGGCGTACATCTAGGCCCTGGTGCATTTCGTGCTGGACAAGGTGCATTGCATGCAGCTTCTCTTCTGCGAGCAAGCTTGCTCCCTGTGACTGTGGTTTTAGATGGGCTGGGGGTCCAGCACCCTTATTGCCCCATTTGTAGAGGGAGGTCCAAGAGAAACCCGAGGAGGAGAGTGCTTGGGAAGCCGGGGCCGTGTCCACAGGGCACTTCTTGCAGTTTTCTTTGTGCTTATGACTTTACTGCCCTGCTGTAAACACTTAGAGCTGGATTTTCCAAACGCGGCCACTGTTGTCGGGAAGCCAGGAGAGAGAAAGCAGCTTCTCTTGTCGCACGCTCCAAAAGAGAGGCTGGAGGGGGAATAACTCTTTGAGGATGAGCATCCCTTGGGTTGGGCAAAACTGGGTTAGTGAAGTGAGTCTATTAAAGGAAGGTAAAATAGAGGCTGTATAAGCTCCTGCATAGCTGCTGTTTCCAGACACGGTAAAATTAAGCCTTTGTGGTTTTTACCCTCGTATCTTTGGTCTTTCCTTTTCCTGCCCTCCCCCAGGCTCCCTGGTTTCCATCCTGTTTGCCCTGTCTTACAGTCTGGCAAATGCTCATGCTGGAGGATTGAACCCAGTAAAGGAGTGATCCCCTCCGAGGCAGAGTTGTCTGTGGCTGTCATAGCAAGCTTGGACGACACTGAGAAGTTCAAGGACAAGGTGAACCTGTACATCGAGATCAGCTGTACCTACGTCATCCCTGTCCGGGCTGTTGGCATCGGCACCACGATTGTCACCGACGAACGATTTGCTCCGGAGCTCAACTTGGGACCGCACTTCAGGTAGGGTATCTCTCAGCTCCCACTTCTCCCGTGGGCTCAGCAAGGAGGAGTTTGGCTGTAGTCCTTCAGGCTGGTTCTTTAGTGCTCAAGGTCCTGGCTCTGTTTCACTGAAGCCCCAGGGATTCCTTTAGAGACATTTGATGGCCACTTGAAAGTTCTTAGATACCCTCAAAAGCCATCCAGATGGAAAGCAGTTGCTCAATTGTCACTGAATTGTCTTTAGTTATAAACCATTTGTTTTCTCACTCTACCAAATAAAGATTTGGAGGAAAACAGCAGGTCCCAGAAGCCTCCAGCTGGAAAATGCTACATTACAAGTATAAACCTATTTCCCTTTGCAATAGCATTGCTTGCTTTTCCATTCGCTATGGAGTAGCATCTCGCCACAACAGCAAACCTTGGTGGGTAGCTCGTTACCAACCCCTCAGCTAAATGAATGGTGCTGTTTTGTTTCCCTTCTGCCCAGCAGTCCTGGAGGAGCAGCAGAATTTCTTTGCCCTGCATTATGCTTCAGTTCACTCCTCTTTCCCAGCTCCCCTGCCAGGCTGCTCTTTATCAGACGCAGTCGCCCTTCCCTCGTTTCTCCTGCCGGCTTTCCTGGCTGCCTGCACCGCAGCAGCAGCCCGAGGCACAGGCAGGTGAGGTGGCTGCAGGACCAGCTCTGAAAGGGAGAGGGGGAGAAGCCCGCTGAGGTTGGGTGGGATAAATTGGGAGTGTTAATTGAAAGAGCTTCGCTCGAAGGAGGGGATTCACCGATCTTAATGCCTGTGTCTGAAACTGCGCACGTTCTTATAAATGAGAGAAAAATAAGGCTTTTCAAAGTGCTGTTTGCCTTGTGTTGGAGACCTCTTGGGATGAGAAGAATGGTCTTCTCAGTGTCTGTTCCTTTCCCTGGCTGCAAAGAGGGTCCACAGTGCTCTGATACTGAAATTTTGGGGTAGAAAGGAGAGGTTAATCCTACCTTAAGCGTTTAGGATAGATTTGGGGAGGGGGCTAAATATGCACCCACAAGCCATCCACATAAGCAGGGACGTTGCAGGGAGGGTGGTGCTGTGCTCTGTGCAGCCACAAATTTGCTACACAACAGAGGGGACAATGTCAATGGGATCAGTGCCATTGTCTTCTGCCACCCTTCATGTCTTCGCCTGCATACTGGGTTTGGAGTTGTTGCCATCGCTGTTGGCTGTGGAGCTGCCACTGGATGAGCTGAGATGGGACCCAGGTAACACCTCAGATAAGTTGGGCTTTCCCAGAGCCAAAAATTCTGCATCTACCCAAAGCTTCTCCAAACTTTTAGCTGTTGCTGTCCGCAACATAAACCATTTCATACTGAGCTGGTACACATCATTTTTACCAGTCTGTTTCAAAGACTAGTTTGTTCTGTGCTGTCACTTCTGTGTTTGTATTTAGCTGCTTGTGGCAGACAGGCGTTTTGTCAGCCTCATATTCTGTACCTTTCAAAAAACCCCAGTCGCTGTTCCAGAAACATTTCCTGGCTGTGCTCAGATTTATAGAGGGTAAAAGAATTGCTCCAGACTAGCCTGCAATTAGTGTTTCTCTATCTGAAGGAATCAATTTCCATTGAATATCCATTTTGGCTTATATCGGCTCCAGTTATTCATCCCTTGTTGTTGCTTCATTCCCCCTCAGCAGCTAGACCCGGTCCTGCTGCTGTGTTCGTACTGGGGAAGCTTCTGTTGATGGTGTGTTCTCATAGTGCTTTTGTGTTCCTAAAACACGAAACCAGCTGCACCGTTCAGGCAAAGGGTGCTGTGTTGGGGGCGATGAGAGTTGGATGCTCCCTGAGGGGTGGGGGGATGAGAGGGCTAACATGGGTGCCAGGGCAGGGGCCTCACCAGCGAGGCCAGTGGTGCCCAGGTCACCAGATGAGTCCATACACCCTGCAGCTTCCCAATAGTATCTTCAAAGGAAGCCACCTGAGGCAGCAGCTCCCCAGGGGGAGGTGAGATGGCAATGAAGCTGTTCCTCCATCCCCGTGCAGCCAGGACAAGGCCAGCTGAGCATCCGATGCAGTGAGAGCTGCAGGAAGCACCTTGGAGAAATGCTCTGATTATTGAGCACCAAAGGCTGGTGATGCTCTGTCCACAGCAACTGAGGTGGTGATCTTCAGGAAGCTTTTCCTTGCTGTAGGCAGAGAGACCAGCTGCTGGATGGTGATAAACTTAGGGGCAGCCAAGGTCTGACGTTTGCTGAAGCTTTGATCTGGGTCAGCCTTTTTGGAGGTGATTTTATTGCTGAGCGTGCCGTCAGAGAACGCCGTCAGGGTGCTGAAGCGGGGCAGCCGCTGGGAGACAGCAGCTCCCGTGACGTTTTCCCTCTCTGCTTCTCTCCTAGCCTGGATCCCTGTCGTTACCGCTTCAAGATAACGAACAAAGGGCGATGCACCCATCAGCTCTACTGGACAACGGAAGGTTTTGCCCCGTTTCGCCAGCGTGATCGCCCCCCTGCCAGCAGTAAGGCCAAGGGCAGCAGCTCCTCCCAGAGGCCCCAGCCTGCCTGCCCTGTGTTTAAGCTTCGACCGCTGAGGGCAGAGCTGATGCCGGGCAAGACCGTGGAGATGATGCTGGAAGGCTCCTCCAGCACTCCCCAGGTGAGGTCCCTCACGAGGGCTGTCCCTTCCCCATCAGATCACCTCCCCTGGGACTTCTTCTGCGGCCCCTTGACATTTGCCTGCGAAAATGAGCAAGTGCTTTCAAGAAACTGTTTTAAGGCCACAAGTTACCGTGGCAGCCCCAGTGGCTTTCCTTGCTGGCCACTGTCAGTTGCTAAGGCTTTTTTGTGTTGCCATAGCTACCATAAACCCAATTTGCTGATAGCAGAACGCGGGCTGAAGGAAGTATTGCTGCTTCAGGGGCCAATGGCAGGTTACAAGGTGTTGTGTGCTGAGGCAGGAAAGGAGGGCAGAGAAAGTAAGTTCACTGAGACGATGAATACAGGCAGAAAGTAAATTAAAAACTGCCAAGTAATGTATCTGGGGGAGCAGTGAGTAAAACCACCTGCGAAGGGAGGGAGTGTCTGGGAGCAGCATCATTTTTCCTCTGTAGACAAACGTGGGCAGAGGGCTTGTCCAGCGCTGAGTCCTGGAGGAGAAAAACGAACACAGGGTGTCAGCTCTCATGATCGGAGTGGCGTTCGTCCACATGGGAAACAGTGCCCAGGGATCATTATAGTTGACAGTTTGACTTTTGACAATATTTCCGTAAGAGCCTGCCCCAGTGTCCCAAGGGCAGTCGGGTCTTGCAGCACCCTTGGGTGGCAGCTCAGAGGGGAACATGTCAGCAGGGTCCCTGGGTGCCCTTCTTCCCAGGGGAACCCAGCTCTGCGGAGAAGCTGCCAGCTGACCCTCGTGTGCATTCCCTGGCTTCAGGACCACTGGGCACAGATGTTTAAGCAAATGTGAGATAAATCTGCATTAAGCTTCTGCTGATACTGGTGTTTTGAAAGGTGTCTTAAAGAGTTACCTTAGGGGTAGCTTGAGGCAGACTTGATTACTCCCCTGGGTGCCTGCGATGGGACTGTCCCTGTGCAGTTCTGAGCCCAGAGGTTTTGCTGAAGAGGGGAAAAAGGTACCAGAAAGAAAATAAAGTGATCAGGGCACTGGTGAGGGTGTCTTGCCTGGAAGGCCAAAAGGGGATCTGTGAGCTCAGCTGTGGCTACCTGGCTCCTGCAGTCAAAGCCAAGACCATGGGAGCAGACTTTCCACCTTCCTGAGGCCTTGAGAACTTAATACTCTGCAGGTTGGCCAGAAGCCCAACTCCCTGCATTGCACATGCAACACAGATTATTTTGAAGTCTGTAGGCTCTGAGGAGGAGCTATGTTGTGGTGTTGTACCAGAGGGAAGAGTGAGGAATGAAGGGAAGACTTTGAGGAAGTGAAACCATGAGAAATCAGGAAAAAGTCTTGAATGCAAAAGCATCCCACTTAAGCAGAGGGTTTTTATGTAAAGTGCAAGACAAGTCTTTCCTGGGGAGACTTCTTTTAAAACCGGCTCTAGGAGGGCGCAGTACGTCCTAGGAAGGAGTGATCCCTTTACCTGAAGGCTGGCTGGCTATTGGACTGATTTTTTTTTCCCAAGGATGCTTTCCACTCGGCTTCCAAGGAGGGTTTGCTGCCGTTGGCCCTTCTGTCACCTCTTTCTCTTAATATAGTTCCAGACTTTTTTCTAATTAGTTCCTACAGCTTTCTGTAAGCCTTATGCTTGGCAACAGGACAAACCAAACCAATAATCCTTTGGGGCAGGGGTTATCACAGCTGTAGGCAACACGTCACTCGCGAGTGCCGTTTGTGGCTGTTGGGGTGTAGCATTACGGGCGTTTGAGGGCAGAATAAATAGGACGCTGCACAAAGAGAAAAGGGGGCAATTGAGGAGACCAGGGACTGTAACTGTGTGGCAGTAACACGGCCCGTGGCTGGGTGGCCAGCAAATGCAGGGTGTTTTCTGGACCCTCTGGGTGATGCGTGACTCTTGCTGCAGGTGGTGAAGGAGCAACTGCTGTGTCACGCCGTCGTGGGGAGCGAGGCAGGGAAGGCACAGATAATGCAAGTGGATGTCACGTGTGAGTTTGTTGCTCCCGTTCTGCAACTGTCCTCCAGAGAAATCGCCTTCCGGATGGAGAAGGTAAGTCTCTGGGTTGCATCCTGGCATTCAGTAGCATGGCTGAGGACTGGAAGCCTGTGGGGCGTGTGTGCTGGTGTTCAAAGGAGGAAGTTAAGCAGCTTCTCCAAGTCCATGGGGCTTTGGCTGTTGGTTTGAGCGGGATGAAGCTTTTGCCGTTAGCCCTGAGATCGTCATTTTGCTCCTCTGGGGTCGGGGACAGTCTCAGTAGCTCTGTTCTGCCCTTCTTGATGTGGAAACAGAATTGAGCTGCTGAGCCAAGGGCACGGGGTGAGATGATGTGTGGGGACCCACAAGAACAGCGTGGGCTTTGCACAGCTACCTCGAATGCTGGGGCTGCAGGTGGGAGAGCAGATCGCTGCAGCTGAGAGATGCTAAACCCCCTCCTGCCCTTTCTGAGGTGCTTTGTAAAGTAAGTGAGGTTGTTTTTAGAGATGGGACTGGTTTTCTTAACTTCACCGAAGTAAAACTGAGATTACAGCTGCTCAGAGATCATGGCGGGGATCATGGCCACTTCTAGAGAGCCACCAGTTTCTGTACTTGGTATAAAGGGGAGGTTTTTGAGGATCCTCGGGGGCACGGTGATGTCTTAACACCGATTCTGTAGGGAAGCTGAGACAGACTGAGATTCCTGTCAGCTCCTCAGTCTGATGAGGCAAAACTGTCATCCCTTGTCCCTCTTTGCCTTCTCTGCTGTTGGTATGGATGGTAGCTCTTTGCATTTCCCCAAGCCTTACTTTCTTCAAAGGACCTGCAGATGTCCTTCAGCTGCAGTGATGATAACACCAACGCAAAGCAGGTGCCCTTTGGTCTTCTGATCCTGACTCCTGCATCATCTTTTCCTCTCCCATGAGGTGTCAAAAAAGAGAAGATATTTCATTATTTAGTTCCTGTGTTTTCAGGTCTCTCCTCTGGTTCCCAGGCTTTCAGAGAAGCATGAATTCCTGTGAGCAGGCAGTTCAGCTTTTAATAAGAAGCTTCTCAGCCACCCCTGATGTCTTGCCTGTGGTCTGCTTGATGCCACGCGCTCCGATTTTTCAAGTGCTGTGACACTGCAGCTGTTTGATATCAGGACATCCAGAACTGGTTTCCCAAACACTGTTCAGTTTATGTAAACCATGCAGGAAGCCCAGAGCAATGCATAAACAGGAAGAAATAGCTTAGGTTGAGCTTAGCTTTGAGGCTACAGACACCTTGTCGCTGTAGCAGGGGCAGCAGGAGACACGTTGCAAGCGGACTGTAGAGGTTTCTAGCTGGCTGTATGTGCCTTGAAGTGTTCAAAGCTAACCTTGGGCTACTGCAGGCTCTCCACTATGGGCCAAATCCTGCTTGCTTTTCTCCTCTGACTAACATCACTGCTTTTGTGAGGCTACTAGAACCGATAAGGTTGTAAGAAATGACTGTCTGTGAGTGAAGATCGTCTTGTGCCATTGTGCCCAAGAGAGCATACAAAACTGGAGACAAACGGTCTGGGTTCACTTTCTGGTTTTGATCTTGTTCAGGCAGCTGCCTCCTCTCAGCGTCCTGTTCCCTCGTCTGTATGCAAGACTGTTTCCCTGTCCCCTGGGGGATGCTGTGGTTTCTGAACATGAAAAACATCCGATATACTTAGAGAAGAACCTTCTTGAAGGGTAGAAACTAATAAAAATAGTAAAGAGAGATGTATGCACCTTTGAGGTTGAAAACTTTGAAATGCATCGGAAGGGGAAGGAGATCCATGGCCACTTCAGGTTATTTTTCCCTTGTCTCCTGTTTCTGTAGCAACCCAATGTTGTCCTGACTCTTCAGTACAAGCCTCTCTTTAAAAAACGTCTCCTCCCTGCCGCTCAGCATTGTCCTGGCCTTAGGGCAACCCTTCTTAATCTGCGAGGTGGACCAGCAGCCCCTCCCTGCAGACGTTCAGGTGAGCAGCCACCGACCTTCCTGCTGGGGGCGTTTGCAGAGGGAGGAACGTGGTGGTGCGTTTGTGGGGGGAGGTCCTCTAGCAGACAAATTTATTCCTTAGAGTCAGCAGTAGACTCGCCTGAACTAAATCAGGTTTGAAATGAGCTGCTGAAGGAAACAAAATATACCTGAATTGGGAAGATTCGTCCTGGCTCTGAGACATGAGAAGGGAACAGACAGCTAGGTCTGGGCAAGCCGTGTGGTAAAGGTGTCTGCTGGAAACCATCCCAGCTCTCCAGCAGCCGTCCTCAGATAACCTCCAGAGCAGCTTGCTCTCCAAGGGCAGCCCTGCTTTCAGGAAGGCTGAGGACGCTTCTCCAGCTGCTGCCTGGCACCTGCCCCACTGTCAGTAGAAGCTGTTGGACATGGACTCTGCTAAACACGTGTTGTTGTGGGCATGGCCGCCACTTCTGTGCTGTGCCAGTGAGTAGCCCCTGCAAGGGCGAGGCAGCGACGCTGTGTCACTTGTGCTGTGAGGTGAAGGAGTTCCTCTAGAGGCAGGGCAAAAGGCCCTGGCGTGCCAGAGTGCTGATCTGGTTGTGTATTTAGTGTATAGCTTCTGTGGGTCCAGAACTCAGTAGAACAATATTTATTTCCCTCTTGTATTAGTGCAGAGCACAGTGACGTGAGCCTGAGAGAGTCTCAGACGAGAGTCTCATGGTGCTTGCGGTCAGGCGCACACTGTGCAGAAAATAAGAGATGAACTGAGAAGCCTGAGCTGGGGGTCACACTTTGAACATTGGCGTGTTTTGTGCTATCAGACCCTGGGACTTCATCACCCTGCTGGTTAATACTCTTCATCTCCTTACAGCCCATCAAGCTGGAGATAAGGGAGGAACTTCATCTGTCTATCAGGTTTAACCCTGCTTATGAAGAAGACTTGAGTATCTGGGTAGTGGAGAAGGTTCTGAAGATCAAGTTCCTTGAGCATCCTTGTGAGGAGCTGGTCACCGTTTGGGGAGAAGTCTGCTTCCCGAATCTCCGTATCCAGACTGTGGCCCTGGACTTTGGCTGCATCTTGAATGACACTGAAGATGTGCGTTACGTCGAGATGACCAACTGCAGCCCGCTTCTCGTCCGGTACCACTGGTCGTTCCTGCCAGACGGCCACGTGAGGCAGATGAGGTACGTGCACCTTCGCTCTCTCCTTGAAGCAATTCTTCCTGATCTCCTGGTTGTAACTTGCGAAGCCCAAGGCTGTTTGCCTGGGATGTGACAAATCGCTTTCAACTCTCCCTTGTGGAAATAACACCTATGGGCTGTGGTCAGGCTAGATGCTCGGGGGAGAGTTGATCTCCACCGGTGTGACTCTTGGAAGCAGACAACGTTCTGCAGCCAAGCTGGGACTGTAAAACACTGCCAACGCTTCTCACATAGCCCATGACCCAGAGTCCTGCTCTTTTTCTGGAGCTACAAAGCTGTGCTTAGGCACTTGGACACGCAGATATAGAGCATGACCTCGTGTCCTTCCCTGCCGACCCTGTGTGTTGTCACCTCATGCTAAGAGCCTACACAGGCACTGCCACCAGAATGATGTGCTGCTGTCCCAGTCTCTTGCTGCTGCTTTGCTGTAGCCCCTGTGCTGGTTCCCTGAGAGGGAAAGCTGGTGTGGAAAGCTGCTTTCTCAGACCTTTGTGGCCTGAGGCAAGCGCCACCTCGGTGAAGTGAGTTTTTGTCTGTCGAATTGCACGTCACGTTCACAAAACAGCTACTTAGTGTTTTACAGTGAAGGGGCAGGTTCTGCTGCGGCTGTAGGTACAGCTGTAGATGTTGGTGGGAGCACTTGTCTGGACATACTTGGGAATCCCCAGGGCCATCCAGAGTAAGTCCGTGGTTTCCAAGCCTGAGAGCGATCTTGCAGTCGTGCTGGAGCACACCTATAAACACATTTCTAGCAGTTCCTCCCGCTGTGGCCTCTCTGCATAGTACAAAAGTTGTCTGGGCAATTTTAATTACAGTAGCAAATGGGTTTTCCATAATGCCCCAGGAAACCGAGCAAAGTTAACTATTGTGCCTTGAAGTGCTGCTATTATGAATAATAGAGATCATCAATAAAGAGTTTTGTTTAGGGAATTGGGATTTGGCTCAGAGGAGATGACCTATTGGGAACTGGAGATTAGCTGTGGCTATGAGGAGGGCTTGGGGGAGAAGACCTGGGCACTCGGGTAGCCCATGCACAGCTAGGTCTTACCAAGCAGGCTTTAGCGTGGCCCTTGATGCATGGCACCTTCCAGAACAGACCCTGAAAGGAAAGTCTGCAAAAGCAGGTGGAGGGAGATGGGCAGGGAAGGAGGAGCAGGACTGTGTGTGGTTTGGCAGCAGCAGGGAAGCGGTTTGCTTGGTGTAACAGAGAAGTGGCCTCTTATTTCTCAGAGGTGAAGTATCTTGGAGCAAGGACTGGGTGCCAGGCAGGCTTCGCCTCTGAGGTGGCAGTCCGGCTGCCCTGAACGGCTGATGGCGAGGCTGTGTACTTGTGAACAGAGACAGTGGGGAGCTGAAGCGAGGGCGAGACGGAAATTTGCTCCCTGTTCCACCCAGACAGGCGGAAAAGTAACTAAAATGATTGCCAAGGAGGGGTTTGGAGCCAGGCGTAAGCGAGCACATGTTGTCAGCAAGTCTGTATGAAAGACGTGAGCCTGGATACTGGGTGGGGCCCAGTGGTGCTTTATTAGGACAGAGGTTGGGGGGTGATGATGTCCTATTTGTAACATGTCTGCAAGCTTCTTCCTTCTCCGCCTTCACCTTCAGCATGGTGACCATCACCATGCACCCTCCATCTCTGTGCCTCTTCCAGCATGGTGCTGCTCTTTTCCCAGCTGGCTTGCTGGCAAGTCAGCCAGCCTGCCCAGGCCTGGGCATGGCACCTTCTGGTTGATGACTGCACGGTTGAGACGGCTTCTGCTGCCCCAGAGCTTCTGACCACTGGTTATGCTGTCATGCGCCTGGAGGACTTTTACCCAGGCCATTGCAATGGAGGTTGGAGTCCAGAACAGCCGCATGGGAATCGCTTTGACTATTGCATTTGGGTTTTCTGAGGCTCAGCCTCCTCCTTTGCACAAGGGTGACAGACCCTGAGAGCTGTCATTTGCCTCAGTGGACTGGGGAGCAGCCCCTGGGGGGTTGGAGGAGCAGATTGAGGGTAGGGGAGGCAAAGGGGAAAGCGCTGCTTGGGTGAAAAGCACTGCGCATCCCACCCAAGGTGCCGTCAGGCAGCTGGCTGTCTCCCTGGCAGGTGACTTCTTGCTCTGCCAGTGGTGTTCAGCTGACAAACCTGGGGAGCAGCCGCCTTCTCTCGTTGCTTTCTGACCATCTTCATTGCCCAAGGACGCAGCGGGAACCCGAGGTGCGCTTGCACTGCCAACAGCGTCCTTCTCCCTAGAAATGCCGTTCCGCCTGTGCTGCTTGGATGGCTGGTGCTTTAATTCCCTCTGGGCAGGAGGCTGCAGCTCCAGGCCCACCTCTGCAGAGCTTTACTCTTTGAGACAAAATGTGGATTTTTGCGGTGGTGGTGTTTGTGGGAGCTGCTCGTTGTCGTAGCCTGGCTGAGGCAGAGCGAGAGTATCAACTGGGGAACTGCTGCTGTTGCTTCCGCTCATCTTTTTGGTGGAGCACTGAGCAGGGAAGCCATTGGATGAAATCTGGGTGGCAGGATGGGCTGTTTACTCCTGCTGGTTTGCTGTCCTGCTGTCACTGCATGTGGCAATGATGAATGAGTAAGGTGACATAATTTTCCAGACCTCTCTTCTCTCTAACTTCTCCAGCTGTTTCTCAGCCGTCATTCTTTTCCTGCTTCCTGCAAGCTGTGCACCAAACAGCTTTCCCTAGGGGGAAATTCATCCGAACGCACTGGCATTGTCCTGCCCAAGAGTGCCATCTGTAGGAGCGCTGTGCTCTTTCCTGGTGCATCCCTGTCTTCACAGGGTGGCTGAGAAATCTGTAAACTCTTAGGAGAAGAGGCTCAAGCCAAATTTGAGTCCAGGTGCCAAATGGTCACATGTTTTGGGGTGTAAATGTGCACTGGGGAGTTTTGTGCTGATTCCTTCTAGTCCAAGGAGCCTCCTAGTGCAGAGGTGATGGAAAGCCCAGCTTTCCTGCCGGTGCCATCATCAGCCCTGAGCTGGCTGCTGCCGAGACAGGGATTTGCAGCAAAAACCCTTGCAGAGAACAGGGATTTTGTCCTGCGTAAGGCTGGACACTCACAAGACAGCGAAACTGATGCTTGTCCTTCTGTACAGCCGCTCTTTCCCCTCGAGAGGCTGGTATTGGGGTGGTGGCTGGACAGTGTGGGGTTTGGGTGGATTTCAGATCCCTTGCTGCTTACTGGCTGGTTTAAGGCAGACAAGGAGAGCACCAGTCAGGGAGATTGTTTCCCAAAACATCATCACAAATGTCTTTTTCAGAAAGGGTGGGATCTGCCCGGCATGTGCCAGTGCTCTGTTTTCCTGTTGTATCACTGAGGAGGCAGGAGACTATCCCAGTGTGGAGCAGAAGCGATGCTTGCTGCTCCTCTCAAAGCCAAGTGGCCAAAGCCAGTGTTTTGGTTCCCAAATCGTTTCTTTGCCCGCAGCCCCAGCTCCCCGTGCTCTAGGTGAGGAGCCTCTCCATGCTGTGATGAACTCTGTTAAATGTTTAAAAAAAAAAAATCCTCTCCCATCCAGCTGGCCCATCTCTTCATCCCTGAAAACAGCCACAGCGTGAAGAACTGCTGTTCTGCTGACCTTGTAGCTGCCCAGGAGACAGGCGACGCTCTGCAGGGGCAAGCGAACGCCTTCGTCCCCTCCAGTCCTGCTTTGATTTTCCACGGGGACGGTGCCGAGGTCTTGCTCGGGGTCCCCTGGGGGGTCCCAGCAGCAGGCACAGGGAAGGCTGCAGAGGAGCTCAGCTGGGCCAAGCCTTGTTCTTGTGTGCAGCTGCAGGAAGGACAGGTCAGGTGGGACCTCTCAGGTTAGGAAGAGCAGAGCCTCTAATCCAAACATGAAAACCAGCCTTAAATAATTAGCTACAAAGCTAAAGAGAAATCCTCATTTGGGAGCACATCATTGAAGGCACCGAATTCCCAGCTGGGAATGAAGCAGCCAGGTTGCTGTAGAACATCTGCCTTGTTTGGCTGGGGGGGGAACACTTGCAGATAGGCACGGTGCCAGGCAGGCAAGGTTCGAGTGTGTCCATCCATTTGGCGTTAGAAATACAAACAGAGTTACTGTGAGTGCCTGCTGTGATGTGCACCAGGGAATGTAACCTGAGTCACCTGGGAATGTTTGAAAATGTGAAACCATTTACTTTTACTGGCAGATGTTGGGCAGGCTATGAACAGCTTGTTTTAGGAAGGAACAGAGCTGAGTTTGAACTGCTTTGCTTGAATCATTTGCCACATTGGTCCTCAAATGGTTTGTGTTTAGAAACTGCTGGGGAGGGAATTGCGCCATCGGCAAGTGCCACATGGGCTATAACCTAATTTCAGCAGAGCTGCTGCCCTTTTAGCTCGAGGTGCAGTTAGAGCTGTTGTTTTGTGACCAGGGAATACCTGCAGCCCAGCAGGGAGCTACATCTTGTCATCATGTATGGGTTAAAACTGACCAGAGCTTCCTTCCCCAAAGTGCTGATCGCTGCTGCTTTGGTGCTCATCAGGGGTCAACGGGCTGTTTCACTGTGAGTCTCTGCCTGGAGCTGCTCGATGTGTCTTTCCACGTTGCCTTGTGTGTGCGAGGGTGTCCCGTGCGGGGCTCTGTGGGCGCCCCTGGGCAGTGCTGGGCTCTGTCAGGGTTGGGGCACAGTGGGCTGCGGGCTCCATCCCTGCTCCTGCCGGATGGTGCTTGGAGAAAGCCACGGGGATCCGCTTGCTGGTACCGACCTGAAGCTGCGGGTCATTGTCAGGGGCAATATTCAGGATAAATGCCGAGGAGAGCTGCAGAATCTGTCGCTTTGGCCTGCTGGGCGGGGGAGGCCCAGTCCATGGCCGTGGGTGCTTTCAGGAGGGCACTGGTGGCTCTGCACTAGCTCATCGCTGTCCGGATCTGCCCCTTTGGGTCTCTGTCTCAGCTTTTTGCACGGTTTGAGTGTCTCTTCCTTTCCTGCTGTGTTTTTTACCTCTCCACAAGGTGTTCACCGCTGTCCTCTTCCATTTCTCCTTGCAACCAGCTGCCTGCACCACCGCTATACCAGCGTCATCCCTGGGCAGCCCCAAGCGTTGACCTGCTCCATGCTGGTTTCTGCTGGGTCAGACCCATTGCTGAGCTCACACCACCAGTGCCCGCCCAGGAGCCCCATCCTGCTGGGGGGTCTGTGCAGGCTCCCCTCCCTCCCACTGCAAGTCCGTGATCAAAATGACATTATTTTCCAGGTTCAGTCCTCCAACACCTAAATTTTTCGTCAAACCCCAACCACCGAAGGAGGAGAGAGCCTGGTCAGAGCGCTCAGCGTCTGCAGAGAGCAGCTCCAATGGTGGAGGTGTGGAGGAGCCAGCCAAAGCCCTGGGAGCAGTGGGGGATCCTGCCCGAGAGCCAGCAGATGCAGACCACTCCCCAGAAGCGAAGGTACGTTTTCCTGTACACCTGCCGCTTGCGTTGCCTCCCCAGCTTCCACTGACAAGCCGTGCTCGTGCCAACCTCCCTTTCTGCTGCCCCGCTGTTGCGTACCCTGAGAGCGGGCTGGGCAGCAGGGCCAGCAGCTGGACACGGGGCTGCTAGGGAGGGAGAAATGGAGTAGTTTTGCTTGGAGAAGCCCAGTCAGATCCTACTGACCTATGTTGAGTTTGGGATTTTTTTTCAGGGTGGTTTGTTGTTTTTTTTTTTTTTTTTTTTTTTACCATGTAAAATGAGGCTTTTATCTGTGTTGTGATGTGAAGGCTTCCAGTTTCCTTCCTGTATCAAGCTGTGCCAAGTACTGCCACCTTGTTCTGCATCGTGTGGGGCAGAGGCTGCTCCTGGGGCAATAAAAAAGGATGTAAGAAAGCACAGGAGGTTCTGAAAGTGCCAGTGTCGGCACTAAGTTCAAGCAGAGGGGTTGTACCTGCTTACATCCAAATATCAGTCATTTTGACGTTATAGCTCTGCACGTTTTTTCTGACATAGGAGAAATGATACCCTGTAAGCATCAAGAATAGTGTGGCTGAATGTTTTCAGATAGAAGTATGAAATCATCTTGATTTCCTGCTTTGTTGCCAGATGTGCACAAATAAACCAGGGAAATTCAAGTGGATATGGCTTAGTGGGATCCAGAATTCTTTCAAGGGATGCATCTGGATTGCAGCTTCATCTGCTTGTGTCACTGCATCAAGGCAATATCCACACAACACCTCTGGGGTGGTGGGAGACCATAGGCCTAGGAAAGATGTGGGGTAGCATCTTTGGGAATACGCACTTGGCAAAGCTTTGTTGGGTTGGAAAATGTGGAGACGACAGAAAGAGCACTGAAGCATGAGAAATCTCAGCCCTCCCCAGTGTTTTATCTGCTGGGGAGATGTAGCCTCTGATTAGGTCTAAGGAAGTCCCGTAAATATTCTTGCAGATTCTGCCGATGTCAAGGCCCCAGCCCAAAGCACTTCTTGAAGCAGGGGTTCTTAAACTTCAAGAGCCATCACAAAGCCCTCGTTTATAAATAGGGCTCAGAAGCCCAGGAACAAGGTTGCTTTTGCAAAATGACATCTCTGAGGTTAAACACCAGCTCTCAGCTGCTGCAAGACAGAAAAACATCTTGGCTGCCTTCTTCAGGAAGGTGTCGTTCGAGAAGAATGACCCAGGGGAGATCCTCAGCCCTCCAGCAGCAATGAGTGTGCGAGATGAAACTTAAGCACTATCTGAAATTGGATGGTTGTGCCAAGGACTTATTTTCCTGATTTTGATACTTCTCCCTTGCAGCTGTGTTCCTGTGTTTGTCGTGGAGAACCTGACCTGTCCACGTGGGGGATTCTCAGTGTGTCCTTGGGCAGGAGTGACCAAAGCTGGGCTGGCGTGAGGGTGCAAAATGGCCTTGAGGTCTTTGCCAGGACTGAGTGCTGGGTGCCTCCAGCTTCCTCGTGCAGCTTGTGCGTAGGAAGCGCAGATGGAGCCCGTGTGTCATCTGTGGGTGGACTTGACCCATACCCAGCTGATGGCATGGACAGACCCGTACTTGATTTGCACCCAGGTCCCATCTCAGCTGCTCCTGGCTTGATGAGGTGGTGGAGCTTGCAGCAGAGAGGTCTCACCCAGACCAGCCAGCTGCATGCTACAGCCCATGACGCTTGTTTTCCAGATGCTGCCATCAGGTGCTGCGGAGCCTCAGAGCCTGGTGGGGATCAAGAAACTGATGCCGTTGGTGGAGGCAGAGCCCCTGCCCTTGGGAATGGAGGAGGTAAGTGGGAATCTGTATTGCTTCCGTGTTTCCAGTGTGGCAAGCAGTTATGTAGCCGCCACTCCCACTGGTGGCCCTCAGCGCCGCTCACGGAACAGCCTCACAGCCCTCCAAGCACCTTGCACAGCACCGCTGAAGCAACTGGTCGTTGGAGAGGCCACGCGGGACATGTCGTGGGGCTGACCGAGGGTGTCACCTGCGCAGCAGCTACGGAGGGCGTTGTTCATCTTGCTACTAATCAAGTGGTTGACGGGAAATTTCTGCAGTAGCTTTGCTGTAGCGTCTTGAGAGAGAGCAGCGTGCAACTGGGAGAGAGTGAAAAGCATCAGGAGTCAGATGAGGTGGGCTGCAGTCCTGCCCCTGGCCCCAGGGGCTCTCACCTCCGAATCTCATGGTTTTCTAAAGGCAGTAAAAGGTGGTTTTAAAGGCAAGTTCTGCAGTGGAGAGAATTTCTTGCTGCCAGGAGACGTCCCAAATTACTTTAATGTAGTGTATTAATTAGGGAGTATGGGAGAAGATTGTTCCCATGGTCCCTCCACTGGTAAGTGGAACGGATGCAGGATGAGGTTCGGATGATTTTGCCTGTGTTGAGGAAGAGGCCCTTCCAGCCATGTCTGTACTTTGCTCCAAGCTGTGGCTGCTCTTCCGCATCAATTTCCATGCTCGACATCTCGATCTCTCCTCCCCTCCCTCCAGGTGTTCGACATCCTGCCGCTGTACGGCGTGCTGCAGCCAGGCGAGAGCCAGCGGGTCACATTCACCTTCTTCGGCCACGCAAACATCGTTGCCCGTGTCATGGCGCTGTGCAGGGTGGAGGGAGGCCCGACCTACGAGGTGGCGCTGAGCGGGGAGGCTTCGGTCATCAACTACCTCCTAGACACCGCAGAGATTGACTGCGGGCTGCAGGTACTGCGCGCTTCTCTTGGCCAAGGTCCTGGTCTTGAGACCATCACTGGCGGATTGCTGCCCACCTAGGCCTAGGGCTCACTTCCCCTTCCCAGCTTCTTTTTTGTTTTGGCTCTGTGCCTTGGAAGTACAACCTTTGAGTGGTACGTCCTTCCTCCAAGCTGGTTTTTAATGGCTATCTCCACCCTCCCCAAAGCTGGGAATTGCTCCTCTTCAAGGTAACTAATGCTGCTTCATGAGGCAGGCAGGATCCCAGGGGTGATCTCCAGAGGGACGTGCCCAGAGGCATTCATCTGCTGATCCACTCCTAAAGCCTGAGGTCCCAGGAGATGCTTTCTTTCAATGCTTTTGATTAATCAACAGAATGAACCAGGGAGGAAGTTAACTTGGGCTTCCCAGTCACTGTAGCTGGAGAGCGTGTCCCAGAATAGTCCCCACTTCTCTTCAGTTACAACCCCCCGGATGTTTCCAGCTGTTGGCCCATGCATGTGTTGCACTGTCTCCCCTTTTGCTGTCGCTGCAAGCTCCGCAAGTACTTGTATGTGGGTGCCTTTTCTTCTGCAGTGTCTTGATGCCACCTCCTTTGGTTCAGGTGGGCGTCAGATGACACCTTAAAGGGCAGAGAACTTGTATCCTCTTTGGTTCCTTTTTACTGATCTTCATGGGGTTGGCATTGCCCCTCTGCATGCTGCCAGAAGTGTTTGTTCCTGTGTAGGGCTCAGAGGCCCCCTGTGGCTGTGGGTTCCCCATGTCAACCAGGGAGAGTCAAGTGCCTGAACCTCCTCAGTCTCTGCTTCTCTCCTGTGTTGTGTTCATTCGCTCTCACCCCAATGAAAGCAGGAGATCCCCAGTATCAGGCCGTGTCTTCAGCCTCCCACTCCTCCGTCCTCTCTTTAGATGTTTAACAAAGTCACCGAAGCGGAGGTCACCCTGCAGAACAGCGGGAAGGTGGGATTCACCTACGTGGTGCCAAACCCTAGCGCAGCCACCGCAGAGAGCCCTCTGCCCGGCGTGCCCCTGGTCGTGCCCAGCGCGGTGAGTACGGAGGTGGTACAAATGATTAACCCTGGCCCTGTGTCAGGCTGCCCAGGAGAGGGTTGTAGCGGAAAAAGGGAGAAAACAAAAGGAAAACCAACCAAACCCCACAAAAGCCGCCAGGAGAGAGGCAGGGCTGTAAGCAATGGCTGCTGGGGGCAGAGTAGGCCAAGTGGGCACAGTCCTAATCGACTCCCTTAATGGCCTCTGCTGGCGAGTGGCCCTGCCGTCACACAGCAACTGCCAGCGGGAGGCTCGACTGCTCCGGTGCCTCCCTGGGCCCCAGCTGCTGAGCGCTCTGCTGGTGCTGGCACCGGAGCCGGAAGGTTCAGGCCCTGTTGAGGGTCACCTCACGGGGCTGTGTGATGGATGGGATTTGCTCCTGCCTGTAACCAACACTGCCTGCCCTCTGCCAGCACTAGCCAGGCGAGACCTAAACGCTTCCTTGCTCGGGCATGAAGCTCTTTTGCCAGAAATCCTGACAGCCCCAGTACCGCTCCCTCCCTCCTCCAGCCTCACTGCTCTGCGGCAGCTTTGTGGGGCAGCGAGGGGGCCAGGAAGCAGCAGGGCTGGAACAGGGCGGGGAGGAGTTTGCAGCATCCCGCCAGCCCAGCTTCAGTCCGGCGTGGATGTCTGGGCTGGAGCAGCCATCCTAGCTATGTCCCTCTGTTGCAACGGGAAGGGGAAGCCAAATGGCTTTCACACCTCCTCACGCTGGCCCCCACAAGGGAGGACACACGGACACCCTCTTCCCGCGAGCTCCTACAAACACAGCTCTGCCTGGGCCCGCGCAGTCAGCGATGTAACAGCACCATCGGTGCTGGCAGCTCGGCGGGGCTCGCTCTCGCTGCGCTGTGTTGTGGGCTGGAGTAAGGGCTCAGGGAACCGAGTGGCAGGATCTGTCCCACTCAGCAGCTTGTCCCTGCAGCGGGGAGGGGAGCGGGGAGCCGAGGGTCCAGCCCTGCGTGCAGAGCGTGAGCCAGGGAAAGCTGCAGCTGTGTCCTGTCACCCGGAGCCGTGTTGCTGTCTGCTTGCATATGCTCTCAACCCGGCTGGTGTGAGCCCAGCCCGGGGCTTGGACAGACCTTCTGGAAGCCCGGAGAAGAGGTGCCCTTCCCGGCAACACCTTCTTCCCTAGGTCTCGTCCTAGTCTCTACTCCTGTGTTTCCAGGGATGTCTGTTTTCAGGTCAGCATGAGTCTGGAAAGGCTTGTGCACCCTTGGTGTAACCGCCCAGGCAGGAGATGTTTGGTTGGGATTATTAATAAGGGGCCAGGCCCCTCGACACCAGCCTGGGAGCCACTGATGTGCTGTGAAAGGAGCTGCCAGCCCTGCTGAGAGTGTGGGCACTGCACTCGTCTTCCATAGCGGCTGGTACAAGAGCTTTTATTTACTCGGTCTGGCTCTTGCTAGCAGAGGGTAAACACCATCAGAGAAGAGCTGTGCTCGTGCTGAGCCACGCGCAGTCTGTTGGTCTGCCGTGTGGGAGTGCCTCCCTACAAGCCCTCTGAAGGACATCCTGCATCCTGGGGTAGGAGACTTCAGCTTTTGGATACCGGAAAGCTAGAAAGTGATGTTATCTGACATTTTCTTCTATAAGGGAACCCATCTCCTCTTCTCACTGGGTCTATTGTCTGAACCATCCCTCCCCAAACCCTATTTGGTGCATTCCCTCCCTCTTCTCTCACGCTCTGCAGTGTTACATTGAACCTGGCAAGGAGCAAGTGCTGAAAGTCTGTTACCTGCCGGGAGTGCCTGGAGTCTTCTGCAGGACTTTCCAGATCCGAGTGGGTCACCTGGAGCCACAAGAAATTTCCCTGAAAGGAGAGGGGATCTTTCCCAGGATCTGCTTGAACCTGCCCAGGAACATCAAAGGTGAGCACTGCCTGTCTGCTCCCCAGGAAGGTCCCCTGGCTTTTCCCCCATGTCGTACACCCACAGGGCAGCTCACACCCACCTCCACCGAGGCTGGAGGTTTCAGGGCTGTCAGACCAACACTCAACCCTCTGGTTGCTTCCTGAGTTTCTAGAAGCCCCTGTGGGCTTCGCCCCGGGAACCATCATGCAGAGCTTGCCAGCGTATCTGTCGGAGGCCTGGAGAGATGATGGCTAGACAGAAGTGCTTGGGAAAGCTGTAATACAGGCTGGCAGGGATTTGGGCAGGGATGGATTTGCATCATGTTGTAGGGGATGAGATGTTCCTGTGGGGAGGAAGATGGGTGGGAGGGAACATCAGGATTGATAGAGGAAAAGCAGCATTCACTTTCCATACATTGTGTGAAGAGTGTGTTTCTGGGAGAGGCCAGCATCGGGGAAAGTGGGGCTTCCCAGCTTCACTGGGAATGGTGCTGTGCCCATGCTGCTATTTGTGGATGTTTTCTTCCTTCAGGAAATGAAAAATACGAAAAGGTCCTCAAGGAGGTGACAGAAAAGATGGAGAAAGATGGACAGAGAGATGAAGCAGTTGCTCTGAAGGAGGCTGTGGCTGCAGAGCCACCCATGGACGACTCTGGCACTGTGGTGAGAATGGCTGCTGCCCCATTTGGCACATGCCACCCTGTCCCTGTGTCATCTGATCCCCTTGCACCCTGCTCAGGCTTCCTGATGCCCTGCTGGCACTTGGGACCTCCCTGCCCACACCTGGCCATGATCATGCATCAGCTCTGCGTTGCCCCAGGGGCTGCTCACCTGTTCCTTCTGTAGATCATGAGCTTCCTGACTACCCCAGGGAGATCCTGAAGACCATGCTCGAGTGATTGCATTTCTGGTACTTTGTGATGGGCATGTAGGTCATCACTGGGGTGTTGGTTGCTCGCCACCCAAGCCCTGCCAGGTTTACGGGGCTTAATAGCAGCAGCCTGGCTGGCTGGGACTGTGCTGTCAGTGCTCATCCCCAAGGGGCACCAGCTTTATTGCGATTCCCTTTTCAAGAGAGCTTTTGTCCCAGCCAGGCTTTGGTGGCAGCTGGGGGCAGGCAAATACTTGGAGCTCTGGAAGGTTCCTGACTTTGTCTGTCTGTCTGGACAGGTCAGCCTTCATAACAGTGACTGGGCAGGCAAAGATGCTGGAGTTCGTTTCCCTTGAGATGAGGTCCTGACTAAGAGAGCAGGAGGTGTCACAGACACTGAGCAATGAGACAGGAGGACCCCATCACCCGTCTTGACAAGAGCAGGGTGGGTCCTCTTTCAGAGACAAGCCTGTGCCTTGGGAAGGACCTTTGTTAACCAGCCCTTGTCTTGCCTTTCCTCAGCTGGACACTCGTCTGCAGATGGAGATGGAGCAGGTGCTGATAGAGAAACACGCCCTGGAGCAGCAAAAAGCTCTTTCCTCTGGTCCTCTGGAGGCCGCTGCCTTTGACCAACATGCTCGTCGGAGGCTTCTCAGGTTAGTAGGGACTCCTGTACCCTATGTCCAGATGCCCCAAGGGTAACACCCAGCAGTGCACCCCTGCTCCTGAGAGCTCTTTGTGTCTGCAGAGCTGGGAGTAGCTGGGGACTTCAGAAAGGGTCTGATCCTGATGGCTTTGACATTTGAACAGTGAGCAGCTGAGTGTCCTCACGTGCACAGTGCCACCCTGAGCTTTGGAGGTGCTCAACTCCCCACAGATGCTGGGTTCTGTTCTTAGAGCTGAGGGGGCCCAGTGCAGACCATCAAGCCCTTCCTGACAGCCCAGATGCCATCCCTGCTGAGCAGCTCTGGAAGAGGCGACTCAAAGCTGGTGTCTTTGTTCCAACTAACAGACCACACTAAGTACAAAGAGCAGGGAATCACATGGGTTGACAAACCCTAAATCAGGTGGCTTGGATGCTTGTGGGACTTCAGGGCTTACCTAGGTAACTTGGCCCTTCCCTTTGCTCCTTCGTGATGAGGCACGGGCACGGTAGGCTTCAGTTCAGGAAGAAGCTGGTCTGCAAACCAGATCATTTAGATGCTTTTCTGAGTGGGATTGCTCTGGAAAAGGCCCTTCCCGTGAATCTTGTAGGTGTTGATTTACCGGTGCTCCTCTGGGGGCAGATCTGGCTGCAGAGCAGTGAAGATTTCCTGTGCAGGCAAATCTTGTTACAAAGTCCTGAAGTAATTTCAGGCTTGGGCTGTGCACCAGGCTTAGCAGTGTCACTGAGACCAGTGGACGCCCAGTGGACTTACCTACTGTGGCTTTTCATAGCAGAGAAGCTGTGACCAGTGTCCATTTTAAACTAATTTTATTTTGAGGTCCCATTGGTAGCTGATGAAACCTGGGACCCACATTCCCTGTGACTCACCAAAGCCTTATTACCAGGTGGTCAGGCCTTGGGTTTCACAGGCTTGAATTGAGTTTTTACAACGGCGGATACAAAACTATCCACTTTATTTGCATCTTCCTTGGAAATGTAGCCAGGCTGTCCTTGTTCCTCCTTTCAGAGCTGAGCTGCCCGAGTACATCCTGGACTTTGGCTACGTCATTCTCTGTAGCGTCTGCACGCACATGGTGAAGATCACCAACACCGGGCGGTTCCCTGTGTCCTTCCATGCTGATGGACAGGTCCTGCGTGACACAGGTAACCAGGGCTGGAGAGACTTTGTGTGCACTTGAAGGAGCTGTCTCTGACAGATTACCTTCAGCCACTGGACATGGGGCGGGTTTTAAGTGCTTGTTTGTGTAGGTTTTTTTCCTCCTGGGGACCCTCTGCCTGGTGCTTTAGAGCCTGAGTTCTCCTGGCCAGCAGTGCTCAGAGACCTGGCCTGCCTGTGGCTGCCCTCACACTTCGTTGCAGGGGCTGGATGGGCTGATCACCTTGGTCACCTCTCAGTATCTTCTGCTCTTGGCTACCGTGAGCATCATCTGAGTTTCTTTGTGCACTCTGTGGGCTTGTGTTGCAAACAGATGGACCCTCCGTGGTTTGGAAGTGCTTTGTTTGGAGTTCATAATGTCGCAGCACTTCTGTTCAGCCTTTGTTGAGAAAACAGCCTGTGGGGTCCTCTGTTGTATCGAAATAGGCTCCTGAAACAGGCTCCCATCACATGGTGACTCGCTGTGTCTGAAGGGTGGTCAGGTGTCTCCTCTAAGCTGTTTTCCAGGGAGCACCACAGCATGGAGGAATCTCAGTTGGGAATTCTCCTTTGGAGAGGTCTGTGCATCCTCCCCTGGGATGCCTGATGAAGGAATTGCTGGAGCTTCTCAGCTGATACATTTCCTTTTTACCGTGTGGGCCTTGGACTCTGGCTGTGAAAACCCTTTGTCCTTGTGCAGTGACAAGGGAGAAAGAGTGGCAGGCTCCTCCAGAGATGCAAAGGGGTCCTTCACAGAGCTGCTGGCCAGACACCCAGATGGCCTTCACGTGCTTGTGACACATCTCATGTTGCTTGTGTATCTCAGCTGCTTTATCTCCATCTGTTCAAGGTTTCAGCGTGGAGCTGGACCATGCGAAGCACCTGCCCTGCTGCGAGACGGAAACATTCCAAGTGCGCTTTGATCCACAGAGCGCCAACCTGCCACTGGGAGAGGTGGATGTGCTCCTGCCCATCAAGGTACCCCTCGATGCTTCCTCACCTCCGCATGCCTGCACCACCTTTCGGGGCAGGCAGGAGGTCTGGGAGAGCAGCAGATGTCACCTGGGCTCTGAGCTGGATGTTTTGTCCTTCACTAGGTAGCAGGAGGCCCCACATTTCACGTCCGCCTTCGTGCCACCATGGCTGTGCCATCCCTCTGCCTCTCCCGGGACAGACTGGAGTTCTCTGCTGTCCAGTGTGGGCAGTGTCAGGAAGAAACCATCCAGCTCCACAATCAGCTCCAGGTCCCCTGTAAATGGTTCATCACCATGAATGAGCCTGTTCAGAAGGTAAAGCACAGACAGCACGTAACACCAGACTTCTTGGTTGGGTTTTCTTTGCCTCTCTGGCACTTTCTGCCCCTGTGGCTGCCTGAGCACTTGGGCTACGCCTTGTTTAGGAAGCTTTTGAGGGCACAGAGGAAGGCTGGTTCACCTCGACCTGTTCACTAGCTGATGCTTCACTGCTCTGCCATCTTCACCCATTCTTCCTTCTCCTCCGAGGACAGTGCCTCCCCCTCTGCCTGCCCTGCCTACATGTTTCCCCTCCAGTTCTAGGCCAGTGGTGGCCATGGCTGGTTTGGATGTGGGTGCCAAGGGTCTGTCCTCACAGACCAAGGAGACCTCACACAACTGTGTTTTGTGCTCAGGTGGACAAACACTTGCCAGCGAGCACGCGTCAGAAGCTGCTCCAGCAGTTGCAGTCCAAGCCCTGTGTCTTTGAGGTGCTGCCCTCGGCTGGAACCCTCGCTCCAGGGCAGCGATGCAACGTGCGAGTGAGGTTTTCACCCACGGAAGAGGTGAGATTGGCGGATCTGGCAGGGCAGTGTGGTAACAAGAGCCCAGCGCAGGGAGCAGGAGATGAGCTCTGCCTCCCTGTGGAGCTTTCTGCAAGTGCCGTACCCACTGTGCCTCAGTTTCCCCTGCAGTGCACTCTTCTGAGAAGTGCTTTGAAATTCCCATGGGGAGCTTGCACAGAGAGCATCAGGGCACTGCAGTGTGGCTGCCTCTGGGTGCATGGGGGGAAAAATCTGCCTGTTTCCCCTCATCTTCCCCCCTGCATGGGCGTATTTGCAGGGTGCAGCACCCTGGTGCAGAGCAGCTGGCACGTTTGCAGGGGATAACCCTGGAAGAGGCAACGTAGGCTCATCCTGCTGCTGGTACCAGCAGACAAAACAGCCACCAGACACCTTCCTGGGCACAGCAGGACAGTCCCCTGTAGCAGTGTGCTGCCAGCAGCTCCTGTGTCTCTGGCCCAGCCTGCCTGCACGTTCCCAGGCAGTTCGGGAGGCGGCATCAACGCCGGAGCGTTCCCAAAGGCAGTTTGCATGTGGCCACCGTGACTTGGAAACTGGCAGGGTGTAACAGTGTGGACACAAGTGCTCCCATGCCTGGGAATAGTCCCAGGGGTGTTTAGATGGCTAATAGCAGTGTAACCATCTTGTCTCTGGCTTTGACCAGAGCCAAACACTGAGCAGAGAAGACGACCCTTATTTCTAGCCAGTGAGAGCTCATCTGCCTCTCATGTAGCTGCTGTTTGCCTGACACAGCAGTGCCAGGACTGCGTCTGGGCAGCACAGCCCTGAGGACCTTTCTCCTGAGCATTGCACTCCCTCGTGTGAGGTGAAAACATCTGATAGTCCATTTAAATCTGTCTGATACCCAAATATCCAGTTACGCATCACAGCAGGATTCATCCCAGTTACTCAGAGCCAGCATGCAGATGCTGTAGCCCCTGCTCTGTTTTCCCTTCACCTTAGAGGTACTGGTGACACCCTGACCTTGGTGCAAGGGTTGCATTTGAGGCCCTGTCACCTGGGACTTCATGAAGGAGCTTTCTGCGCTTCTCTCTTTTCAGAAGTCCTACAGAAGTGAGCTGAGGAGTAACGTTTGCCAGAGCAGCCAGCACCTCCACCTGCAGGTCTCAGGGCAGGGGCTGGAGCCCCAGCTGGAGTTCAGCCCCCCAGTGCTGGAGCTGGGACCGTTGCTGCCATACAGCCGTGGGGCGGAGGGGACAGTGGTGGTGAAGAACCCGTACGAGTTGCCCATTGAGTTTTACTCGCTGGAGAACGATCAGCAGTACCTTGCTGAGGAGCAGGTGAGCGGGAAGGCCTGGTCCCCCTGTGCGTGCTCCCGTAGCTCTTCACAGCACTCCAGCATTCCCAGGCTCGCGCCAGGGCGATGGAGGCAGTCCCCAGGGCAGAGCCTGGTGGCATTTCAGGGTTAGGCAGCTCTGCCCGCGGGCTGTGAAGGCGCTTGGATAGTCCGTGTTGTTGGGAGGAAGGAACGAGGGAGAAGATGGGTTGGTGTGTGAATCTGTTCATGGGATGAAGGTCCAGAAATGCACTCCGTCTGTGGTTTCTCTTCCCCACGTGCACAGATCCTGCGGCTGCTGAAGGACTACGATTGCCACAACACCTTGTTGTTGCCTCTGCGCACCCCGGGTGAGAAGCTGCCCCTGGAGGTGCTGGAGTACTATCAGGACCAGAAGAGGCTGCAGGATGAGCAGGAGCAGTCCAAGGCTGGCAAACCAGCAGACCAGGACAATGGTGAGGGTTTGGCATTGGCTGTGCTGAATGTAGGCACAGCAAGGAGTCCAGCCCACGTACCCTGAGCTCTCCATGGGAAGCTCGTGCTTTTAGCAGCCGCCCGTTCCCCAGCTTGGTAGAGGAATTACCGGGTGAAAGTCTGTGGCTCACGCCTCCTTTACCAGCCCTGAGTGCAGCCAAAGCAAGCTCCTATCTGCCTGCCACGCACTGGAGAAATAACCAGTATGTCCCCTTGTGTCCCTCAGCCGTGAAGGGTAGGACTGGATGAGTTCTTCAGCCAGTAGGACCAGGTCTAATATCGCTAACTGTTTTATATTTGCTCGTTCCCAGCAACAAAAGCACAAGCTCAACGTTCCCATGAGGGGAGAGACAGCCTGGACAGGCTTCTCAGTGCCTCAGGAGTCTCCCTTCTTGGGAAATTTTCGGTCTTTTGCGTGTGGCCTTGCGAAGTGGCAAATAGCAAAGAGCAGATTGCTTGGCCATGTTCACCCTCTTCTTCCCTCTCCGTGTCCTTCCTCTTCAGCAAACTCTGAAGGTGTCCAGTCTCTGTCAGAACAAGGAGGAAAGCACTCTGCTGGGATCGTTCACACCATCTCATCCCATAGCTCAGTCGTTCTCTCCTCCGTTTTTGATGAAAGCCAGTCCAAGAAGGTGGATTCTCAGTCTGCATGTGGAGAAGAGGAGGAGGAAGGTGTTGAGAAAAGATGCAGGACAGGTAATCCTCTGTTGTGGCAAAAGGGCCTCAGTGGAGAACTTCAGTGTCACCTCCATCACTTCACTGCAGCCTGGGGCCATCTTCACTCCTGTAGGCCCTGAATCTGTTCTTCTATGCAAAGGCTGTAGGATCCCAAGAAATCTGGGCCAGGGACAAGTGAGAGGCCAGGGAGGTTTTCCATTTGGCTTTGCCAAATGAGCACCTTTGCCCCCAGGAGCTGCTGGGATCAGGATGATGCTGTTCCTTTTCCTAGGCAGGGCAGCACGCTCTGTCCTGCGGGACGCTGCAAGCTGAAGGGGCTTTCTGTGACCTCCTAAGGGCAATGGTGGGAGCTCTTTGTAAATGCTGTTACGGTGAATTCAGAGCCCAGCCACATCTCCTGGTGTAATATTCCTAAAGCACCCAGCTCTTGGATAACTGCTTGATCCTCAAATGGAGCCTCTCCTTGGAACTGTGTGAAATGTCCAGTTCTCCCTGTCCCCCTGCCCGCACTCAGCAGGACCCGGGACCAAACTCCCATGAGGACCATGTTGCCAGTTCATGGAAGGAGATGTGGCCCAGTCCTTTTAGGTATTGCTGGATGCTCGTTCTTTCCTCTTTCTGCCGTCCCATTTACTATACTGTGAACAGGCACCTTCACCAGTGTCTAGGGCAGACCCTGGCCTGCACAAGCCTAGAGGAAGGGCATGGTGAGACCTCAGGTGTGACCTTGGTTTCATCAGAGTCTCTTCACCTGGGATCTGAGGGGACAGGGAGGATGGTCAGGGTCACAGGTAGACAGGAGGCTGACTTTTCTATCCGGTTCTGCACAGCAGAGCATCGGCAAAGCACCGCCAGCAGCCAGGAGGCCGCAGGAGAACTGGGTGACAGCCCTGTCTGTAGGGCCATCGCCTGCCACGTCGGCATCGATACCTTTGCAGAAGGGCACGCAGCCCGAAACCGCAGAGGGATTGTCGTCATTGTCCATGGGGCACCCCTGGCAGGTACGTGAGCCGCAGCCCTTGGCTGCAAGGAGCGGGGGAGCAGGAGGGAGATGTCCTGGTGGACCATGGGGCTTGGCTGACCAGCTGAAGTGAAGCAAGGTAAGCCCCAGTTCTGCTGGCACATGAAACTGCCCGAGGCCTTCGCCTAGCTGGTGCAAGTGGTGTGGCTCATCTTGTGTCTGTACAGTCAGGCTCTCGTTCCCCCAGACAGGGTGCTCGTGTCCCTGTTGCTTGGGACCACACTGCCTAGTGTCCGTGTTGCCTCGTGGGAGCAGCCCTTAGCCTGTACTGACCCCTAAACCGCGCCTGGATGTTGCCTGAGGCAATGCCAGCCAGCACAGGCTAACACGAGCGGTCTGAATGGTGGTGGGACAGGGCTCGAAACGTCACCCTGGGCCCAGGGTTGAGGTCACCGCGAGGGGCAAAGTCCTCAGCTGAACATGAGGTGGAGATGATGCACCTGGCTCTAGAGGACAACACTTTTAACCATGTTCAAGCTGCCTCCTTCGTGGTTATCCCTGAAAGGACACTTGCCTTCTGACCAGCCTTGAGACTCTGAAAACCTCTTTGGGAGATTTTCAGAGCCTGTCCCTGAAAATGCCTCACATGCAAGTGTCGCCAACCAGTCCTCCTCTCTCTCAAGGCAAGACGTCAGCAGCAGTCGCCCTGTCCAAACACTACGGCGCTGCCTGCTTGTCCGTGGTGATGGAAGCCATCTCGGACGGGAGCAGCTCAGCAGGGCTCCGTGCCCGGGAGCTGTGCATCAGGGCTGCCATCGAGCAGAGCTGCAAGGAGTCAGAGGATGCCGGTAAGGAGAAATGCTGGACGCAGAACAGCTCTTCAGAAACCTGCCATGACCATCCACTTGTGCCTGCTCCAGGGAAGGAAGTTTGACAGCTCTTGGGTGTCTTAGGGAACATGGATGGGTGCAGCACGTAGAAATGCAAAGCTGTTTCATAAAGCGTCTCTGGTTATTAAAAAGAAAAAAAAAATCTCTATTTTAAGGGCTCAGACAGGGGCGCTGTTACTGCCTCTGGGCTTCTTGGCCCATGTTCCTTTTTCTAGGAGCAGCGAAGCACACTTGTATCTTTCTGAGTTTTTAATATTTCCTCAAAGCTGAATCCAGCGTGCTTCTCATGGGCATCAGGCAGAACTGCTGCCCACTTTAACAAGGGAAGAAGCCCTCTGAAGTGGCTCATTAAGCACTAGATGACTGACTTTGAGTGTGGCTTCACAAACATGAGAGGAAGGGAAGAATAACCTCCCAGAGGAGTTTCAGATGAGACACACGCTGCAGAGGAGCACTTTTCTCCAGAGGTTTTCCTGTACATGCTCTCAGGTCACGCAGCTCGTGTATGTGGTGCTGCTCTCCATGTGAGACCGGCAACTTTTAGGAAACTTTATTGAGTGGTTGGTGCCCACCCTGAGCTCTGCAGGGTGAGGCCAGACCCTGGCTTTGGTGGGGGAAGTTTTGTGTTGCTCAGCTTTGAACCTGGTTGGGTTGGGAGCTGGTGGAAGGAAGAAGGGTCTAGGTTCTGGGTGGGATTATCCCCTGCAGAGGATTTAGCTCCAGTGGAGATGAGTGCTGCAGCTGGGGCAGGGCTGTGTGTTACAGTCTCCATGTGAGAATGCAGGATGGGTGCAAACGATGGTCCTGGAGGAGGAATCCTTGATTTGATCCATAGGGGAGCGACTGTGCGGTGTCACCTGTGTGCGCATTTCGTAGGAGGGACCCAGGGCTGTGCATGAAAAACTCCCTGGTTTTAAAATCCAGTCTCAGATGCTGTGCTTGATTGTGCTAACAAGAGGAGCAGAGAAAGAGCTGCTTCTGGAGGGCAGCGCTGCTAATGCCCGGCAGGCTGGGGGACGAGTGCCGTGTCCCTGCCAGGGCGAAGGGCTGTGCCGTTGGGGTGGAAGGTGCCTGCTCGCTCCCCGCTGAGCCGTCTGTCCTCTCTGCAGGTCAAAATGCAGAGGTGTCCCTCGGCCTGCGGTTCAGTGCAGAGGCCAGGCGCGGCTCAGACCTGAGCCGGCCCAGCTCTGGGGACACAGTCAGCCTGCGGTCCGTCCGTTCCCGAGGCTGGGCGAACGCTGCCCCGGGCAGGAGGAAGACCCATGGCCACACATCCCCATCGCTGAAGCAGCATTCAATGGATCCAGCAGGCTCCCAGGTGAAGCACGATCCACGCTGGTTAATGCCCGGGACTTTTCTGTTGCCTGTGGGAAGTGAAGGGGCTGCTTACAGAGCCCGGTGCGGGCGCATAGAGTGCAGAGCCAGCTGGGCGGGCTGGGTATGGCTTGGGGTGGCAACAAAACCCCGTGTTCTGGCAGAAGAACTCTACTGGGTCTTAACAGTTTGTTGGCAAAGTGCAGCCCTGGCTAACGTGGCTGCAGGCAGTGGGCAGAGCTGCAGGGTGCTGTGGCGGGGGCTTGCAAGCTTGGGTCTCTGCTGGCCAAGGGATGTACCCTCCGGGGTGTCCCCTAGAACTGTTGGCCTGCCGTTTTGTTCTTGTCTCCCACTAGTGAGAAACCCCAGTTGCAAGCCCAATGGTTGGAATTGTTCAGGCGTTTCCAAAGTGGTTTATTTTTCCTGTGGTGTTCAACATTGCAGGGCTCGTCCAGTTCTCGTCTCGGTTCTCCCCTTCCCTGTGTTCCTGCACAGCGACGGCTGAGCATCACCGGCAGCACAGAAGGAGAGCTGGGCTTTATGAGCTGCGTGCTGCCTGAGGACCTGCTGGTGGCCATCCTCTCTGAAAGGCTGCAGGTACGTGGGGTGGGGGCAAATGATACGTTCCTGCTACAGAGAGACAGGCAGTGAGGAACAATTCGGAGAGGAGGAGGTCTGTAGCTGCTGTTGGAGGGGTCCCGGGCTGTGTGCAGGGATCCTTGGGTGAAGCTGCAGATGCCGTAAGCTGGCAGAGCACGGGGAAAGATCAGAGCTTGTCTGAGCTGACGGCTGGTGTCCTTTGACCTTGGGGTTTACTGCCTCGCTGAGAGCCCAGTGCGTGCAATAGCTGACTTTCTCTCCTTTTCGACTTGATTCACAGCTGAGTGACTGCTACCAGGGCATGGTGTTTGATGGCCTGGAGACCCTCTTTGCACACAACATGGCATCTGCTCTCCTCTGCCTGCTCAAAGCTGTCAGAAATGGGCCGTATATCTATTTTGTGAACGTGTTCCAGGATTATGCTTCTCTGAAAGCCAGGGAGACAGCTGCAAAAGAGCAGGAAGGTGAGACTTCTCATTTTTGTACCTCTCAATCTTCTCTCAAGCTCTCAACCTTATCTGTGTGTATTTGGGCTACCGTCAGAGCTTGTAAGAAATGTTTTTATTAATCCTTCCTCCTTCTGCCTCAGTATAGCCAGTACTCAGCTCCCAGCTGCTTAAAATACAGCAGAGCTGAGGCTGTAAGCCTTGCCTTAGTCTCTAACATTAAAGCTTGGGCACAAGTGCAAGCTGCTGTGGCTCAGTACCTGGCCACCGGCCAGCTGTCCACAGCGCTGGTGCACGTGAGCCAGGTAAGGCCTGGGAACTCGCTGAGCAGCGACAGTTTGGGGGATTATCTGGATTTTGGAGTGGGGATATGCACTCCCCAGTATCTCCTGGTAGGGCGATAGGCTGGGTCAGGACAGAGTTGTGACTCCTTGCGGGTCACCTGGAACATCAGGCTTCACTTGCAGTCGCTAATGGTTTCTCCTCTGCTCTGTGCTGAAGGACGGGAGCAGGAAGAAGCTGCCAGGAGGCAGAAAACACATCTCTGGGAGATGGATGAGGAGGAGTACGATGCCCTCACTGAGGAGCAGAAAACTCAGTTTAATAACAATATCCGACAAGTCCAGCGTGAGAGGAAGAAGAGGTCTGTAAGCCTTCCATGGGTGATTCCCCAGGATAGTGTCCCCGAAGGGTTTCCCTGCTCCAGAGACCTTGGTGGAGCTCAGAGGGGTTACAGAGCAAAGGCCAAAAGTGTCCGTTATAGGCAGCACAAAGATGGCCAGTTCCACCTCCCTGGTTCCCAACAGAGGAAAGACCTTCCTCTGGTGAGATGAGAACATCTTCTCTCTATTTTAGCGGTGAGCCCTCCGACTTAGACGCTACCTGCAAGGAGCTCGTCTCTGTGCTTGGCTTGCCGCTGCACTTACGAGTGTCTCTGAGTTAATGATGTTGATTCTCATCATCGTCATCCCCCCGTCACCAAACCAGAGGGGTTGTGGTGTGGGTTGGTGTGAGGCGTAGCTGTGCTGGCTTGGTTCAGATACCAGTCCTGCCATAGATGAAGCCCTTGCAGTGCTGGTCTCCCAGGGTTCTCCTTACTGAGTGACACCAGCCATAAAAGCGAGTGTCTCTGGGGCTCACCTTCAGCTCCAGCAGCAGGTGAGCCTGGGAGAAGCTCTGATCCAGCAAAGCAGCCGTGTTCAGGAGGATGGGTAGGATAAGGGTAAGCCTGTATTAATCCCCACCTAAAACTCGGGGAGGGACTTGCTTAAAGCAAGCATTTCAGCACTTGCAGTGCCAGCTGAAGCTTGTTTCCCTGGGAGGGTATCACTAGGGCTGCTTCAGATTGTGATTTCCAGGACAGGCAGCACAAGTCACAGCTGGGTTGCAGCAGGAAATCTGGTGGTTCAGACCAGAGGAGGGGAGTTGCTGCAGCCTTTGTTTTCCAATGGATATGGTTATTCTCACTAAGGAGTGGGCTATGCCCGGGGAGAAGGGCTGGATAAGCCAAGTAAATGTTGGTGCAGGAATAAGTAAGTGCAAGTGATTTGTGATCTGGTTTACACTGGGAAATCGAGAGGGCTTCAGGCATCAGTGCGGAATGACGGTGGATCAGACTTCAGCAGTGTGCTGTAGGTGTCCGGGTGGACCTTCTTGAGAAGCAGCACAATTTGGACCTTATGACAGCAAAGCCTAGATTTGGCTGGCCCTGGAGGTCCCCTCCCACCTTTCCTCACTTTGGATGTTCCCAGCCTCCCCAGGTTGAGGGAAGTCCATGGAGATGATCTAATGGTTCTGTCGACAGCCTCAGGGTCGATGGATGAAGTGCAGAACCAGCTGGGGTTACAGCAAACCCAGATTTCTGGTGGTCTCTCAGGGTTGTTTTCTGTTTGTCGTTCTGAAGGGAGCTGGAGCAGCTGGCTTGAGAGCTTGAGGAAAAGCACCGGCAGGAGCTAGAACGCTTGAAGGAGGAAGAAGAGCTGAAGCAGAAGTTTAGGCAGGGGACGAGAGAGCTTGGAAAAGACAAAGATAAAGCTTCAGGGAAGAAAAGCCGGCCTGGAGTCAGGCAGGTAGGTGGCTGTGTTTATAGATGAGTAAAAGCCCTGGGGACCTTCCAGCTGAGCTGTGCCATTCCCGGGAAGCCAGCAGCCACAAGCAGTGCTGGGGATGAGTACCTGGCCCTGAGGAACATGTGGGGCTGTACTGGGAAACAACAGCTGGTGCTTGATCACGCTGCTGCTTCACCCAGGGTGTTTTCCCATGGCTTTGTTGGTAGAGCTGCTCTTCTAGGATCATGCTGCCTTTGAGTCATGGCTTCACGTAACTCCATCCATTCACTGTGAAGCTCTAGATAGTTTTAGGCCAGCATTTCTGCCCACTCTGCATGTGACTTACACCACTGAGACACGATCAGTCTGGGATGTGGTGTCTTTTCCTCCAGGTCTGGCAGGAGATCCCACCAGGCCTTAGGTGTTTGTTAGCAGCCAGACTTCCCAAAGTGTCAGGGATGCTCAGCACACCAGAAATGAGCCCAGAGGGACTGCACAGGAGTAGGGATGTGTCTTAAGCTCCCTGTTTGGGTTGGGAAGCTGTTCTGTTTCTCAGCTGGTTTGCAGGACTCCTCATCAGCCTGATGCTGGAGGGTTTGGTTTCGGTTGAGCTAAACTGGGTACCAGCTGCGTTCTGAATTGGGATTTGTAGAGAACCTAGCACAGATCCTGGATGAGGCTTGGGGTGCTATTGCAAAGCTCATCACTGTCCTACTGCAGCTACCCCGTGGTGTTCCCCAGGGGTCAGCACTGGGTCCAGTCTTATTCAACATACTCATCAACGCCCTGGCTGAAGGGACACAGTGCACCCTCAGCCAGTTTGCTGACGATACAAACTGGGAGGAGTGGCTGACACGCCAGAGGGCTGTGCTGCCGTTAAGTGAGACCTGGACAAGCTGGAGAGCTGGACAGAGAGGAGCCTCGGGAGGTTCAACAAGGGCAAGTGTAGGGTTCTGCACTTGGGGAGGAATAACCCCCTGCACCAGTAGAGGCTGGGGGTCGACCTGCTGGAGGGCAGCTCTGTGGAGAAGACCGGGGAGTTGTAGACAAGAAGTTGGCCATGAGCCAGCCATGTGCCCTTGTGGGTGCATTAAGAGGAGTGTGGCCAGCAGGTCGAGGGAGGGTCTCTTGCCCCTCTACTCTGCCCTGGTGAGGCCACATCTGGAGTGTGTGTGTCCAGTTCCGGGGCACCCAGTTGAAGAGGCACTACTGGAGAGAGTCCAGCAGAGGGCTACTAAGATGCTTAGGGGGCTGAGAGACCTGGGGCTCTTTAGCCTGCAGAAGACTGAGAGCGGACCTTATCAATGCTTGTAAGTACCTAAAGGGCAGGTGTCAAGAGGATGGGGCCAGGCTTTTCTCAGTGACGGGACAAGGGGCAACGGGCACAAACTGGAGCACTGGAAGTTCCGCTTGAACATGAGGAAAAAATTCTTTACTCTGAGGGTGGCAGAGCCCTGGAACAGGCTGCCCAGAGGGATTGTGGAGTCTCCTTCCCTGGAGATATTCAAAACCCACCTGGACACGGTCCCGTGCAACCTGCTCTGGGTGAACTTGCTTTAGCAGGGGGTTGGACTAGATGATCTCCAGAGGGCCCTTTCAACCCCTTCCACTCTGTGATTCTATGGTTTATGTCAGTGCTTTGAAATGCTCACTGCTTTTTTCCTGCTTCTCCTGCCCAGAGTGTGAACACGTCCGCCAGCAGCACCAGGGTGTCCACCAGCAACCGTCTGGATGCCACCAAGGGGGTAGACAGGAAGGGATCTGTAAAGGAGGACTCAGACTCTGCAGGTGACAAGGAAGATACGAAAAAGCAGAACAAGGTTCCCCTGATGGAGGCCTGCCCAGCAGCGGTTGTGCAACCCTGAGACCCAGAACAGGGGGAAACCAAAGACGAGGCTCAGAGTGACAGTGAGAAGAACTTGACCCTGAGGTTTGAGATGTATGAGGCATCGCAGAAGGATGTCACGCACATTTTGTCATCCTGGGACAGGGTTCAGGGTATCCTGCTGTCCCCTCTGAGTCGAGAGGAAGTGCGGCACCAAGCAGAAGACCAGCGCCAGCGTTTATCCTGCCACAGGAACTGGAAGAGCAGAGAGAAGGAGTGGCTGGAGAAGGAGCGGCTGAAGAAACTCAAGGCTCTTGAGGACACCAAGTTATCTCTGCTGGAAGGGGAAGGTGCAGCAGAAGGGTCAGCCAGAGGCCAGGGTGTCAGAGTGTCCTGCTTGGACATCCAGGTGCTGAGCTCAGCAAATGTCACTAAGACGATCTTGGAGAGTGGCAAGCTGCCGGCAGCAGAGCAGGTAAAGCCCTGTGAGGCTCAGATGCTGAGCCTGCCGTGGTCTGGGCCCTAGTGCATTGTGTCCCACCAGGTGACAATGGCACAGAGCCTTGTCCAGGCCACTGGTGATGTTCCATGACAGCTCCACAGCAGTCACGTGGCTGTGGAGGTTCTCACCGTCCCTCAGATGGGTGGAAAGAGGGAGTGCTCTCTATTCAAGCACCCTGTCTGTTCAGAGAGTTTCCCAGTCTGTAAACCATTAAAGATGGCCCCAGGGCAGGGCAGCTCATGGTCACGGTTTCCTTCAGCTGAGTCACTCAGAGGAGAGATTTCTCTCTGTAGGTCCTGGCACTGCTCTGGAGCCTGCCCACCCCTCTGGGCAAAAAAAAAAGCACCGCGCTCCATAGAAATAAAAAAAAAAACATGGCCAAAAGTTTAGTGTCTTTAAGGAAGTGTGAGGATGAAGGTGGTGGAAGTATAAAAAGGGTTTTCTCTTACGCTTTTAGATCCTGGATGACCTGGGACTGGGTCCTTCAGGGCCTCCCATTCCACCTACCACTTTTTACTCTGTGATCCCCTACCCGGAGAAGCGGATGGCCCCTGCAGCCGGAGAAGCCCTCAAGCACTTCATCTTTGTTGTGCCCAGAGGTGTCCCTGCGGAAGAAGAAAGGAAGGATCCAGAAAGTCTTGTGGATGCCCCCGTTGTGCCTGCAGTGAAGGTGCCAGGGCGGGGGCCAGACTGGATGGGGGGCAGGTGGGGTGGAAAAGGATTAGTGTGGAGGGGCAGTGAAGACATGATGGGGCTCCATGTCTGCAGGCAACCCTTGTGTCTGTCCAAAAGAGACAGGGCAGTTCTGTAAGATGAGAGAAAAAAACCCCAACACCTAAACCCCTCAACTTCCCTTGAGGAGAGGGTGCTGGGCAAGGAGGGGTCCTGGGCAGGGAGAGGTGTCGTAGGCAAAACAAAGTCTGATAAGGAAGACCAAGTCCACAGGCAGATGTGGTGGGGTATTTAGTCTCTCTCCTGTTGAACCAAGCTGCAGCTTTCTTTCCAGGGTAGGAATGTCTCGGGGCAGGTCTCAGTCTCACCTCTCTCCCTCGGTGCAAAGATGCCGGAGGAGCAGGTCACGCCAACGAGGGGCCGATGGAGGAAGCAGAAAGCCGCGGGCAGCCAGGAGGCTGCGAGGGAGAAGCAGAGCTCTGGCCAGGGCAGGAGAGGTCTCCAGTGGCCAGAAACAGGAGCACCCACACCTTCCCCCAAGGCGTACCAAAGTGATGTGGACACACTCCCATCCATGGGGAGGTCTGTCAGGTGAGCTGTGAGGGAGGAGGTGATCCCTCTGCTTTACGGCCGTCTTGCCAAATGAAGTCCAGTGTCCCCAGCTCTGCAGGGACCCTCTGCCAGTCCCTCCATGGGATGGCCAGTCCATGACCCTCCTCCTTGCTCATTTGCTCGTTAGCAATGTCTGAAACCTCCTTTTTAGTTGCCAGGCTGAGCAGCTGCCAGTAGATAGTGCCTGCCCGCGGCGAGGTGGAACTGACGGTCCACTTCAGCTCCACGGTGACGGGCCAGTTTGATCAGACCCTGCATTTTGAGATCTTGGGGACAAGGCGCCTGTACCAGCTGCACTGCAGGGGCACCTGCCTATATCCCACCATCAGCCAGGACCTGCGGTCAGGCTGGCCTGAGGGAGCCTCCCACACTGCTCCCCCCTGAACTCAGAGCCAGGGCTGCCCCTTGTACCCCAGTGACCTTCTGGCTTGGGCAGAGCGCGCTGCCTGAGCCGCCCAGCATCTCTTCCCGTGCTTAGAGCTGGGAACCGGTGTTGGTACCTCAGCACCCATAAGGGTTATGGCTTTCTGACCAGGTTTTCTACTTAGAGCATCTCATGACTCCTCATTCCTCATTTTCTCTGCCCAGGCTGGTGTTTCCTTGCTGGAGGAAGAGCAAGGCAGATGATGACATCATCTTCAAGCAGTATGTCATGAACACGGGCGTCTTCCACTTTGGACCACTGCTGTGTGGGGAGTCAAGAGACCGGTACGTGCTTCCTGCACTGAGTGAGCATGCTGATGCGCTGCCTGCCCAGAGTGAGATGTTGGGATGGGCTCTCCAGAGCCTTGTGCTTTCGTGGACACGCTTGGGGACACGCTGCCCTGGTGGCACAATTCAGGGCAGGCCCAGGCAGAGACCTGGGAGATACATGAGGCTGAAGGACCATGGATGTGTGAACTTGAGCAGATAGCAGGCACATGAGTCTTGGACGACCTGGGGAGAGATGGAGCTGATCTTGCTGCCTGGTGGGTGCCTTGGTGGCCACAGCCACATGCTGCTTCCGGCCTGAAGGTGACTTGGGGCAGCTTGTGTCCCACCCCACCACGTCTCAGCTTCACTACCTGTGAAATGAACTTTGTGGGGCTTCTTTAAAGTGCTTTGAGCTCTAGGGGTAGACTGAATTATTCTGCTGATGGCTTTGTAAGTTGCTCATTAATCTGTAATATTAGTAAGACTTTGTGATTTGACCTGCCAATATGAGTGTGGGCAAGGGGGAAACCTGCAGAGGAATAAAAATGGGAATTGCATTTTCCTGCTGGATAAAACCTGCCTAAAAAATTTGTCATAGTATCTGCTGGCATAATTCTGGTTTTAACATCACTTTTTGGGGTTTTTTAATATTAGAAATGAAGTTCTTGTCTCCCTGGGAGCTCTGGAGAACTAATGGTATTTTGACAATCCAAGGAGATTAAATCAAAACAGTTTAAAAAACAAAAGAGGATCTTTAGCCAGGGTGATGAGTGGTCTAGGATTTCTGTTTGGTTTTTTAACCCTTTAACTCCAAATTCTGTTCCACACCTGAGAGAAGGGACATTTGTTAAATTTAGCATTCCTCTTGGGAATGAATCCCTTCTGTTTCCTTCCCTCAGACTTTGAGCTAATCCATAAAATATGAGGCAGTGTCATGACTTTTGAAAGAGAGAAGCTTAGCTATTTTTGAAACCTCTTTTCAAAAGCATTTCTTTATACCCTGCAGGGAAGGAAGCCCAACAAAGAAGGGGGAAGAACCCATGTGCTTGGCGTACTTTTATTTTTCCAGGCGCCTTTGAATTTATATTTTGTGAAACACTCTTTAAGGGGCCTGTGCATCGTCACTCTCCTGGGATGGAGGCACCAAGTATAGGGGCGGGCATCAAAGTGACATCGGGATGAAGACCCGTACCCCGGAACGTGCCCCTGCAAGGGATCCTTTTTCTTAGCCTGCTTGTTAGACCGTGGCCTTCCAGCGCAGGCTCTCGCTGCCTGGACACGGGGCTTTCCTCGATGTGTGATAAAGGCAACGGTCTCCTCTGCAGCTTTTTCCCCTTTTATGGAAAGGTACAAGGCGCTGCACTCTCCCAGCAACTGCAAGAAGCTGACCATCCTCAACGTCACCCCCTTCGAAGCAGCAGTGCGTTTCTTCTTTGAACGGGATCACAAAGCGGGCACGTTCCTTTTAGACCCCCCCAGCATGAGGGTGAAACCTAACGAGCATCAGGTAGGAGACGGGCAGGTAGGGCAGGCACCAGCAGAAGTGCCCAGGAGCCGTTCTCCCTGCTCACCGAATGTTCTTCTGGTGTTTGTTTTGCAGGGACGGGGCTAGCAGCTGAGTGTTTGGGCGTACCCCACTTCGGCCGGCCTCGTGGAAGACAACCTCATCTGCTGCGTTCAGGAGAACCCCGAGCCAGTGGTCTTCTGCCTGTGCTGCCAGGGGGTGCAGGTGGAGCTGGGGGTCAGCCCCAAGCAGGTGCATTTCAACAAGCTGCTTCTGCACAGGTCAGTCATCCCGTGGTCCCTCTGCTGGGGACAAGAGCTGTCGGCAAGCTCCTCCTCAGCGGCCGCTCAGGTTGGGGGTTGGGCTAGCGCCTCTTTCTCCCAGTGGTTCCCAGTCTCTTGCTCACCATTCCTTGCTGGCTTGGATATCCCGTGACAGCCACCAGCTCTGTAGCCCCCCGGCGATCCTGTGTGATGAGCATCCCGATGCATTTGCATCTTGTCTGCTGGCTCAGAGAGCAATCCAGTTGCTCCTCCTTATCTCCCGTCTGTCGGATACACTTCTAACACCAAGCTCTCCCCCAAGGACCTCACCTCTCAGGCCTGTGGCAAAGAGAAAACATTTAACTGCAGTTTCAGATGCGTGGATAGGGCTGCTCCAAGTTGCATTTGGTGGCAAGGCTAGCATGACCGTCACACGACTGGTGCTGCCTGTCTTTGTGTCTCTGCAGGAGGGACAGCAAGACCCCGGTCCTGAGAAACAGCACCCCACTGCCCGTGGCCTGGCGGCTCGGTGGGCTGGAAAACCTTGGAGAGGACTTCTCTGTGTCACAAGACAAGGGCACCGTTAGTCCCTGCACAGAGTTTGTGGTGTATCTGTATTTCAAGGCCACGAAGGCTCTCAGCGTTAAGAAGATGATCCAACTAGAGGTGAGAGGGACTGTGCCCTCCCTGGCAGAGCAGGGCAGTGACCAGCCCTGTGCTCTTAGGGATGGAGTCTGTGCTTGAAGGTTACCCTGCAAAGAGGGCAAAAGGATGAGCCTTCATGAGATTCCTTTCTACCCCCGTTGCCAGGGGGTCCAGGCCCATAGCAGCAGGGGACTCACTGAAGGGTAAAGTTTTGGAAACTCAGTGACAACTCAGGTGCTCCTATAGCTGAGCTTCATGGGGCAAGTATGCTGTGGAGTCAGGAAGAGGTGTACCTGACGGCCACAAGGGTGCTCTGCCCCCAGCTGCTGCTGCCTCTGGGTTCGCCAGAACACACAGCGCATCCCTGAGCATCCACGTTGCCCCAGATGACCAGGTGCAGCCTCTGCGGGGCTTACCCTGCGTTATGAGGCTGCGTCCCGAGCCCGTACTACAAGCGCCTTGCTGCTGTGCGTGGTTGAATTGGTTGTCCAGACTTGGGCGTGCTCCCTGCACCCATCCTGGGGTCCATCTGGGGCTCTTAACACAGAGCAGCAAACTCTCACCCTGGGGTTTGGTTCGCTGTGGTTCAGGGGCTGCCTTTCAGTGGGGATGCTGGGTGATTAAGAGGAGAGGGGTGGTTGTCAATGCCACCTGCTCTGGGACACCTTGCCCTTCTTGTGGTCGTTTTGACATCGCTGTGCCTCCCAGGATGCTTTGGCAGCAGGTTCCCCGCTGTAGGAGTGCGGAGTTGGGCTGACAGTGTTTCTTACTGCAGCAGAATCGCGCTGGGTCAGCCCGTGAGATGAACAGGTTAGCAAAGCCTGGGAGTCCGCAAATGCTTGTGAAGCAGGGGAGGCCATGGTGGAAGCAGCCAGCAGAGACAAGAACTTGTATGTGGTCTACCAAAAGCATTTAGGAGAATGGTCTAAGCAGTGTTTGTTTCTTGCTGCCTCCAGGTTTCAGATGCAGAAAACGTCCCGGGGGTTTGTTCAGGTTGAAAATATCCAGATCGTTGCGGAGGCTTATGATGTTGCTCTGAGCATCGACATTCCTCAAGGTCAGTGGATGCCTCCAAAACAAATTGCTGTGGCAGGTGGGCAGCCAAAGCGCTTGGGACGGGACGGGACGGGATGGCATGCAAGCGTGGCATGGATACATAAAGCACACGTCCTGCAAGCTGCAGGGAGTAAAGCACTGTCAGGGCACAGCCAGCCCTGCATCTGTCACCTCTGAAGTGTGGAACTTCCTGTGCAGATTTATTTGGGGGCTTTGAAACAACAGTGATGTCAACCAGCAGTAGGCAGCTCCTGAAGGCTCAGCACGGCAATAAAGTTGTTGGATCTGTGCTTGGAAGCAAGGAGATGGAAGCCAAGCTCCTTAGCTGCTAAACCCTGTGGATATTCTCCGAGTAAGGAGAGAAGGGGCAGCAAAGTAGCCAGAGAAAACTTCCGAGAACGGAAACTTGCTGAGAAGGGTTTTGTGCCGCCTGAGATCTCCAAATATGTATCTTGTCACTCGGTGTAGTCTGCAGCAGCTCACAAATATTCACCGTTTCTTACCTCGCTCTGTGGGTTTTCTGCAGGTACAGATGGCAGGGTGGAGTTTGGAGTCGTTAAGGTCCTGGATGATGTGAAGCAAGTGCTGACTCTGAAGAACAAAGGGAAGTACGACATTGCATACAGGTGGGTCCAGCTGCCTGGTCTGTGAACACGTGGTGCCACCATCTGCCCAGGCCTGCGTTCTCCTTCTGTCCATGGCTGGAGGCTGTTGCTGTGCTGACTGCCTCATGGTCTGGGTCAATACAAAACCTGGGCTCTCGAACCTCAGATGTTTTGATAGAGAATCCAGCTGCACACCAGCATTTCTTCGCAGCTCAGCGGGAACCAGGAGGAGAGACTCTGACATTTAAGCCACTCACTGCTGAGATTCATTGCCTTTCTTTGAGGGTCAGCTCTTATCTCTTTATGAGACTCTTTAAAGGAGAGAATGAAAAAATTTGGTGTTCAGGTTAGCTTGCAATGCTCGGGATTGTCCGCACTCTGTGTCAAGATGTGGGATTCCCCAAGCAGAGCTGGACTCTTTCTCTTTTTATTTTTTCTGATGGTCCTGTGCAAAGTGCTGGCTGTGCTGGTGCCACCTGTACTTTTAACTGCAGACATCTTCGTTCCTTCCCTTTCTTCCCAGTTTTGGGCTGGAAACTGCAGATACCAACATACCCGACTTGGCATTGCACTTCACTATCCAGCCGTGGAAGGGTGTGCTGACTGCCTCCGGGCGCCCTGTGCAGGTCCAGCTGCTCTTCCACCCCAAGATGGAAATGAATGTTGAGGACAAACCCATCCTGCACTTCCAGGTGAGCTGTCTGGGCCAGGCAGTGTTAGCACACCATGGCTTGGGAGTGTAAGCAGGGTATGTCTTCTGGAAGGAAGGCTCTAGCTGGGGAATCCTCTCTCATACATATACAACAAGGTCTTTCAGAAACCATTTGTGACACTTCCTAAGTGGAGCTGAAAATCTGGCTCTGGGGAAGGCTGGTGGGGGCTTGAGGTGGCATCGGGGGACAGAGAGAGAGGCTGGCCTCTGTCCTATTGACCAACCCCTCCTCCGGTTGCAGGTGGTTGAGCCCAGCCTCTGTGAAGGAGGCGAGACCATCGCCGTCATCCCAGTGAGGGTGTCAGCGAAAGCTGTGTTCAGCAAGTACAGCATTTACCCTGCCTCGCTCATCAGCTTCGGTGCCATGACGCACGATACCAGGAAAACCTGCACCTTCACGCTGGAGAACAAAGGCATCCTGGACTTCAAATTCTTTATCTACAAAGCAGACCAGGATGCAGCTCTGTTGCCAAGGAAGAGGTGAGAGAAGACCTGCACCATCCTTCCTGCCTGAGATGGCACCACAGCATGGCTGGTGTGTGACAGGCAGCCAGGACACCTGGGTGGTTGTCCATTGGTGTCACTGGCTTGTGAACAGGGAGCAGAAAAATGCCTCTGCATCCCCGTGTGTAGGACAAAGCCGGTGATGCAGCCGGTCTGTTGATAAGCTACAGCCATAGGTTGATGCAGGCAGCCCTCTGGAAGCAGGAGGACTTTCCTCCATGGGGAGGAAGGCCAGCTTTGGCCTTGGAGAAAGGCAGGGGAGCTCAGCATGACGGATGTTTCTGCTTTCTCCTCTCAGTTCACGTCAGATGACAACTGCCCACTCCCACGAGAGCGAAAATGTAAAGGAAATGACTCCCTCAGTCAAGCAAAGCAAGCCGTCGCTGCGGAAGGACGCAAACCCCTTCATGCAGGTGGGCGGCTCCTGCTCCCCAACACGTGCTGCTGCAGGTGGTGTGGGAGGATGCCGCTGTGCCCAGGATCACCACGGGATGGGATGTGGTCTTGCGCGACGGAGGTCCATCATCTCCCAGCAGAGGCAGGAGCTGCTCAGTCCCACTGACAGTCCCACGCTTTGGCTCAGACCTGGAGTTGTGGGGTCAAGAGAGGGGGGCAGGTCCTGTGTTTGGTAGCTGCTAACCCAAATAGGTCTGTGGGTACCACAGATGCAGAACATCCCTGTTTGAACTCCCAGTCTGTAGATGTCAGATGATCTTGCTTGTTCTTCTTCCCAGCCCCCTTGATCTTCTTCCATCATTTCTCACAGTTATTTCTGCTCTCCTGTTTAACCCCTGGAGGTTTAAGGATCCCAGCTACCTCCTTCAGCCTTTCCACGCAAACTCTTCTCTGTGCCACTCGGGACAAGCCTACACCTCCTGCCAGCTTGTTCATGTCATCCTGGGGCTGCCTCTGGGCTGGGGAGTCATCCCTCCCTGCCCTGGGGCCAGCGCCTTGGGCCCAGCTGAGGGCCAGGGAGTGGCATACTCCTTGCTGGGGATGCCAAAGGTGAGACTGTGAGACATCAGCCTCTCCTGGGACTCTTTCTGCAGGCTCACGTCACTCTAGGCATGTTTACGGTGTCTCCTGGCTTTGGCTCCATCCCTCCTGGGGGCCAGCAGATGATCGCGGTGGATTGCTACCCAGAGCTGCTGGGGACGTTTAAGGAGCACCTGTCCATCGATATCAGCAACAGAGACCCCAAGGACAATCCCCTTAGCATCCCCTATGCCCTGTTGGCCGAGTCCTGTCTCCCAGGTACATCCTGTCCAGAGGTTCCCATGGCCAGCCCTGCTGATGATCAGCACCTAAACTTGCTGCTTGGATAGAGAGGCACCCTGACCCCGAAGTCCTCTCTTAAAAACCTCAAAGGTTCCAGTCCTTTTCAAGCCCAGCAGTGGGAAGAGGCTGGGAGGGATGCATGGAAAGAGGAAAGGAAAGCAATACCCTTTAAGACTGAGGGCAACCGAGCGCCAGCCTCACAGCCACCTCCCCCACCCAGGGTTGGGTTTTGCAGTGACCTGGGCTGAAAGGGCTTATCAAGCCTTCTGAGAGGCCAGTGGGGTCAGCAGGAAGGCTTCTCCATCCTCAGCCCTCCCTCTGGTCTGCTCGCAGCATTCGTGGTTGACAACATAGAGTCCATCTTTGAGGAGCATCGAATCTGCAGCAACATCAACCTCTGCCAGGTCCTGCAGACAGTTCAGGACAAGGGCGTGTTCATCACAGATGAGAACAAGTTTGTCTTCACCAATGTTCTGGTTGGGCACCGGGCCACAGCCCGCTTCAAGATCCGCAATGTGGGCAAAGTCACCTGTCACGTGGTCCTCTTAATCAAACCCATCCGTGGCAAGGTAAGAACAAGAGGCCGAGGTGACTGCTGCCAAAGGCTGTGTGGGAGCCAGCCTTGTTCCCCAGATTTGTTGCTTCGTCTTGCCCGGACCCGTCCAGCTCAGTGCAGGTCAAGCTACAGGGGAGAGCAGCGATGCTGGGGTGACAGTTGGGTTGAATTCAGCATATCTCAAGCGAGGTTTTGGCTCACGCCTCTGGGTCCGGTGGGAGACCTGAACCCTTCTGAACATCTCTTGGAAGCACACTCAGAGCGGGGCTTTTGCTGGACTGATGTGCCGGGGCTCAAAGCAGATGATTTCCTCAGGCTCCCTGGTGTTTTCCTTCTCTTTAAAGGCCATTTCTAGGTTATTTGCAGGGTTTTCCGTGCAGTCCCCACCTCCCTGCCCAGCGCTCAAAGCAAGCTTCTGCACTCCTGGGCTTTATGGCAGCTCCCTGTGCAAGGTCAGCACCACTCTGGAGTCTCCCCCTGAGATGGAAGGAGCCTGTCCAGGGAAGCAGCAGGGAAGACATGCTGTCTGGGGCTGTTCCCCATGATGCATGTATGAGCAAGACTGCATCACGTTGAAGGGTGTTTCTCCCTAACGCCTCTCTGTGGGTTCCCCCGAGCTTAACAGTCGCATCAGTGGTGTTTTCAAGGTGGATCCCGTTCGGATGTGCGTGCCCAGCCACTCCCACGCCTTCGCTACGGTGACCTTCACTCCGCAAACGATGCAGAACTACCAGTGCACCTTTGAGGCTTCCCTTGATGTCCAGGCAAGGTAAGTCACCCCGGGAGATCTTGGGGGGGACCTTTCTGATAGCTGCCTCTCCTCTAGAATCATGTAGACCTCTCGTTAACGCTCTCTTAGTAGCCCTAGGGAGGGTACTTGACATTAGATAGTATAGGAAGCTTTAACCCCTAGGCATAGCAGAGCAGAAAAGTGAAGAGTCATAATTTAGCCTATATGAGTAATGGCGAGGACAGGCAGCCAACTGGAAGTTACTGAATCATAAAAAAAAGGGAGATGTGCAACAGCTGAGCTGGGGCTTTCCAAGGGCAAAGGGTCAGGTGAAGCAGTTTCTGTGCCAGCAAGTCAGTGTGCGTTATTTCCTCCTTGTCCCTGTGCTCCTGTGTGATACCTGGGGTACAGGAAGATCTTTTCTGTTAAAGGAGTGATCAGACCCCTTTGAGAGGAGCCCAGTTCCTCTGTCCTGGGACCTGTGTTTGTACCGGGGCTCTGACCTGCTCTTCCCCAACCCTTTGGTCACTGACTTGGGCCAAGATAAGTCAGTCTGCTGCCCTAATAGGCAATTCATTTTTTTAGTCTCCTTGGAAATAACCTTTACTGACGGTGTTCTTTATTTGCTTTTCCCTTCCTGCTTTTCTGCTGTTTTCGTGCTGTGCTTGTGCTTTTTGCATGTGTCTCATATCACCGCAGCCAGTGAATTTGCCATGTCTCATCTGTTGCGTCATTATTCACCTGCTGCACTGCATGTTTCTATTAAGTTAAATGATTTTTAGCTGTTTTTCTGGAAGATTTCAGAGCAACTTCCTCTTGTGCATGGCCCTGACCTGACTGAGGGGAGAGGTGTGAGGGGGAGTTGTGTCGTGGGGTACGGGAGCACCAGCCAGGGAGACCGCAGCGAGTGGCCCTTGCTTCGTTGCTTGCCGAGTGGGGAAGGGGTTAGTGCCAGCCATAGTGGTTTCTCCTCTGTCTTCTGCAGCCCTGCAGCAATTAAAGCACAAAGCCTGACCTTCGATGTCAGTGGAGAGGGGAATCTGCCTCGGGTGACGGTCCTGCGCCCGGTCCTTCACAATAAGAGAGGGAACCCTCTGCTGCTCTTCAAGAAGCTGTTGCTGGGCGCTTCAGAAAACCTCCCTCTGGTCCTTCGCAACGGTGGCATCGTACCTGTCCAGGTGAGGACCTGCTGCGGAATGCTCTGGTCTGGGCACAAGTGCTTGTGCCATGGAGGAAAGGTCCCAGAAAACATGGCAGACCTGGGAACAGGTCTCAGAAATTCAGTTTAAGCAAATGACTGACTTCTACTTTCCAGAAAGGGAATTCCTCTTGGAAATGTGATTTTCTGACTGGTCTAGCCTTTATTGGTTAAAGACAACACAGGGAAGTTGGTGGGGTATTTTTCTCCCTGTCTCCTCATGTTTTGGTTCTCATGTGGGCCTGTGTGGTGTCCTAGTTAGATTAGATTGTATTTGATCTCATTTTACTACATCTTTGTTAAACTCAGTTGTGGTTTAATTACATTCTGCTAGTTACTTTTAGTACTTTCTGTCCTGTTTGGTTATATTTTAATTGTATCCCAGTGCCTCTGAACACTTTTTTTTTCCTGTTTGATTTCACTTAAACCTCGTGCCAAAAGCTGTGTTGGAAGCAGGGCAGCGTGCCGGGTTCCCCGTGCTGGAGCAGCAGCGGTGCGGTGTCAGTCCCTGTGCCATCCTGTACCCGCACCAGTGTGGTCATGCTCTGTGTTCCCTTTTTTCAGTTGATGATAGACCTGTTGGATGAAGGGGGAGTTTTCTTCTTGAAAGCCAGGCCCACCACACACTGCATTTACCAAGCTGTGGGCGTGAAGGAGGACTCTCCTGGCAAAGGTAAAGTCATTAACCATGAAGCGTGGTCATCCATGCAGGGAAATGTGTGTCCTGCTCTTGGCTTGGCCAAGCAGCAGCCAAGTGTCAGACATAGTTTCTGTCCTGGGGCTCTCTGTACCCCTAGTTTTGCACGTGGACTTTTACAAGATTTTCTCCTAGCAAGTTGTAGGAAGCTTTTCTGTTCTTCTGGACACGGTGGGTTGAGTTGTGGGGCCTATCACCACTTCAGCAGACTGTCTGAGGTCTTCGCTGCATGTGGGAAGTTACCAGCCTGAACAGAGGCAGCCTTTGAGCCCACAGCAAGCCAACAGAAGCCAGAACCACTCTGACTCAGCTTTGCGTATGGCAGGAGCTGGCTGGATGCAGTTTGAGTGAGAGCTGGGTGTTAACCTGAGGTTAAGACACTTCAGCAGTGAAATGCGTGGTGGTGTCACAGTCTCGTGACCATAGGAGGAGGGTCTGGATCTGTGGGTGGGAGAACGTCCGCTTAGAGGCAGCTGGGTTTCAACCTTTTATTCCTCTTACACCCCATGGCAGTATTTCCTCTGCACACTGTATCACTTGTCTCTGATTTCCGTTGCTGTGCAGAGAGGAAGCCTCACACTGCTTGCCTGGTCCTGCATCACGGGAAATTAGCGGAGTTTGACGAGCTTTTCAAACCCACCGTGGCCCAGCGTGTGGAAGGGAAGGTCCACCTGTCAGTGGTGGACAACCCCTACGAAGAGACCGACATTCAGCTCGTGGGTGAAGGCTACAAGGATGACTTCACGCTAGATAACATCCATGGACTAGTGGCAGACAGCAAGGAGGAGAACACAGAGGGCAATCTGGAGGAAGATATAATTGAGGGTAAGAGAGGAGAGACTGCCAAGATGGAGCAAGGAATAGGAAAATCCACATTTCTGCTCACTTTGTGGCAGTGCAGGTGTGGTCTAGACTTAGTGGACAGATCCCGTTGCCTTTTGTAGCCTGCAGAGCAGCCACGCAAGGGAAGAGCACAAGGGAAGAGCCTCTGTCAAGGGAGAAGCTTGCAGGCTAGCAGGGAAGGGTCCGAGATCCCAGCGTTCAGCTGAGTATCTCTAAAAGAAGGTCTGCCAGCCCATGGTGTACTATGAAGACCAAGTCTGATAATTTGTGTCCTCTCTATAACCAGGACTGTGCTGTTGCCCACGAGACCGGGTGGTCTGTGAGGGTGCCAGCCATGTGCACAGAGGCGATGCCTGTGGTACTGCATGTCCCTCTGCACAGCCACAGCCACGTGTTTAGGGACGTGTCAGGGTGTTGCCCTGAAAGTGGTAGGGTGGGGACCTGCCTCTCTCAGAGGGAGGAAGGCTTGGAGCAAGGAAGGGTTGGACATACGTGTGTCTGTGTGCATGAGGGGTCGGGACGGAGCTCACCGCACACTGAGATCCCTTGCTCTTGTTCTTAACAGCTGCCAGAGTGGATCACATCCAGTTTGGGGACTGTCATGTTGGGACGCCCTACCCCGTGACCTTCGCGATCACCAACCGCAGCAGGGTGGAGGGGATGCGGTTTGAGTGGCTGGCAGACGTCCCGTTTCACTTCTCCCCCCAGGTGAGCTTGGGTGGCTCTGCCTTTCCCCGCTGCTCAAGCCCTGCCCGGTGGGTTTCCGGCAGCGAGCAGGGAGTCGCCAGTGCCATGCGGGAGGTGCGGTCCCTGGCGCTGCTGGGCAGGGCTGTCAGCCCTGCACAAAGGGCTCTGTGTCACGGGAGGCGGCAGCTTTCCTTTGTACTTTTCTCTATCAAACCTCAGACAAATGCAGAGTAAGATGCAGATTCCTGGCGCAGCTGCTCACCATATCAGTCCCTTTGCTGTCAGTCGTGCCCTTGCCAGTGATTCCAGTTTGGTCTTGGCTCTCTGGTTCTCCCTACGTGGGACACCTCCATGCTGGCCGTGCTAAGGACATCACAGTGACCTTGAAATCGGATGTTGCTGTCACCTTCAAAAGGCACCCTGTGAAGTGTACGGTGGCTAGGATCTCCTTCCTGCTGCCTCCAGAGCAGGTTACCGACTGGGACGACCGCTTGCGCACCATCAAGTGGGTGGACACCACGAGGGGCCCAGCAGCCAGGTGGCCTGTCAAGAAGAAGGTAAGAAGCCCAACAGCAAAAGCTAACGGAGCTTCCGCAAAACCAACTGCCAACGGCAGCAGACCATCTGCAGCTCCTGCTCCCTCCTGATGTTTAATCCACCCGGGAGGGTAACCAGCCGTGCGTTTTAGGGGAGGGGTGGGCGCACAGTGACCCGATACGCTCATGCAAGATGGGGAAGTCTATTTGGCGAGAGGTGTTTTAGGCACATGCAAACTGTTGGGCTCTGCCAAAAGCTGAAGTGTTGCAGCCTGTGTTGAATGGGAGGCCACGTCTTGTGGTAACACATTTTATGGTGTTAAGATCTCTTCATCTCATTCGGTGCCATTTCACCAAGAAGGAGTTAAAACCACTGTGCTCTGTCTCTTGGTTTGAAGTAGAGGGCAACACCAGCACTCTCTAGGTGCTGGCTAGCCCACCAGCACATTGTGGGTGAGCTCTGAGCCCTGCCTATGCTGATACCAGAGACTTTGCTGGTGGTCTCTGTATCATGTGGGCTATCTCCTTACGGAGCAGCCCAGGCACTGTATGGCAGCCGTACAGGAGTCTGGAGAAGTATCATCTTCAGAAACTCTCACTTTTACTATCATTATTGCCCAACACCCTTTTCTTGGGTGATGATTCTTCCCCAGTTTCTGAACCATTGTAAGACCTATAAACCAAACTTCTTCCCCATCAGAACCTCAGCAGTCAGAGACTTTCCTAGTGAGTTCATTCCCATCCCAAAATGCCCAGCCCCAGCCACCACCAGTGTAGCTGTTGGCCCCCACAAGACATGTGGAAAGTGCTTTCTCCGAAGACAAGAAGGAATAGGTGCTTTCTAGCTTTGTTCATTCTTGGGGTTCTCCATTCACAGAGCTCCAGCAGGGAAACTTAATCCTAATTTAGAGCCCTGCTGGCTTTATAGGGGGGGCCAGGCAGCAGCAATGATACCCAGTCATCGTCCCCATGGGCATATGGTGGCGATTGCTTTGATCAGTAGGTAGAAAAAAGCTATAGTGGAAGGGTCAAATTTTGTCCCCTTTCTGGGGAAATAAATGGGAATGGTCCTTTCTAGACCCTGTATGTGGCTGATTTTGGAGGCCAAGAGACTCCCTGCTCAGGCTGGCTTTCTGGGCTCTGCTTAGTGATTCTTCCCTCTCCTGTTTGGAGGTGATCGAGACAGTCCCAGAACCAGCTCACGCTGTCCTGGAGAAGAGCAGCTGCGAGGTGGAGCTTCGCCTCAGCACTGTTGTTGACTATGCCGAGTTCCAGCTGGATACGGACACGATTCAGTTCAAGGAGACCTTGCTCTTCCAGACGAGGACATTCACGTGAGTGCTGGAGGCCGGGCAGGGACCTGTGAGTGGGAGTAGGAACTGCCTTTGCCATGAGGTGACCCAGTGTCTGCTTCCCCAGAGTTGTGCTGTGCTCTCTGGTGGCTTCTACTTTTCCTTCTGCTCATGGTCCTGTGCTGCTCAGCCACTTAATAAACCTCTTCTAATTTCTAACAGGCTGATCAGCCTTGGAGGGGGGTGCTGCTGCCTGCTGGGTATGAGGTTGCAGCTTTCGCCCATCTTCTGGCACGTCCTGGGGGCCTGGAGATCTCCCACATGGACCCGAGTCCCTTCTAGGGCCTTATGTTCAGTCTCGCCTGCTGTTCTTCCTTTTAAACAAATCGTTTATCGTTTCGTCTTTTCTAAGTAGTGGCTGAGTGCTGGGGCCCACATACCTGCCCACAAAGCCAATCTCCTGCTTGCCTATCTCCTTGCACAGCCTTGCAGCCTCTCTCTGCAAGCATCGAGCAGCAAATCCAACAGGATTGCACTCCCCACCACGGAGGCAGCGGAGGTGAAACAAAGTCTTTTCCCAGTGTCTCCGCACCCGCTTCTACCTAGGCTGGATGATCATCTTCCTTTGCCCCTGTATGCTGGTTGTTTCTGCTGCCTCTCCGGGGCCGGCTGTCCCCAGCTCTGCACTCCCACCCACCCCATCAGAGCTATTCCCACGGCTATCCAGCAGAAGCAGGAGTTGAAAAGTGAGCAAACCTGGACTTCTCCTACCTGCAGAGCATGCGGCTCTCAAAGTCCCCCACGTACACAGGGGAGAACTTCATCTGGAAGAGCTGCTCCTGTCCTGCAGGGATGGTGCCGCTGCAGGGCTCGACAGAGAACGGTGGGGTGGCACCGACGGTGTTCAGAGATGAGCTCGGGGAGGAAGAGACCAGCTCCAGAGTGCTGCCCAGCTGGCTTGAACAACGGCTAGACTGGAGCTTCAGAGAGGCACTAGAAGTGGAGGAGAGGAAATTCCCTGCAGTAAGGAAGAGGTTATAGTAGGACACCACCTTTCAAGGGGAAAATCCTCTGTTTCCAGCACCCCTGCCTCCCGCTGCAGGTGGACAGAAGGGAGCTGGGGTGCACTTGGAGCATCTCTGGCCAAGTGCTTTCAGCAGGACTCCCCCCAATGAAGAGCAGGAGAGGGGTCAGTTTGCATTTTGCTTCTGCGTTACTGCTTGATAAATCCTAAACCAGGAAGTCCTGGGGAGAGGTGTGAAAGTGAGAAGACAGACAGAAGGGAGAACAGGGTGGGGGCAGCAAACACAGTGAAAAGGCCCAGCAGAGACCCAGAGAACTGCTCGAATCAAAACCCACCGCTGAACCTCACCCTGTATAGACACTCAGATGACAGACAGGAAGGTTATGTCTCTGTTAGCAAAGTAAATGGGCCCAGGACTGAATCCTGCTGCTTCACTCCAAGCTGTTAAACTCTTTCCAGCTCCAGGAGTGGGGAGCTAGGTGCAAACTTCTGCAGAATGCTTCCTGGCCAAATGGTCATTCCCAAACCATGTCCAGGAACTAACAGCAGAGATGTCTGTGTTACAGCATCTGGGAAAATTCCTGGGTGCTGTTTCACGTCCCAGTACAGCCAGCCTCAGCGCTTGGCATTAAGGACAGTGTGAAGTCCTGCTCCCCTGGGGCCTACAGCATTGAATTGTGCTTCTTGTGTACGGTGGAGAGAAGGCTTTGGGGAACAACACTGCTCTGCCCTGCACATTCTTGCCTGCCTTCCTCTTTGCCAAGCTTTCGTAACTAATGACCAGACAGCTGATGGCACAGCCCAGCAGACTGGCTTCAGCCCGAGTGTGCCTGGTGCTGGGGAAGAGCCAACACCAGGACCTGGAGGGAGACAAGCACATTCAGAGCATCAGGGACTTCGGCTGAGGTCTCCCATCTTGACCATCAGACAAGCTGCCTGCGCTAGGAAACACAAGGGTTGACAGCGCTCCTCGCTCCTTTGTCCCTTTGAAGAGCATCCTTGGGACGTCCTTGTTGCCTTGAAATAGCAGTCAGACAGGTTCAGTGAAGGCTGCAACCACAACAGAGAACACCATCTTCCAAAGGCATCTTACTGGACTTGATTTTACCATTTTCACTTACCGTTTTACTATTTTCACTTACCATCTTGCCATTTTAACTGCAAGTGTTTGGCTACTTTCTTTGCTAATCCCTTTGTTGGTAGCCATTAATTTTTAGCCACCTGAGACAAACAGGGCCCCTAGAAAGCAGGTGAGATGTTTGTGCTCCCAGTGTTGTTCCCCTATGCCAAATAACTCCTTCCAGATGGTGTCCAGGACTGCCAGTGCCTGATGTCTGCTACAGGACCAAGGCAGTAACATCCCAACGCCACCTTAGTAGTCCTTTTTGCTTTGCGTTCCCAGGACCTTCATGGTGATGAACCCGACTGATTCCGTGTATTCCTTCCAGTGGACTTGCCAAGACCCTGAAGCTCCCCCAGAATGGGTGGCTTTCTTCTGCCTCACAGGGAGAGGTCAGATCCAGCCAGGGAAGAAAGCAGAGGTGGGTGCAGAAAGTTAAGAAGGTAGATCCAGAACACATGTATGCCAGTTTTAACACCAGCTATGTATGCACTGACTGGGCATCTCAGCTCGCTGTGAGCTTGCCAAGACCATGAAGAAACCTTTGACTGCAGTGTAACTGAACTGGCAGATGAACTGTTGTCACCCTGTACCCCACTTCTGCCAGGTCTTGGGGCTATGAGAGGCACAGCAGCCTATCTCTGAGCCCGCAGCAACATAAGGTGGAGGTTCCTGGGGTTTCTTGGTGGTATAGGCTGCACTCCCCTCCCTTTACCCTGCCAAGGGCAGCAGTTATCCTCCATTTGCCTCTTTCTCCCACAGATGAAGTTTGAATTCATCCCCCAGCACCTGGATATCACAGAATCATTCTGGGTCTTCACAATCCCTGAGCAGAGCGTTTCAGTCCCGTTCCTCTTGGTGGGCAACACCACTGACCCGCTGGTGACTTTGGACAGATCCCACCTGAACTTCCACTTGGTGTTAACTGGTGAGCACCGTGGTTGTACCTTACACCCTCACATGGGGACCGTTCCAGGGACCCAGCAGTCCTGTTTTTCCAGCTGGCTCCACCAAGGAAGCTGGAAATGGAAACAGGCACTTGTGAGCAGATCATCCAGCTCCTGGCACCCAAGTGTACGAGGGAGAGGAAGGGGAAAGGAGGAAGGCGTGTGGTTGGGGCTGTTTCCAAGAGGGGGTTTGGGGGTGATGCAGGGGAGCCCAGGGGGTCAGAAGTGCATTTCCGTGTTGGCATCCTGAGCGTGCCGTGCTGCAGGCAACGCTCCTCGCTGCAAATTGCCTGCTGGGCTCAGCCAGCAGGCAGGCACGCAGCAGGCAGTGGTGGTCTGGCGGCCAGAGGAACAAAAGGTTTTCAGCAGCTTCTTTGTCTGCTCCCCAGGGCACAAGGTACAGCGGACTGTCTATATGATCAACCGTGAGAAGGAAGCCTTCAGCTTTGCTTCCAGAAAAAGTTCTCTCTTCTCAGCGGGATGCAACGCCTCTGTGAAAATAAGAGCCCCTGGAAGGCTCCATCGCTCCTCATTCAAGGTAACAGGGCTCACAGGCCAGATTGCCTCAAACGTAGTACTCAACGTTGCACTGTCATTTTGCTTTTGAGGCTTTCTCCCCTCCTCGGTCACCAGGTGGCTCTCAGCAATAGCATACATCTGCCTTGTTTTGTTCCTCCCCGATGGGGACGCCTTGAAACTGCAGGTCTCTCCATAAAGTGGCTGTGTTGGGGTTACCCCGGTCTTCTAGGCCCCCTTCCTGGAGAAATTTAGGCTTTGGATCTTCTAGTTTTGATGATAAAAGCATGTTTGAGGGTTTTAACCCTGTGACCCCCTGAGCCAGCAGCCCTAAGTGTGCGAGGTCTCCTCTCCTCTCTGTTCCACCACACATGGTCTATACAAAGCTACCAAGAGCAGCAAAGCACAGAAGCAGCACTGCAGCCCATTGTGAGGGACAGCAACAGGCTTACACAACTGGCTCTGTTTTGCAGGATCACCTGTCAGAAAACAGATGCTCTTCTCTTGTAAACGGCAGCCATGACTTGCGAGCAGACGTGATCATGAGTTCACACAGTGTAACAGATCACTAGCTCATTTTCTGGTCCACCATGGATGTCCCTGTGCCCACTCAGAGCCTGTCTGGGTGTAAGGAGAATGTGTTAGCTCTGGGCAGCTTTGCTGTGGCTTAAAAGATGCTGAATTTTGGCTTGCCGCAGGCTGCGAGATAAGAGAGCACCCTGCATCAGCTACTGGGCCTCACCTGAGAAGTGGTAATTCCTTAAATCTCTGCAGTTTGGCTGTATTTGATCATGTGCCCAGAAGTTACCCACAAAAATTACAAAGATGCGGTTTGGTGGCACCCGCATGGTACCGCTGTCATGGGAGGTGGATGATTCCTTTTTGCAAAGAGGATGTTACCCCTGCCATGTAGATCGGAGAGATCGGGGAGCTCCACGAGTGCCCTCCTCTGTGTTTGGGACAGAAGTGGGGTCTCAACCCAGTGCTGCCCTGTAGCATGTGGGCAGGGCAGGGAGGTCAGCATTGGCTCAGGATTTGCTGCCGTGTTGTTGTATCCTCTGCTGTTCCATTGCATGGAATCATCATACCCTGACCAGGGCTCACCAGGGCTTGCTCCACAGCAGAAAGCCCTGGAAGGGCAGAGCGCTGCTCCTGGTTTCTCCCAGGCCTGGGATCTCACCACAGCCGTTGCCCAGATGCTCTCCCGCAGAGCCAGCACTGTTTGGCCAAGAAAGCAAAGAGGCAGTGAATGGAGCAAAAAGGGTCTTCTCTCCCCAGGTTTCCCATTACAGTCGTCTTCACACCGACACTAGAAGGAGAGGCAGTCTTCAACCTCAAGTGCGATGTCAAGAGGAAGACCCAGCCCCTCTGCCTGATTATCAAGGCCACCGGCTATAGCATGACCGTGTCTGTCAGGAGTGAGGACAGCAACGACCCTGTCACCAAGCTCAGCACGGAGAAGGTCAACGTCATTGATTTCAAGGAGGTGAGCAGTTCCCTGAACCATTTGCCCCACGAAGCCCTGCCAGGTTGGGCCTTAACCAGGAGCTTTGCCACTACATTTGCACAAGAGGGAATGCTTTTCTTCATTTATGGGTCTCTAGAGGGAGGGAGGTGGATTTTTCACATTGGCCATTAGCTGAATGGGAAAGATGCAGGAGCACGTTAGGAAGAAGCACTTGCTGGGCCAGCTGACGCTGCGTGTGCTCCAGCCCTTGGTCCTCGCCGCCTTCTCCCCGCAGGTACAGCTGAACGAGAACATCAAGCGCATCTTCAGCATCCGCAACAGCAGCAAGTTCAGCTTCCCCTTCTCGTGGGAACTGAGCGGCCCTGCAGCCCGTAAGCAGGTCCTTACCGTCACCCCTCGCACGGGCACCGTGCGGGCGGAGAGGAAAGCAGAGACACAGCTGGCTTTTCACCCCCAGAAGATGTGCTCTTTAGAGGGCGTAGAGCTGAAGCTGCAGGTGAGGCACCAGCGTTTCGTACAGGACTTTCACCTTCCCTCTGCAGCAGCTTGGCAGCAGGAGCCCAGAGCCAGGGGTGAGCTCTATCACTACAGAGCCTGAATGAGGTAGAGAGGCTCCTGCTGCCAAAATAGCAAGCCTGACAGCTTCTGAATGGAGTATTTTACTAAGTGCTTATCCAGGACCACTTTGGGAAGCAGTTTTGTGGCAGGACATATCCCCCAGGCCCTCTCTGCCACTAGTTTGGAGGGGGGGGTGTGTGCACCCCCCACCCCCACCCCCCCCCAAAGTAGATGTGCGTGGGGATGGAGCTGTGTCTCCTTGCCAGGCCCCTCCTGAGTCGGGTCCCACAGCTCAGAAAGGTCTTGCCAGCACGTGGCTGCGCAAAGCAGGGATGTGACTCTCCAAAAACCTTTTCCTCTCAGACCAAGCCTTCCCCTTTCTATTTCTGTTCTGGGGTCCTTTGGCACTTGCTTTTTGTTATTGTCACTGCAGCCAGCTGTCCCTCATCCTCTTCCTCGGCCACCTCTGGTGTTTGCAGTTGTCGTTCCCATCTCTTCAGCTGCCTCACACTTTCTTTCACCCCACCAGATCAACAAGGGTCCCACGTTTACCTGTGTATTCCTGGCCACCGTGGTAGTGCCCCCCGTCCACTTCTCCACCACCAGACTCAACTTTGGAGCCTGCTTCGTCTACCATGCTGGGATGGGACCTGCCCAGCAGACCGTTGTCATCACAAACAAGGCAGACAAGGATGTGAGGTAGGCCTTCTCCGCGCAGTCCTTCAGCCCTTGCCTGGCATGTGCCTGCTCCATGTCCTCATGACCACTGTGGGCGAAATCGTGAGGATGCAGGGAGAGGAGACAGGAGAGCCCTAAGCAGCGCTGATGTCATCTGAGCACACACAGCCTTGTGACACCTCTGCTCCTCTTTGCTCTGCTTTCTGTCAGCTTGAACTGCTTGTTCACCAGCACTACGCACCTGGAGGTGGACTTCCCAGGGTCCATCCTACGCCCGGGAGGGACAGTGGAGGTGCCCATCACTTTCTATCCCAGAGAGGTTGCATCTTACCACGAGCTCGTCCCTTTTGAAATCAATGGGCTTTGTCAGCAGACTGTTGAGGTCCGAGGAAAGGGCACAGAAATGAAGGTGAGATGAAATCCAAATCCCAAAACTCCAGGTGGCAGGCAGCCAGCATGGCTTTCTCAGTTTTCCTCATCTCTTCCCTAGCCTACCATGTTTTGGTTTTCTGCCACCCTCGTGGCAGAAAACCTGTTCTCCTCCTTTCCTTTGGCTTTACATTAATCCCTCCTGCCTCAGGTTGATGTTGTGGAACCACCAGGAAAGAAGGTGAAGGTGAGAGCCCTCTCCATCAGACAGACGGTGAAGAAGATTGCCACCATAGCAAACAACAGTGCTGTCCCAATCACTTTTAAGCTCAGTCTTATGTCCACCACGCCAGAGCTGCAAGAAGCTGGGGTAAGGCCTCTTCCTTCACTGGAGAGCACTTTGGTATGCCTGCAGGGATGTCTGCAGGTAGCTATGAGCTGCTCTGGGCAGGAGCTAGGAGATAATTACAGTTGTGTGCTGTCCTGGCTGCCTGTATGCTGTCCTGTCCTCCCTGCTGGGGCTGCTCTACCAGCAGAGACTTGCAATACAAATGTCTCATCTGAGCTGGGTGTCAGAACTCCCCTAAGAGCCAGGAGTGAGGGGAGGTACAATTCCTCTCATCTGTTTTAGACACGTACATTAGGACGTGGCCGTGTATATTAGATACGGAAAGGTAATCTTTAGAGACCAAGAGTTACAGCTCTCTTGGAGCTCATGTGAAATTACTTTGGAAGACACGGTCCAGCTCACCGTGGCCAGATGGACACGTCACAGGAACACGTACCTTGGTGCCTAGGGGTGCGTACCAGGGAGTGAGTAGCGTTGGGCCAACGTTGATGGGGACAGAACAGGAACTGGAAGACCCGAGGGAGGATTCATAGCTCAGTTGCTAGATGAAGCAGTCTCCACTCCTTTCTTTGGGCACGTTCTCTGCTTGAACCCCACCAGCAAACTAAGTCTGAAGCCCAAAGGAGACACCTGTAAAGTGGAGGTGACCTTCTCCCCAAAGCGTCGCATCCAGCTGTTCAACGAGGAAGTGGCGTTGGAGTGCAACGGCCTGATGCGCTCCCTCTTCATGGTGCGGGGGTCCTGCCAGGGCATCTGTGTGAGCTTGGACCAGGAACACCTCAGCTTTGGAGCGGTGGTGCAGCAGAGCTACACATCCCGGTGCATCGTCATGCAGAACACAGGTGACATAGGAGTCAAGTAATGCAAAACTCCGTCTTTTCTGAGGGCTGAGAGCTTGGAGGGGGGTTGGATGGAGCTGTAGCTTGCCCAGATAGTTCCCCTCTGCTTTTCCATCCCACTGGGGAGTCGTGCAGCCAAGGCTGTGCCATTAGGCCCTGGAAGTTAGGAAGGGATACACCAAAAGCATGTTCACAGATGGGTGCAGTTGAGTCCTGCCCAGCCTGAAGCCTTACTGCCAGGTGGCTCAGCATCGTGCCTGAGATCTGATGGAAAAGCCCACGAGAGAATTAGAAACAGCGCGCTGTGTTTGCAGCCTCCCAGTTGCTAACCCTTCGTGCCTGTCCTTGTGCTTTCCTTGGCAAGGTTTAAGTGGGACGCCGAGAGCTTCAAGCCAGATTTCTCCATCAGCCCCACAAAGGGTTACATCTCTCCAGGAATGGATGTCCCCTTCACTGTGACCTTCCGCCCCTCTAAGCTGAGCCGTGCTATCCAGTGCGAGGGCCTGCGGTGCTTCATCCAGGGCAGTCAGCCGCTCCGGCTTACGCTGGCAGAGTGCTGCATGGAGACCCCTGTGACCAAAGAGGTAACCAGAGCAAAGTCAGGATGGGTCCCCCGCCTGCCCCACCATTTTCACCACATCCCTCCCAGGGCAGGCTGTTTCCGTGCATAGACTCACTCCTGACTGTTGTCCTGCCTGGGTATCCCAGAGAGCTGAGAAAACTGCTGGGCAGGATTCCCAAAATTTCTGAGCCCTGTAATTGCCGTCCTGCCCTGTTAAATGCACCGCTCCTCCAGTGGGCGCCCCAGCTGTCCTGGCTCTGCGTTGCAGCAGCCTTGCTACGGGGACACCCTGCAGGGCTCTTCTGAGACCCTCCCCACAGAGCCACCCAGCTATAGCCACAGGATTGCACCCGCAGCCCCACTTTTCCTCCTTTTCGGGGCAGGGGAGGGCATCCAGCACTAGGAGTGGGCAAGGCAACTGCATCCCGCCCCTGGGGCACAGGGATGCAGCATGGATGCACCTGGCTCTCACAGGCATTCCAGGAGGGTGCAGCTGGGAGGTGTTGGCTCTTGCTCCCAAATGAGAGCCCAGAGCTGCTCTTCAGCCTGCCCCCAAAGGGACTGTGCAGCTGCAGGTCTTGTCCTGTGCAGGAGAATTTCCGTCCAGGACTCCCCACTTTCTTTCTCCCCTCCTTGGGAGGCAGCAGGCCCCTTCACCCAGCATGCAAAAGACTTATTCCCCTCCCTTCTTTAAGAACAACCAACTTGATTTACTCCAAAAGCTATGGCCCAAATCGATATTTTGCCTATGACAAGGAAAAGCTGCTCCTTGTGCTCTGGGTCCTGGCATGGATTCTGGTCAGTCTGAGAAGAGTGGAAAGGGTTCCTCAGTATGACCAAGCAGCCTCTGTGCTCCTCTGTTGCAGACACTGACTTTCGTGTGCGATGTGCACGAGCAGCACAGCCAGACCGTCCTCCTGTCCAACCCGAGCAACAAGGCCCGGACCGTGCAGCCTGTCATTGAGGGGGAACACTGGAAGGGGCCTGAAATTTTCCATCTGGAGGCCAATCAACAAAAAAAGCCCTACAGGATCACCTACAAGCCCCTAACCATGAGCTCTGTGAATAACAAGCATCAGGTATGTGAGCTGTGCCTCAGCATGCCGACCCTCATCCTCACCCTGCTTTGGGCAGGAGGTTGGACGAGGTGACCTACAGAGGTCCTGTCCAAGCTGAAGTTGTCCTGTGAGCTATGTTGGAAGCTGGGTTTCTTGGCAGCTGGAGGCCAGGCATAGGGAAAGCGCAGGTGGGAAGTCTGGACTGACCACTAAACGTATTGGAGCAGCGAACCTAAAAAGCCAGGCTTTCTGAAGGTGCAGGCAATGAAGTTTGGTCTGTGCAGCTCCTGGTCCCTGCCCATGCAGCCCAGGGGGGCTCGGAGACCCCCGTGCTCAACCCTGTGAGCTGCACAGGCTCCCCAAGCCCTGGGCACGACCATTTCTGCCAGACCTGCCCTCGCAGGTTCCCTTTGCAGCATGCAGGGAACAAGGCGGGGGAAGCTGCCCTGCCATTTCTCAGTGCCCCCCTGGCCATGGGCAGTCAGGTGGGAAATGACACAGAGATCTCTTGACCTCCCCTTCAGTCATACAGGCCCTTTGGAAAGAGCCCTTCCTGCAGGTCTAAATCTGGGCGGATGGGGTGTGACTGGCCCCTCTGTTTTCATGGGCACTATTTCTGAGACATGCCAGGGACAAGCTTTTCAGTCCAGGGGTTCAATTCAGAACAGCTCTGGGGTGCTGGAGGTGGGTGTCAGGCACCTGCCCCTTGTCCTTTTCCAGCTGACCCTCTACTAAGCCAGAATTTAGGCCAGGGCAAGAGTGGAGGCTAGAGGCTTCTGGGCTCAGTCTCCAGGGTGCTCAGCAGATCTGCGCCCTGTAGGGTTGCATATGCTCATATCTCTTTCATGTAGAGCCCTGCATGAAGTGCCCTGCAGTTTTCAGCTGCTCTGGAGGCAGAGGAGATGCCCCAGGGCAGGTGGCTGTGACCCACTGGCACCATACTGGCTATGAGCTTTTCGGGGCCCACCCTGGCTGGTGGGACCTTGCCATGCCAGCTCGCAGGCTGCGCTCTTGGCCAGAGTGTTGGGGCTAATCCCAGCACTGCCAGGGCAGTCGAGCTCAGCCGGGACGGCCACCTCCTTGCCACGGCTGTCCCTGCACGAGCGCAGGGCTGGCAGCCGATGTGCCCAGGTTAGTAAGGCTAGTAAAGGAGTGTTGGGATGGGCAGAGCAGCTCTGCTGCAGGGCCAGCGTTTCCTTGCTTTGCCCAGCCGTGCTGCCTCTGTGTCCTATAGCTGTGCTGGCCCGAGCAGGTACAATGTTGCCATCTCCAGCCATGCAGGATGGGCATGCACAGGACTGCAGTCACAGCTCTGCCAGCTGGACTTGCTCAAAGCTGCTCAAGTGACAGCCTGAGACTTGGGACACTCTGGGTGTGCTTGAAAGCCAGTAACCGGTCTGGACAGAGAGCAGGAGAGCTCACTTACCCTGTTTCTTGTCTCTAGGGCTCCATCTTCTTCCCATTGCCGGATGGGACAGGCTTGTACTACCTCCTGCAAGGGACTGCTGAGGCCCCAAAGTGTTCAGGGACCATTTTCCGGCAGGTCCCGTGTAGGACTTCCTACACTGAGCTCATCCCCGTCTCCAACTGGCTGAACAAACCACAGAGGTGAGTCCAGCCCTGGAAGTCTTGTCCCATCAGCAATCCATGCAGCAGCACGAGGAAAGGCTTCCCACTGCCTGGAAGCTCCTTCCTGTAAGCTTTTCACTCTGCTGGGCTGTTTCTGGCCGCAGGTGTCTGGGATCACACTACCCATGTTCTGCCTATGCAGACCCATCCTGGAGGGGATGAGAGCTGGCTCCCTCTGCTTGAGGCATTGAGGATGAGAGAGGCTGTGTTGTACCCCGATACGAGAGGCGTCCTCTGAGAGTCCTTCCTGTTGGCCATCACTGCACGCTTCTCACCCACAGGTTCCTCGTGGTAGTGGACATTCTCAAACCAGAAAACCTGGAAAGCAGTTCTGTGCTGCAGGGACTGGAATATGTCGATGTGCCAGGCTCTGCTAAGAAGGACTACAAGCTCACGTTCCGCTCCTACAAGGAAGGAGTTTTTAACACAATGGTAAGCGTGGACATGGGGCTGTGGGGCTCTTCAAGGAGCTGTTGGCTCACTGAGAAGCTACACGCCTGTTTTCATACCCCCACTGGTGGGTCTGTAGGTGTCCTAGGTGGGTACTGAACAGCAGGCATCTCCCCACACACCCACTCAGGTGTCCGTCTCTGTGAGGGTCCCACTGGGGACTGCAAAGCCCAGGTGGGTCAGGGCATTGGTGAGCTGGACGCAATGGGCGATGGGGAGGCTACGACGTGGAAACACCACACGTGCTTTGTTTTCCCTGGTCTTGCGCTCTGCCTGGGCGGCTGCTTACAGCTGTTCTTGGAAGTCGGGCGCTGAGCCCAGGGGGTTCTTGGGGCTGGCTGGGTACAGCTGGTGTCTTTTTGTGTGCAGAATGACCAGCGCTTCCCTTTTTCTCTGATTCAGGTGACCTTCCTCAACGAGGTGACCAAGGAGTACTTGTTCTACATGGTGACTTTCAAGGCCACCGCTTCGGGACCCATCAGCACTGTTGAAATGACCACCGCTGTTTGACAGAGAGCGTCTTCCACCGTCAAGGTGGACAACCCTCTGCCTGTCCCAGTGACGTTTGCCGTAGATTGCAAGGTGTCTGACGTCAGCGTTCCCCAGCATTTCACAGTTCCTGTGTAGTGAGAGGTAGGTACAAAGCTCATCCAGTAGGCTCTCCTCTCCCTGAAGCCTTTCTGGGAGTGGGTGTTCTTGAAGGGTGATGCCCTACATGAACCATCTGGGACTGCTTTCCAAGTGTGACAGCTCCCACCTGCTCATAATCTGGAGGGGAAGCAGCATGTGAGAACATCCCTAGTGGGAATTGCCCTGTGCTGGTGAAGTCTACCATGCTACCCCTTGTGATATGCTCCCCTCAGGCCTCGCATGGCCGGTCCTTGTGCCACATGCGCCTTATTTAGTGTGGGTATGTTCAAACACTGGCAGGGTGTTTGCAGCCTGGATTGATAGGAGGCGTTGTGTGCCCTGGGGACAGTGGGGGCATTTTAGGGTGAGAAGCTTCTGGGATAGTGCTGGAGGGTTCTCAGATGTTGGGAATGGTCCCCCAAGTGAACCGTTCCCTAGATGCAGCGAGGCTCTGCACCAGAGAGAGGGAGTTGGAGTGAGGGCTGGTGCTGGGTTCCTTCCAGCACTGTGTGAGCGCCCCAGGGACCAGTTTCCGCCATCCCAGCCCTGGCCTCCCCGCCTCTGCCTGACCCAGTGGCTTTTCCCTTCGTTCCTCCCAGGCTGACCTCATCTTTGAGTACCAGCCCCTGAAAATGGGTGAGAGCACCGGACGCCTGGTGCTCCAGAGCAGCGACTTGGGCTCCTTCTACTACAACCTGCACCTGAAAGCCACTGTGAGCAGGCTGGAGAAGCCCCTCTACTTCTGCACCACGCTGGGCTCTAGCCAGACCATCACCACCAAAATCATGAATTACACCCAGCAGAAGACAGACTACCTCCTCCAGGTGACTCCAGCCTGCCCAGGGCTCTTGCTGGGAGGCAGCTCATGTGGCCAGCATCAGCCCTCTCCATGGAGGGATCGTGTCCCTCCGGCTCGGCCTGGCATAGCCAGTGTGGCTGTGTGAGCCCAGGGCACTTCCTACCGACGCTGGGCTTGTCCCCAGCTGGACTGTCCTCACTTGCAGACCACTCTCTGCTGCCCTTGTTGGAGCTGCTCTTGGAGGTTCCATGGTAGCTGGACTTCCACCCTCAACCCCAGCTCTGGCAGGAAGGTCTTCTGAGGTCTGGGTGCAGGGTTGTCCCTGCTGGGCACGTTTGGACAGTCCTTATGGCCATTCACCAGGGGGGTGGGGACGGGTGATAGCAGCATGATAGCAGGGGACTCTCCGTCTCTTCCTGAGGTGCTGGCTGTGCTTTTGTGACCTGTCCCCCTCTCTGGTCTCTTCTCTCCCCTGTGCAGACCGACTGCGCTGACTTCCAGACAGAGGAAACCGTCACCGTGGCCCCCGCCAGCCCAGGGGGCTCGGAAGTGAGCATGGAGGTGACCTACGAGCCCTGCCAGCTGGGCGAAACCAGGGCCACACTGAAGCTCTCTCCTCCCTGCTGGAGGAGGATTACAGCATCCCCCTCTTCGGCCTCGCCCTCCCACCCAAGCCCCAGGGCCCCTTCCCCATCGAGGCTGGAGGCAGCACCTCCATCCCCTTCAAAAACATCTTCCCGCAGCCCATGGCCTTCCAGTACACGGTGGAGCACCCGGCCTTCACAGTCAGGGCCGCCAAGAGCTTGCGCTCCAAGAAGACCACCATCATCAGCGTCTCCTTCGAGGGTGGCCCGGCCCACGTCCCCACCCAGCTGGTGGTCTCCTGCCCCGGGGGGGCTGGCATCTGCTGGGTGTACTACCTCCGCGGCCTCCCCGCTCCCAGGTGACCCTCAGGCTGCCTTCGTCAGCGAACCGAGGGGGAGCAGCGACCTCCGCAGCGGTCGGTCGGGAATAAACCCCGTGGGGCTGCTGAGGGAGCTCCCTGCCAGGGAGCAGCCGGAGCAACGAGGTGGGTGGCTGCCCACCTTCATGTGGGACAGCACAGAGACAGTTCCCACAATGGCCAGAGAGGAAGACACCTCTCAGGAGCCTGAAGAAGGACAATCGGCAAAGGAGAAGGAGGAGACGGAGGAACAACATCACCCCTCATGCCATGAGAGCCGTCGCCCGTGCTCACACAAGCATCATCGTCCAGTGCAGCGCAGTGGGCACACAGGGGAACAGCGTGGGGCCCTGGCATGTCTATCTGCTGAAGGCATGGGACGAGGCCCAGGCGTGACAGCCCACTGAAGGACGACACTGGAGCACATGGAGGTGGATCCACCTCCAGAAGAACCATGGCCGTGGGTCCACCTGCCACAGCCATCACCTGGCAGTACCCCAGCCACCCGGGCTCCTTTGCATGACATGGTGCCAACAGCATCGCAGGAGCGCCCAGCTGGCTCCCCACCAGCAGCCCAGCCTCTGCCCCTTCACCACGGGACGATAATCAACGACAAAAGAATAAAAATGCTTTCAGCCTCTCTTATTTGGCACTTTGGCGACTGCGTCTACACTCCTGTCACCCGTCCTTATCTCTGTCATCAAGTAAGGGGCTCTTTTGGAAAACTTGACATTTCCAGGCCCACCTTCGTGCTTTGGCGGTGCCTTACATCCTGGGGCTTTTAGGCTGTCACATCAATAATTTTATACCAGGTGGGGTTTTTTAATGGAGTAAAAGTATCCTAATGAAGGCACTGAACACTATGAATTGCTTGTTCCCAAATTATCAGTCTCACTTCAGTGTCAGGTAAAATTATGGAGGTCATTCTGGGAGTTACTGAAAAACACTTGAGAGACAACACCCTCTTTGGCGGTAGCAACACATGTTCACAAGGGAAAAGCCCTGTTTAACTGAACACAAACGCTATGCACTTCCACAGGCTCACCTGCCACCTCTCCCAGCAATAAACAGTACTTTTGTTAATTGTCAAGGGTTGTGTGGGCTCACTTCCCCCATCACTGCCCCCTCGTGAAGCGGTGCCATCTCTTCTGCACCGAGCCCCAAAGGGAGAGGGGAGGAGAGGCCCTGGCTTCCATCAAGCTGCTCCCTTCCCCACATGGCAAGGGACACCCACAACCTTGCCGAAGGTGGCCTGTCCCACTACCACCCAGGCCCTTCCTTCAGACGGTCATCAGCATCAGACCCACCACTGACCTCAGGCACACCACCACCAGCAGCTGCCCCGCGGGGGGCGATTTGTCCTGCTGAGCACAAGGCAGCGATCCTCCCACCGTGCAGTCCCCTTCTCCTGCCCACGCCTCACCCAGCTGGATGCCCTCGCAGGCTGCGCCATGGGCCTTGCGACAGGCAGAGTAAATGCCAGGCGCTGCTGTCCCCTTGTCCCCCTAGGACAGTCACCTCTGCAAAGCAAGGCTCATGTTGGGCCTGGCACAACTTGTTCTCGGTGAAGCTGTGCTGGGTGTTCAGGGATGTCACCTTGTCCTGTAATAAAGAATGGCTAACTGCCTTTTAGAAAACTGGCTTTTAGAAAAGTGCTGCTGACCAGCCTTTAGAGATAGGGAGGGAGGCTGATTTGTACTGACCCTTATGCATGGATCCATTGCGGCCTAACTAACACACACTCTAAAGATAAGAACAAAGCAGAATGCGCCAAGCGAAGGACACCAGGTGGCATCCTCCGATCAGACTGTGGGGCTCAAGGAACACAAAGGACTGAGCAGGAGAGAGGGAGAGCAGCGAGCAAGAGCTGGTTCTGTGAATTGGAAAAGACCTAGGATGGTTCAGGGCATGCGCCACAGGGCAAGTTCAAAAGTTCAGCCCTGAGGAAGACTTGACCTTCATCCCCAACGACCACCAAGGACCCCCGACAGGGGCATAGATTGGGCAGACTGAGGCGGGACTGTGAGAGGAACTTATGTTAATGAATTCCTGGAAATAATAAGAATAACCCAACCTTTTCTTAGAAATGTAATGAATAAACATGAAAGCTGTAAATACAAGACAAGAATCCTAACGCTTGAGTGCGCACGTATGGAAGGAGCCATCCCCCGTGCTGCCCGGTGCCACAATAAACAATCCCTGCTGAATAACACTGTTGTTAGTGAGTTTTCTCGGCTTCAGTACCTTTTCAGTTACTGTGGGTATTTTCATAGGGTCACAGAAAACTGTTTCGCATGACGTGAAATGTAAAGGAAGGGCATTCAAAGGCGGTACTAATGGACTGAATGGTTAGTCTCAGAGGTTAAAAATAGCTGTTTATTTTTAACAATGAGTGCCCCAGAGGTAATCACGCCAGTGAGTCTGGGAATGAATGCTTTTTAAAACAATAACCAATAAATCGAGAACGTCTTAGAAAGAGGAGATGATTTCCTTCCAGGGCAGGCAAAGCTGCATCGAATGTGTTCTTGAAATCTCCATTCCAGGGCCCAAACCCTCCATCTTAGGGCCCGAGCCCACCTTTTAACGGTCCAAACCCAAGTTTTAAGGGTCCAAATGCCTAATTCAGGGCCCGAATCTGCTTTTCTGTGGCCCAAACCATCCTTCTTCGGATAAAAATACACACTTCAGGGCCCAAAACCTCCTTTTCAGTGCCCAAACCCTCATTTTAGTGTCCAAACCCTCCTTTTTAGGGTGCAAATCCCCAGTTCAGGGCCCAAACCCTCCTTTTTAGGGCCCAAGTCATCCTATTTTCACGTCCAAATCCCCACTTCAGGTTCCAAACCCTCTTTTTCGGGTTCAAATCCCCATTTCAGGGCACAAATGCTCCTTTCTAGGGCCCAAACCCTCCTTTCCAGGGTCCAAACCCTCTTTTTTTAGGGTCCAAATACCCATTTCAGGGTCCAAACCCTCCATTTCCATGTCCACACTCTCCTTTATAGGGCACAAATGCTCAGTTTTTAAGGTCGAAATCTCCATTCCCCAAAACCCTTTTTCTTAGGGCCCAAACCCACCTTTTAAGGGTTTAAATGCCTAATTCAGGGCACAAATCTGCTTATTTGTGTCCCAAACCATCCTTTTTAGGATAAAAATACCCACTTCAGGGCCCAAACCCTCCTTTTTATTGCACAAAACCTCCCTTTTCGGGTCCAAATCCCCACTTCAGAGACCAAACTCTCCATTTTAGGGCCCAAAGCCTCCTTCTTAGGGTCCAAATGCCCACTACAGGGCCCAAACCCTCCTTTCCAGGGTCCAAACCCTCCTTTTTTAGGGTCCAAATCCCCATTTCAGTGCCCAAACCCTCATTTTTAGGGTGCAAATCCCCATTTCAGTGCCCAAAGCCTCTTTTTAGAAACCAAACCCTTATTTTTAGGTTCCAAATCCCCACTTCAGGGCCCAAACCAACCTTTTTAAGGCCCAAAACCTCCTTTTTAGGGTGCAAATCCCCATTTAAGGGCCATTACACTCCTTTTTAGGGTCCAAACCCTCCTTTTTAGTGTTCAAATCCCAATTTCAGGCTTCAAGCCCTCCTTTTTTTGGGGCTAAATCCCCATTTCAGGGCAAACCCCCTCTTTTTTACAAACCAAACTTTCCTTCTTAGGGTGCAAATCCCCACTTCAGGGCACAAATGCGCCTTTTTAGGTTCCAAACCCTCCTTTTTAGGGTGCAAATACCCACTTCAGGGCCCAAACCTTCTTTTTAGGGTCCAAATCTTCACTTCAGTGCTCCATTTTAGGGCCCAAAGCCTCCTTTTTAGGGCCCAAACCCTCCTTTTTAGGGTGCAAATCCCCACTTCAGGGCCCAAACCTTCCTTTTTAAGGCCTAAGTAGTCCTTTTTTTAGGTCCAAATCCCCAATTCACGCTCCAAACCCTCATTTCTAGGGTCCAACCCCCCCTTTTTAGGGTCCAAATCCCCTTTTCAGGGCCCATACCCTCCTTCTCAGGGTCCCATTCCCCACTTCAGGGCCCAAACCCTCCTATTTATGGCCCAAGTCGTCCTATTTTTACGTCAAAATCCCCACTTCATGCTCCAAATCCTCCTTTTTAGGGTCCAAATCCCCATTTCAGTGAGAAACCCTCCTTTACAGGCTCCAAAACCTCCTTTTTAGGGTCCAAAGCACCACTTCAGTGTCCAAACCTTCCTTTTTAGGGTCAAACCCCTGCTTTTTAGGGTCCAAACCCTCCTTTTTAGGGTCCAAATCCTCCTTTTTAGGGTCCAAATCCCCATTTCAGTGAGAAACCCTCCTTTTCAGGCTCCAAAACCTCCTTTTTAGGGTCCAAAGCACCACTTCAGTGTCCAAACCTTCCTTTTTAGGGTCAAACCCCTGCTTTTTAGGGTCCAAACCCTCCTTTTTAGGGTCCAAACCCTCCTTTTTAGGGTGCAAATCCCCATTTCAGCGCCCAAACCCTCCCTTTTAGGGCCCAAGTAGTCCTTTTTTAGGTCCAAATCCCCAATTCACGCTCCAAACCCTCCTTTCTAGGGTCCAAACCCTCATTTTTAGGGCCCAATTCCCCATTTCAGGGCACAAACCGTCCTTTTTAGTGCCCAAACCCTCCTTTTTAGGGTGCAAATCCCCATTTCAGACTTCAAGCCCTCCTTTTTAGGGTCCAAATCTTAATTTCAGCGTCCAAACCCTCCTTTTTACAAACCAAACCCTCTTTCTTAGGGTCCAAATCCCCACTTAAGGGTCCAAATCCTCCTTTTTAGGGCCCAAACCCACCTTTTAATGGTCCAAACCCAACTTTTAAGGGCCCAAATACCTAATTCAGTGCCCAAATCTGCTTTTTTGTGTCCCAAACCATCCTTTTTCGGATAAAAATACCCATTTCAGGGCCCAAACCCTCATTTTAGTGCCCAAACCCTTCTTTTTAGGCCTTAAATATTCCTTTTTAGGGTGCAAATCCCCATTTCAGGGCCCAAACTCTCCATTTTAGGGTCCAAATCCTCCTTTTTAGGGTTCAAATACCTCCTTTTTAGGGCCCAAACCCTTGTTTTTAGGGTGCAAATCCCCAATTCACGCTCCAAACCCTCTTATTTTGGATCCAGATACCTCCTTTTTAGGGCCCCAGCGAGCTGCATCATGCACAGCCGCTATTGGAGACCTGCACAATTCCTTGGGCAGGTTTCAGGAGAGTGGGTCAAGAGGCAGATTTCAAGGAGCACTCGATAGAAAAGGAGTTTTGCTTTTCTCAGGGTATTTTCCATTCCTTTTCCGTTTCCAGAAGCAGTGATAGCAGCCATTCTCCAGCTGCCATCCGTCCAGTTTGTCTCTTAAGGAGGTCTGGACAGCTCGGAAAAGCACTCTTGTGCAGGTCCATCCATGTGTGGACAATCTTGCTCCACACTGCTCCCCAACCCTGCCATTGCTGTCTGCAGCGTTGGCTCTGGGAGTGGAAAATCTCTGTCCACGTGACACAGCCTGGGTACAGACCCCTCCCAGAGCAGCTCGTAGTGCCACAGTCTGCCCAGGAGTTGGTTTTGATCCCCTCATCTTGCCACTTACCCCAGAAACAGACAAATACACACACCCAGAGGGGTGCAGGGTGGACTGCTCTTGGCCTTGAAGACGAGATCCTTGAACATCCACCTCTTCTCTCCAGGGCCATATGCCTTGGGATTCTTCCCGGCAGGTCCTGCCACAGGCCCAAGTCTGCTCTCAGGATCTTGAACACCACTTCCTCACACTTGCTGCAGCCAAGGCTGCCCCTGACTTTGATGCCCCAGACCAGCTCTCTCCTTTGCAAGCCTGAAGTCCCAGAGGGAGCCTCACCTCACTGGTTCCTCAGTCACTTGTGCCGGGAAATGGTCACCAATGTTCTCCAAACACCTCCTGGATGACTTGTGCCTTGCTCGGTTGCCTCTCCAGCAGGTATCAGGTAGCTCAAGTCTCCCGTGAGGACCAGGACCTGCAGAAGCCCAGAGGCTGGTGAGCAGTGGCCCAAAGTCCAGCTGGAGGCACAGCCCAGGGGTCAATGCCTGTCCAGTTCAGTTTAACGTCTTCCTTGATGCTCTGGGCTGTGGGGCAGAGCGAACCCTCAGCGAGCATGCAGCCGCCCCAGAGCTGGGAGGAGCGGCTGACTGCAAAGAGGGAGCGTTGCTTCTGTGGCTCTCAAAGGAGGCTGCAGCTTCTGAACCGCTGGGGAGCTGGGAAATACCTCCGCCAAGGCCGACCTTTTCCCATCGCTCTGAGGGGTTGGGACATTGGCTCAGGCTTGGCTAGAAAAGAGACGGAGGCATTAGGGCTCAGCCAAAGTCATGGCACAACCCCAGACAGGTTCCCAAGAACAAGATCCCTGACACCTCCCCGCAGCCCACGTTGAAAAACCCCTCTCACTGCTCTAATGGCTTTTCAAAACCAGTTTGAAAGGAGCAAAACCGGCTCAAAAATACTGAGAGCCAAGCAAGAAAGACAGAAGAAAAAGAAGCGCTACTGTATTGTCCATATTCCCACCCTCTCTGTCAGGAAAGGGAAAGTCCCACGGCCTGTGGGAAGCTTTCAGGGGCGGGCCCTGTGTGAACCTGCGTTTCTTGGGCCTCTCGGCGCACGTCGGCTCCTTTCACCTTTCGAGCCAGGGAAAATGTTCCAGTTTGGCCATCAAAGTTTTGCCTATCCTGCCTGGAGAGCCAGGACACTTGTGTCACACCCCAGCCAGTGCTGGGGGAAGACAGAGGGAGGTTGTGTGGCTGGACCTCGGCTGGGCTCAAAGGGCAGCCCAGTCCCTGAGCTGGCAGGACAGCACAGGCTGCAGTTAGACCCAAGCTCCCCGACACGACGGGGCGTTCAGACCCAGTGGGCGGAGGTTCTCACGGAGCTCCCTGAGGAGGGCAGAGTGCTGGGGAGAGGGGAGCAGGCTTCATTTTCCGCACTGCCAGGGCAGCGCCCAAAACATCCTTCCCTTAGCCTCTGGTATCCCGTGTCCTGAGCTGCAAACAGGGTGGGGCTTCCCTCAGGAACCCTTCAGGTGTCTGTGTGATTGCCCCAAGAGTGTCAGCACCTACAAAGACAGACCCTGGTTGCCCTCTGGGCACTGCCAATGGAATCAGTATTTCCAAGACAGGCCCCGCAAGGAGCATCTGGGGAACTACAGGCCTGTCAGCCTGACCTTGGTGCTGGGGAAGACACTAAAAATGAGGCTTTGGAGCCTGGAAGTGAGACTTTGCAAAGGAAATCCGACCCTTTGGAGCCAAACATGAGGCCTTGGGAGCTCAAACTGAGGCTTTGAGCCCTAAAAGAGGTCCCTGGACCCTCCCAATGAGGGTTTGGGCACTCACGATGCATCTTGGACCCTAAAAATGCCTGGCAAGATCCCCAAAATGAGGCTTTGGACCTTGAAAGTGAGACTTTGCAAAGTAAACCTGACCTTTTAGACCCTAAATATTAGGCTTTGGAGACTAAAATAAAGCTTTAATAGCAAAAATGAAGACACTGGAAAGTAAAACTGAGCCTGCGGTCACCATCATTTAGGCTTTGGACCTTGGAAATGAGGCTTTGGGGTGTCAAAATGAGACTTTGGAGCATCAAAACGACGCTCAAGGTCCTTCAAATGAATCTTTGTTCCTTTAAAAGCGTAAACCCTGGAAGGTAGAAATGAGGCTTTGGAGCCTAACACTGAGGGTCTGGAGAATAAAACGCAGCTGTGGGAACCGAGAAGATGCTGTGAGTGTGAAAGATAGCCTTGGACCTAAATATGAGGATTTTGGCACTAAATTCACACTTTCCAACCTAAAAATGGGTCTTTGGATGGCTGAAAATGAGAATTTGGACATGGAGAAACTGAGGCTTTGAGTCCTAAGTGGGGAGTTGCCCCTTCAAAGGAGGATCTGGAGCATAAAAACGAGGCTTTCACCCCTAGAATCTCAGCTATGGACCCTAAAACTGAGGCTTTGGGACCACAAACTATCAGCTGGCTGCACTCATTCCACAAGTTTTCCAAATTAATTACCAGCCGTGTGCTAGAAGATTGTTTTTCACAGTTTCTTTTAGGAACTGAAAAAAAAAAAAAAAAAAAATCTCAGAAAGATTAAAGTCACAAATGAGCTTTGCAAGTTTCACCCCACGGCCGAACACATTTTGTACCCCGTCAAGACAGCCGACTGCGCAGCTTGGTTGCTTGGTTTCACAGGGAAAAGGGGATGTGACAGCTCCAGCAGCCAGGGGCTACCTTTACAGTTGGGAAGCGTCGCCATTTGCCTCGCCGTTCTTTTGGCACGAACCCCAGTGTTCTGGGCCTGAAAAGGAGCAACGTCTCCACCACCCCAGGGTAACCCCCGCTCCCTCCTTTTCCAAAGCCTCTGCTGTTTCCATGGCGCTCCGCTGGCACTGTGCAGCTCAGCCTTTGGCTCCGGTTCCGTTGGGGCTGCAGCTGCTGAAACCACCCCCGCTGCGCCCCTGGGCAAGGGTTTGTCTCCCCCAGATCAGGTCCCCCGTCCTCCCCACTGCACGGCCTCATGGCCGCTGGCTCTGGTGCAGAGAGGGGACGGCGGGTAGGGGGGGTCTCTGGGCCACACGGTGGGTTTCTGCCCCAGCCAGAGAGAAGAGCAGCAGCACTGCCTTTGTCCCTGGGAGCCGAGGGGCAGAGGAGGCGTCGGGGCCGCCCAGCAGCTGTGTCCAGCACATGGCCACCAAGGGCAGGGAGAGCCCCCTGGGCCTCCTGGGCACACGGGGCTGCCTCGGGGCCAGCCCCCCAAAGGCCTTCCTCCGAAGGATGCTGGGCAGAGGGGCGGCAGGCAGGGCTGCGGCAGGCGGGGCTGCGCAGGGGGGGGGACCCCGTGTCACAGTGCCCACACCCGGCAACGCAGCAGTCACAATGCTGCGGGGCAGGATAAAAGGAGTGTGCCCCCCATGTCCTGCTGCCAGACTGCCCAGCTTCGCCCTCGGGACAGAGCTGGCTTGGGGCAGCCCCAAGACATCTCAGAGGAAGGCCAGGAGGAGCCCCTGGAATTGCTTGGAGGGAGGAAGCCTGGAGGCTGGAGGAGGCTCCTGGAGTTTCTCAGCTGCAGGGCCAGCTCCAGGGAAGCCCGTGCATCTGCCCCAGCAGTGGCCATCCGCCTTCTCCATGGCCTTTCCTGAGCAGGCAGAGGACACCACCAACAACCACATGCTGGCTCAACACCACCTCCGACGTCTCCGACAGCCCTGGCTGGACCACCTTCCTCCAGGAGCTCCCCGACCTCTCTGAGCACGCGGTGGAGGGCAGCTGCTGCAAGGAGAGCCTGGCGGAGGTGATGTTGGGGGATGCTGACCCCTTCTGGGGGGTGCCGGCCAGCCCCTTGCAGGACCCCAAGGGGGAGCAGGGTGGGGTGGTGGCAGATCTCCCCACCTGCCTGCCGCTGAGTCCCCTGGAGGCTTTCAAGGAGAGCGCTCTGGAGAGTTCTCCCAAGACTGCAGAGGACTGTCCTGTGGGGAGTCCCCAGAAGAACCCCCTGAAGTGTCCCCTGGAGATTCCCTGGCTGAGCCCCCTGTGCTTCCCACTGCTCAGTCCCCTGACCAGCTGCCCAGCAGCCCCCCAGCGTGATCCGCTCTGCATGGCCCAGCAGCTGGAGAAGGTGCCGCAGCGGCAGCCCCAGGAGGCTGTGAGCCACTTGCCGCTGATGCCGGCTGTCATCTCCGGCCAGGCACTGCCCAGAGCGGGAGAGGCAGGCGGCAAGCAGGCCAAGCGCCCTGCGCCAGCCGACGCGTCCGAGATGCAAGAGAGCTGCCCGCAGGACGACAACCCACCCGAGAAGAAGAGGAAGATGGCGGCGGCATGCCAGGAGGACAAACACTCAAAAGCCCTGTGCGAGGGGCAGCCGGGCAGTGGCGGCGTGGCAGTGGGCAGCAAGCAGCAGGCAGGCAGCAGCAGGCAACAAGAGGGCGGCATCAAGCGCAGGGCATCTGAGGACACCACTGCGCCCACCTTGGGGCCCAAGAGACCCAGAATCCCTGGGGACACCCAGGAGCCAAGCGCCCCGTGCCCATCTCACTCACCGCTGACCAAGAAGGACAAAGCGCCGGGGAAGCCGAGGACGCCCTGCACTGACCTGAAGGCGCGCTGGCTGGCCTCCATCCGGACTTTCCACCTGCTGCGGGAAAGAGTGAATACGACGGGGCCAGTGCGTCAACTGCCCCATCCGGAGCCCCAGGCCAGACCCCAGGTGCCCCCCCGAGTCCCCCAGTCCCTGACGGTGGCCCCAAGATGCCCCAGCATGCAGCCAGCTGCCTCCAAGCCCCCAGCTGATGGCAAGAAGGAGACGGCACCAGCGGTGGCACTGAGCGGCAAGGAGCGCACCAGGGAGGCTGCCGAACACAAGCAGCCCAGCTGGCTGCGCCTGTCACCCGTGGAGGGGCAAAACCCATGGAAGCCGCCACAGCTGCTGCGCCCTCCCGCAGCTCCATACTGCCCCTGGGGCCCTGGGGAGTACCCCTTGGCTAAGCCAACCCCGCTGGAGGAGCAGGAGGAGTCGGTGCCCATCACACCCGAGCAGCGGCCCGAGCGGGAGCGCAGAAAGAAGCTGGCCCAGGAGGAGCGGGAGCGAGCGGCTCTGCAGATGTCACAGGGCCGGACGCAGTTCTTTCTGCAGAGGCAGATCGACATGGAGATATCTGACAATTACGGCTACTCATTAGACACGGATACTGGACCAATCCACCCGCCACCTGTGTGCAGAGAGGACCTTGGATGGTGTTGACGAAAGGTCGCCATCACGACAAACTTACCTACACAGTGCTAGAGAAGCCGGCACTTCTTTATGGCAGCACTGGGAAGCACGGGGGATAGCTCCTCCTAACGTGCCTCAAAGTTACATTAAAAATTCAGCATTTTATATCCTTTTTCTGCAAAGTCATGGTCTTTAACATATTTTAACATAAGCATGCATGTTACGCCTGCTATTCATTTTGACATTTATGATGATTGGTCCACCCTATTAACTAACTTCGTTAATATTCCTATACTAATATAATCATTGGTTATCTTACTGATCAAGATCTCTGATATGCAAATTAGGATGGGGAGGACGTGAGGGTCTTCACCTTAACATTCCTTAGTTTCTAGGGTTTCATCACATAAGATGACACATCAAGAATGTGCACTTTCACTCCCTGTACCTGTCTCCCTGCCTCCCTGTTCTACGTTTTGGACAATGTCACAATCCACAGCAGCTTTAGCTTTGACCTTCTTCGTAAGGCCTGCGGCTGCTGTCTCTGAGCGTCAGTGAGGTTTTGTATATTTCTTACCGTAATGTAAACTGATTGAATTAACACAAAACTTTAGTTATTCATTAAAGCAATTAAGTTGTTCATTAAAAGCAATTAGTTATCAATGAAAAGTAATTATCTATTCAAAATTGAAACCTGATTGTAACAATGGGAGACCTGACCCCACCTGCCCCATCCCCAGCCCTCTCCCAGGTCCCTCGTTCTGTCCCAACCCGTTAAAGAGTTGGATGTTTGCTTGGCAGCGTCTCTCTCCGCCTGCGGTCATTTGGGCAGCGGGTGGGGGAGTGGCACCCCCACAGGAATGAGATACTGACAACGTCAACCACCCTCTCTTGATAAAGGCCCTGTGCTGTTTGCAGTCCTTGTCTTCTGCTGCGGGGGGGACGGCCTGCCTCACCGTGGTCTTCACCACGGGCTGTGGGGCAATCTCTGCTCCAGCACCTGGAGCACCCCAGCACCTCCTCCCCCTCCTGCTTCACTGACCTTGGTGGATGCAGAAAAGTTTCTCTCACACCTTCTCACTCCTCCCTCTCGCTGCAATTGATGCTGCCCAGTAACTTTTTCCCCTCTTAAAGATGTTCTCCCTGAGGCGCCACCACTGTCACTTAGGGGCTGAGCCTTGGCCACGGGGGAGGCTTCCAGCAGCTTCTCACGGAAGCCACCCCTGTAGCCCCCCACTACCAAAACCTTGCCCCGCAAACCCATCACAGCTCTGCTCAGCCGTAACTAAAAGATCCCTGTATTATTATCGACACACTTTCCAGCGCAAATCCAAAACACAGCCCCACACCAGCTAGTAGTGGAGAAAATTAACTCCATCCCAGCCAAAACCAGCATGGCTCCCCAGTAGAAGAGGGTTTTGATGCCGGGACAAATGACAACTGACCAGCTTGGCAGAGTGCGGGTGCCTTTTCATGCCCTGAGGTGTCTCAGGAGGGACAGGCTGGGCAAAGCTTCTCCTCCCCTCTGGGTGCTGTGGTGCAGCAGGGCAGCTGGGGCTTGGTTGCAAGGACAGCCTGGGCCCGGCTGTGCTGTTCTGCAGGCAGCAGCAAAGGCCAGGAGTGACGCTGTCTGCTCAGCACACTCGAGGTGGTCCCTATGGCAAGGACACCATGGAACTGGGCTTGTTGTTCCAACTTTATGAAAAGATTTATTAAAATTGGCCATTTTTCCAGGGGCCGTGTTATTAAACAAGCTAACTGGACAAAAAGTCGGTGTCTGTCACACAGACGGGCACGTGAGCACCTTGTGTGATCGAGTGTGAGGCCTTAAAAGGCACAGGGAAACCACGCAGGGGTGTCCCTCTCCAGAGACAGCCAACTCAAGGTGAGATAAACTGGCTCTGGGGCAGAACCGAGGGTCCCAACTCTTCTTCACAGTCGGGGGCTAAGGCTGGATCCAGCTGCACCCAGACTCCTCTCAGAGAGGATGTTTAGAAAGCAAAGGGGGTCCAGTCTGAACCCCGTCAGTTGGCAGCAGGAACTCCGCAGACCCTTTACAGCAACCCCACACACGCTGGCAGCGGGAGTCCTTCACCCCATGGCACGCTGCAAGCTGGAGCCCCTGCCTGGCAGCTCCGCTCCCTGGGAACCATCACCCTCCAGAGTGCCAAGACGACAGCTCCTGGTCACAGGCCCTGAGAGCAGCTTCCTCTGACCGTCCCTCGCTACACACGGACGGAACAGCCCTGGCTTCTCCCATGCCCATCTCCACGCTCGGCAGGAGCCGTTCACCCACCCTGCCAGCCGGCCTTGCTGCCTGAAAAACCTGTGCCATGCTGCTCAAGGCCACCACAACTGTCACACTGCGGCTGTCCCCACACCGCTCTTCCTCATTCTGAGTGACGTTGCCCATTTCTGTGTACTCCCACCTGTGTGCAGCCAGTTGTTGCCTTCTATCTCACAAGAATTTTGGAAAAAATCACACTTCTTTTTCCTGAATTCCTGTTCTGGGCTCACTAACATACGGGCCCAGAGTCCTATGACTCTGGCTGGTAAAGTCCAAAGCAATATAGAGTTGTGCACAGATGAAAAATACCCAATGGTTCAGCTTGTTTCAGTCGTTTAAGGCAAGGCTTTTAACTGGAACACAGTCGAGACAATTTAAAACTAGTGCTAACCTGCACGCCCTCCTTGACTGGCACCTCTTGTTTTATGAGTTCTTCGCATTTTGTTCCATCCTTGGCAGTACATATCAAGATTTTGTCTAAAAGAAACAAGATCAGTCACAAATAGGCAGAAACCCAGACATCCACATACATGGTGCCCACACAGTAACATTACTGTTTTCCTACACCCAAAGCTACTAAGGATTAACTGAACACAACCATCTCTTGTCACCTGTTGTCACAAGAGGCACGTGCTGCTTCGGTGTCGATTTTACAGGCTGTTACCAATGAGAAAATGGAAGCGTGTTTTATTGTAGGAGGAAACCCTGAACCAGAAACTTATTTCAGGGCCTCATTTGCCTCTCTAGGCACCCACACGGTGAACAGCCCAGGAAACAGCACTGGAGTGAGCAGCAAAGCAAATCCCGGACAACCCAGGGGCTCCCCTAACTACACAAGTCCCTCTCTCCTTTTCATCCCTGAGGTCCCAAAGCAGCAGGGCAGAAGCAAGGAGGGTACTCATGTGCTCAGGTTGTACCAGGGAGGAGAGGGCAAAACCAGCCTGGCAGCCACATTAGTAACAAGGATTCCGCTCTGAACTGGAGTAATCCGTGCTCAAGTCCAGCACGGATCCAGACACAAAACTGAGGGGGTCAGTGAACCCCAGGGGCCACAACCGCTGCACCTTCTTCCCTCGCCTCATCGATGAATTGTTATCCAGACTCCTCCACCTCACCCCGGCTCAGACACCTGCAGGCTGGCTCAGGGCTGGCGGGAGGGAACTGGCGACCCTGGGGGCAGCAGCAGGAGCCGCTCTGACCCTGGTTGTGGGGCTGTCCCTGGGGCTGAGCACTCGGGCCCAGGTCTGGTGAACTGAGCCCTGGCGGGGCCTGTGGGCCCTGCGGTCTCCAGGTCCCTTCCCCAGGCCCGGCCACGCTGGGAGTTACCTGCTTCTGCACCTGCAGCACCCCTGGGCCTGGGCTTGGTGTGGGCCTGTCCCTGTCCCTGTCCCTGTCCCTGCCCCCCGCTCGCCTTCGGGAAGGGCCGTTTTGCAGGAGCGGAGGCTGCGGCAGCACAGGGTGGGGCACAGCTCTGCCCGCCCTCGGTCCACTCGGGGGCCTGGGCCGGCGCAGGGAGGGAGGGGGACAAGAGCAGAGCTGCCCTGGGCTTGCTCTGGATTGTCGAGTCTTTCCCAAAAGGCGGCTCTGCCTGTGCTCCAGCCACAGCCCTGGGCAGGAGGAGCTGTGTGACGGCAGCCGCTGGCATCAGCCAGGCCCTGCCCCGTCACACTGCCCGTGCTGAGCCCAGCGCCTGGGGCCTTCCTCAGGCCTCGCCTTCCCCCGGGCCATGGGGAAGAGAGACACCCTGTCCTGGCGTGGCCCAGGGCAGCCTCCTGTGGCCAGCAGGAAGGACACAGCCTGCCCCGCTCTCCCCACGGGGCTGGCCACTGTCCTTGGCTCCTGTCCCCGTGTCTCCCTGGTGCTGGCAGGCCCCCGCAGGACTTCAGGGCCGAGGACAGGCCGGGGCGCCAGGGGCTCCTGGGGCTCCAGGCAGCTTTGGGCTTCTCTGAAGCTGAGGGGTGGCTGCCCCTTTGCCTCTGCAGCTGCAGTTATTTGCTGCCCCTTCCTCACACGGTTTATTTCCCCCAGAGTGAGCCCCGGGGGTTGCTGTGACATGCGGAAAAAAAAACTTTACGACCTGAAAGGTTATAAAGTAGGTATGTTTATTGCGCGCAGATGCACAGGGGATCACTCCACCACAAACGTGCATGCCCATCGTGGCCGCTTTTCCAGTATTTATACAATTAAAACACTACATATTCCAGAGACACCTATACGTATTCACGATCTATCCCCGAAAAGGCAGTTCCTTCCAGTCACTCCATTTCCATAATCTCCGCCTTGGACCCCTCCTTGGTGCGCTTGCGCAGTCCCTCCAGGTGGTCGTGAACAGGGGTCTTCAGGGATGAAGGCCATAGGTCTTCCTCGCTGTGTACTTTTCACCTCTCCCCTGAAATCTCTAATTTGGCTGAGCTTGCAGTCCCAGACCGGTTTCGGTCTGATCTGTCCTTGCGTGCACATCTGGCTACCTCCCTTTTGTTATTGTTTGAAGATGGATGTTAGCTAGCCCTCCTTAGCCCTTATCTCCTCCTGCCTTTGACAACTTTGAACCATGAATTACATCCTTGGTTTCATCTTTTCTGTTTCCCCTTATCAGCTTCTTTCTCCAGCATTCCGGGCCTTCTTCTCAGGCCGTTTGCAGGGGTTAGTAATTAATTGCCTACTTGCATGTATGTTAGTTCTGGGAAAGCAGGTTTTAATAGTTTTAGCGTTTTCTATGTAGCTCTCTATTAATATTTTTGATATATATTCGGTTAGAAAGTATATTTTCTATACGGCCCCCTATCACCTGTGTCAGTCTGCAGGCGGCATCGGGGCTGGGGGAGGGAGAGCAGTGGGTGAGCACACACTGGGGGGGGGGGGAAGGCAGTCCCGGCGGCATGCTGAAGGAGGGAGAGGAGAGGCTGCTTTTGGTGAGAGGGGCCGCGGTGTTGACCAGGAACCAGCGCCCCCAGGCTGGCCAGAGGCAAGGGGCTGACCCCCCGGAAGGCGAGACGCTGGTGACCCTCGGGCTCTGTGGGGGCAGCTGCGCCTTCCCTTGCCTCTGAGCCGCCTGTGCTCTGCTCTGCCGCCCTGCACGCATACGAGGCTTCACTCCCACAGGGGACACTGCGCCACGGCACTCACCCCCTCCGGGGGCCAAAAGGATGAGCCGTGAAGCAGGGCAGGCAAAGAGGCGGCTGGTAGATGAGGTGTCCTCAGCTGGTGCCTGCAGAGCCCTGGAGGTTCCGTCTCAGCCCTGCTCTCCTTGCCCCTCCTGCCAGCAACCGTGGCAGTTGCACTTTGCTGCCTGCAACACGCAACACTTGGGCTGGATGGGCTGCCCTGCCAATGAGCAGGTGAGCAGCTCGCTTCCCTTGGCTGCCTGATCCACCTCCTTAAAACAATCACTTCAACACGCAGTTTCTTTATTTCAGACCCCTCTGAGTATCCCCTGGCCTGCAGGCTGTTTTCAGCGAGCAACACAGCTGAAATACAGCGCTGGTAAAAATCTGTCATCTTGCTTTGATGTCAAAAGACTTTTGTAAGTTGAACCCCCAACTCTTTCGGCATCAAGACTACGGGGTGAGAAATACGCCTCTTCTCAAACCAGCAGGACACCTGCCAAGTCGCTGGGCACAGTGACCCGTGGCTGCTGGTGACAGACACCTTCTTCTCGTGCAGAGCCGTGGGCAGTGCAGAACGGGCCTCAGCGTTCCCTGCACCAGGTGCCCAGGGACCAGCATCTCAGTCTGATGGGAGCGGGCAGCAGCCTGTGGTCCCAGCCCCTTGCCCTGAGAAGGCGGCTGCCTGTAGTAGCGGCAGAACCGCTGCTGCCCAAAGGGGAAGGGAATGGCTTGGGGTAAAGCTCTCCAGGCTGCCTGGCCCCCGGGCAGTCGATGGCCTCGGCAGCCTGTACACAAGGCAAAGCTACAGCCTGAGAAGGAGTCACAGGCTGTAGCAGTTTCTGCAACAGCTGCACTGCCCTGCCCAGCTGGGCAGAGCCAGAGGCGAGAGAGAGAGGCTGCCAGGTGCCTTGAGGGGCAGAATTGCAGCAGACTGTGCCATGGCTGTTCTGCTCTTTGTCTTTGGCAGAGTTACTTCCCAGAGGCTGGCAGACAGGTATGCTTGCGCAGCCTCAGTGCTGCTGCTTATGGCGCAAAAGGCACGATAAAGCAGCGATGAAGGACAAGGCTGGGCTGTCGGGATGGTGGGAATAACATGGAGACCCTAAAGCATGAGCCAGGTAGGGCTTGCGAGTAACCTGGTGTTGGGGTTTAACCCCAGCCAGCAGCTAAGCCACACAACCACTCACTCACTCCCCCTCACCAGGTAGGGTGGGTGGGGGAATCAAAAGGGCAAAAGTGAGAAAACTCATGGGTTAAGATAAAAGCAGTTTAATAATTAAAGAGAAATAATGCCAGCAACAATAATAACTCATAAGGAAAAGGAGGAAAAAAAAAAAACAGAAAAATGAAACCCCAGACAGACAAGCGATACAGATGGAAACAACTGCTCAGCACCAACTGACCGATGCCCGGCCAGTTCCCAGGCAGCAGTCCCCTGCCAACCTCCCCCCTAGTTTTACCACCAAACATGACACCACACGGTCTGGAACACCCCTTGGGTCACTCGGGGTCAGCTGTCCCCACCTTCGGTGCACCCCCAGCCCGCTCGCTGGCGGGGGTGCGGGGGGCAGAACAGCCCCGGCGCTGTGCAAGCGCCGCTCAGCAGGGACTAACTCACCCCTGGGGGAGCAATGCTGTTCCCAGCACAGACACACAGCGCAGCAGGAGGGAGAGTGGGATGGGAGCGGGGTGCAGGGAAGCGTGGGGGCGTTTCAGAGTTTGGGTGGGGAGCAATGGGCAGGTGGGAGGGTGCAGGCAGCAGCCCCAGGGTCTGGAGTAGAGGGGTGACGGGGGGGGGGGGGGCAGTGCTGAATATGGGGGAGTGGAGCAGGGGCTGAGATGGGAGAGGAAGGGGGGGGCGTGAGATAGGAGGGCAGGGGATGCGGGTGGTGTGCCATGGGAAAAAACTCTCGTGAGTGGGAAACCCACATGGGTAAAGGGAGTGGATGGGACAGGAGACAGACACCGGGGGAGGGGGGGAGACACAGACACCAAGGGGGTAGGTAAGTGTGGGTGGAAATGTGTATGCCTAGGGATGACCTGCTCCAGGGGGTCCACCTGGGGCAATCCACAGCAGATAATCCACACTGGGGTGACCCAGCAATGCCCCTCAAACTGCCTGTGTTTCACCCCAATTTTTTCTCAAATTGGGGGAAGGGGGGGTTCTTTTCCAAAATACTCAGTTTAGGCTATTTTTGGGCACTTTTCCACAATGTAAAAATTGGTGATTTTTGCATGAAAATGTTGGGTTGTTTTTTTTTTTTTTTCCTTTCTGGCTTCACTAATCCAGGCAGATTTGGCTTTCCCAGGAATCCCAAATTGTGCTGGCTTTTTTTCTCCCCATTGCAGACCCAGAATCAGGGGGTTTGGGGTATTTTCATACCATGGCTCTGGAGTTGTAATCCCCGGCCTTCTGAAGACCTTCTGTTGGCCTTGGAGCAGAGAGTACGTGAGCTCTCCTCTTTGAATTGTCCTGCTTCCTCTGAAGGTGTGACTATTGCCGGGAGGCTGAGAGGTGGCGAGACCTTTCTTGGTGGAAGTGTCTCTGCTTTTTGCTTGGACTTCCTTTATTCTTCTAACTTCTTCCTCACCATTTCCGGAACTTCAAGGACAGTGGCTTTGGCATACCTGATCAGTTCTGCATCCAGCTGCTGAACTCTGGAGATCCCTTTCTGGATGCTCTCCTTGGCAATCTCGCAGCTCACTCGTGAAACAGCAGCAGCGTTTTGCAGTGGTTGCAACACGGGCAGCTTTCTCTCTTGCTTGCTTCTGGGCTCTGCCGTTCTGATGCCCTGGGTGATCCTTGTCCTGTCACACCCTGAAGCTTCAGGATATTGGAAAACTGACAGCGAAAGTCCTGCTCAAACTGAGAGCTTACAAAGGATGATGAGGTGGAACTAATGCTTTCAACAGCCTCTTTGGTCATTTTGTGAATAGAAGACTGCAAAGACGCTCTGTTGGAAGCTGCTACTTCCACCTCCCTCTATCTCTTCTCTGGATTTGCCCGCTCGGGCGGCTCTTCCAGCAACGAGCTCCAACAGCTTCTGCCTGGCTGCTGGCCCTGGCTCAGCTGCTTCAGACGTGCTGGATACCAAACGCTCTCCAAAGCTCTCCAACACAGTCACCACAATCTCTTGAACCACCAGTCTAATTTCATCACGGCAATCTGCAGGATAAGTGTCCAACGGCTCTGTCCCTCTGGCACTGGCAAACAACCCTCTGCTGACCTCATGGGGAGCCCTCCTTAAGACGTGGACAGACTGATCCAGCGCCTTCACCCGCTCCAGCCCTTCTTGGACCACGGTCTCCGCCGTCTCTCTAAGCTCCTGGTCTGCTGCCAGCGTAGCCCGCAGCAGCACAGGCGGTGTGCTGCTAGGCACTTCTTCCCCAGCACACTTTGGAGAGTAAACTGAGGAACAGTTGATGAATGAGTGTGTTCCTTCACCTCGGTTTGCTCTCCTTTTCCTCCTCACAAGACCTGTGCTCAGATGAGTCCCTGGTAGACAAGCTTGAAAAACTCTGGTGTCTCCATAGGTCGCCTGGCACACGGAGGTTTCTGGTCTCCTGCGGCCAGGAGCCAAGTGTTGTAGGCACTTCTCAAAATCAAGCAGGTGCCATTGAGCTCAGAGCAAAGGGCACTGCAGCCCCTCTGGACCTCAGCACGCTGCACCAGGTGCCGCGCGCCCTGAACTGGAAGCTAGCGGCTACCTGGGTACCGGTGATCATGACCAGAGGACAGGCCCCAGGGCACGGTGGGCCCCCACAGGGGCTGGTACTTCCAACGGGCTTGTTGGCTCTAGCTGCAGGAGGCGCTGGGCAGAGCTGAATAGTGGAGGGAAAGCCATGGAAGGTCCTGGACCAGGCTTTCTGCTCCAGTCTCTTCTGCCACAGGTCCCAGCGACTCTCAGGGAACTGCTGCCTGTATCAGAGTGGCCCGTTTGCCCCTTTTCGAGGCCAAATGCCAAGAATGGTTGTTTTGAGAGGAAAAAAGGAACCAATCCTTTTCCTTGTGGCCCTGGCTGCTGTCTGCCAGCCCAAGAATTGTCCTTGGGACAGAAGGCAGTCTGAAAGTCCACCGTAACCACCATGATTAGTGTAAGAATCAGAGGCCGAAGCAACAAAGAGAACCTCTTGGTTGGTGTCCACTACAGGCTGTCTGATCAAGGGGAGCCTATGGACAAAGCCTTCTTACTCCAGCTACAGGAGGCTTCCTGCTTGCAGGCTCTTGTCTTGCTGGGGGACTTCAATCACTCCAACATCTGCTGGGAAGGTAGCAGGGAGAGCCATAGGCCATCCAGGAGACTCCTGGAACTCATTGAGGATAACTTCTTAAGCCAGGCAGTAGACAGCCCTACCAGAAGGGATGCGATACTGGACCTGTTGGTCACCAACTCAAGTGAGCTAATCGGAGATTTGGGCATGGGGGAAGAGGACGGACAGGGCTGGGGAGTGACAGCAGCCCAGTACTTTGCCTCCTGGAGATGGGGCATGGCCCCACGGGATCTCGGTGGCCAGGCAGGGAGGGGAGGGGGGGATCTGGCTGACCAAGGCAGGGAAGTGCCCGCTCTCCTCACCTAGCATTTGGAGAAGCTGGCCCAGGCACAACCCTGTGAGCTCACTGGACGTCACCAGGAATTCCCTAGTGTGAGGCCCCAGCAGCCCCACCAAGGAACCCAAGTGCTTCCAGACACATTGTCTCTGCCGGGGCAAGGCCAGGAAAAGGATCACTGACAGCCCCAGTGCCCACGCTGCCCCCGATCAGCGACTGGGCAGAGGGGCCACCCCCTCACCCCCAGAGACTCCAAACCCAGCACCCACACAGGCAGGGCTCCCTTTGGAGGCTGTGGCCAGCAGCGAGGGGACACAGTGGCATGCAGGGGTGCCTGAATCGCTCCTCGGGAATGCCCAGCATGTGGGTGCAGACCCACAGGGCCCCCTCCCGCTCTCACACTTTGGGTGAGCTGAGCCAGCAACTGGACCTGATGGAGGGTGGGTCTGTCTCATGACGGGTGCCTTTCTCTCCCTGATGCCCTCTCCATCTCCCTGCCACCCTGTAGCTCCGCACAGCCCCCAGCCCCACTGAGCACTGACCACAACTCTGCCCTGGCTCCTGACAGGCCAACGCTTTCCCTGTTGTCCAAGGGCTACTTACATCGACCATGGCACAAAAGCAGGCAGAGGTCACCTCTGCCTCAAGAAGGGCTGCCATGATCCAGCCCAGATCTTCCACACACAAGTGGAGCTGAGCCTGAAAGCAGGAAAGGAGGACAGAGGTTTGGCATCATGGTGCCTGCCGGGGTTCACTGGGATCCCACGCAGAGGTGAGCAGGGAGGGCCTGGTGGGTCCCTGCACATCCTGAGCTGTTGCCTTCATCTCCCCTTGTACTTCCATCTCCTCCATGGAAAGAAAGGACAAGACGTGCCAGCAGCACTCAGTCAGCCTGTCTCTACTGTTGCCCCGCTTCCCATCCCTCTCCCATCCGCAGTGTCTGGTTTCCCTGCTGCCTGTCCCCCACCTCTTCTCTATCTGCCTCCTGCTTTTTCTCTTCTCTTGTCTCCTGCTGTCCTGCTGTGTTTGGACACCGAGCCTTGTAGCCGACTCGGTGCCAGGATTTGTTCTGAGCAGGAATGAGTAAACTTTTCCTGTGCCCCTGGATGGCTTTCAAGCCCCTGGGTGCAGAGCCTGTGGCTATGGGCAGGTGCCATGGAGGGGCCAGTGTGCTTTTGCCAGGCCCTTGTTCCTGATGGACTCCATCTGGAGCTGGGGCAGGTGTGGCCAGTGAGGCTGACGGTAGGGCTGGCCCTGCTGTGGGCTATGAAGGGGACTGCCTGGGCATGCCCAACTGCAGGAACTGGCTGAGGAGTCAAACAAAGGGGCTTCCACAAGGAGATGCCTCCAGCAAGGAGCAGCCGGTCCCCGTGTGTGGTGCGTTGACCCTGGCCAAAATGCTAGGTGCCCACCAAAGCCACTCTATCACTCCCCCTCCTTAACTAGACAGGAGAGAGGAGAGGGAAAAAAAACCCAACAACAGGCTTGTGGGGTTGAGATAAGGACAGGGAGATCACTCAGCATTTACCGTCACGGGCAAAACAGACTCAGCTGAAGGGAAATGTAGTTTATTACCAATTAACTCATAGAGGAGTAATGAGAAATAAAACCAAATCTTAAAACACCTTCCCCCCACCCCTCCCTCCTTTCCCGGGCATAACTTTGATCCCGATTTTTCTCCCTCCTCCCCTCCAGTGGCACAGGGGGGAAAACAGGGGATGGGGGTTAGGGTCAGTTCATCACACTGTTGTTTTCTGCTGCTTCTTCCTCCTCAGGGGGAGGATTTCTCACACTTTTCCCCTGCTCTAATGTGGGGTCCCCCTCACGGGAGAAGGTCCTCTGTGACTTCTCCAGCCCGAGTCTTCCCACAGGTTCAGTCCTTCATGAACTGCCTCAACAAGGGTCTCCTTCATGGTGTGCAGTCCTTCAGGAACCGACTGCTCCAGCGTGAGCCCCCCTCACGGGGTCTCTAGCAGCAAACCTGCTCCAGCATGGACTTCTCTCTCTCCACAGGCCACAGGTCCTGCCAGGAGCCTGCTCCGGTGCAGGCTTCCCATGGGGTCACAGCTTCCTTCAGGTATCCACCTACTCTGATGTGGGGGCCCTCCACGGGGTATAGGCAGTCATCTGCTCCACCGCCCATGGGCTGCAGGGTGACAACCTGCTTCACCATGGTCTTCACCACACGTTGCAGGGGAATCGCTGCTCCGACACCTGGAGCATCTCCTCCTCCCCTTCTTCACTGACCTTGGTGTCTGCAGGATGTTTCTCTCACATATTCTCACTCCTCTCACTCACTGCAACTACTGCTGCACAACAACTTTTTCACTCTCTTAAATATGTTATCACAGAGGCGAAAAACACTATTGCTGATTGGCTCGGCCTTGGCCAGCGGTGGGTCCATCTTAAAGCCAGCTTGCATTGGCTATATCCAACATAGGGGAAACTTCTAGCAACTTCATACAGAACCCCCCCGCTACCAAAACCTTGCCACACAGACCCACTACACCGCGGCAAGGAAGGAGCCATCCCCAACAGAGCACCCGACCGGCACACGACACCAGGACGTTGCTGCCTCCATCTGCCACACACTTGAACTGCTGCGTGTCCAGGAAACATCATGGGAGAGCTGCATTGAGTCACCCACTGCCTACTCCTAAGGTCAGGCAGCTGGCACTGTGGAGGAGGAAGGGGCAGAGACAGAGAGATAAGCTTTGGGGTGGTGGAGGTCTGCCATTGGCGCCAGGAGCCATGTGTCACCTCACATGGGTCCCGGCCCATCCCTCCCACAGTTTTCCAGATCTCTGCCTGCCTCCTTGCCTGTCCCTGCCTCTGTCTGCCTTTCAGGCTTTCTCGTTCCCCAAAGCTTTTCTGTCTTCTGCTAGCATTGCTCTGTAAACTGTCACCTTGTACCTTTCCTTTCTGTCTCCCCACCAGCTTACTTCATTCTTCCTCATTGCTTGTGAAAATGGCATTTCCAAGTCTCCCTCAAAATTTTCTCTTTGTGTCTCCATTTATCCGGGTCCGTGTTCGTGTGGCTTATGTCTTCCTGCACATCTTCACCTTCATGACCTTTATTTAATATCTTCACTTATTTAGTTTGCTGACCCTATTTCTCTCCCCTGCCATGCTCTGTTCTTAATCCTTCCTTCAAAATTTCCTTTTTATCTGCCTATTTTAATTTGGTATTGCTTCCATTTTGTTTGTTTTATAGATAAAGGAAAGCACATAATTTTTGATAATAATATTGCTGTTGTATTTAATGAGCTACTTTCCTACACAGTTTCATAGGGCATCTATCTTTTTTCCTACCTACACACCAAAAAAATAATTTTTTTTTCTTTAGGAGTCCCTATCCCGTCACATTGCTGATGCAATTAATGTAGCTACAGTAAAAGAGCAGGAATATTTGTTTCTGGTACAGGTGGCTTTCTCCATTTGGCAATTTGCACCCCATAAACTGAAGGCAGCTGAGAAAACTCCTTGCTGCTACTCCAGCCACCTTTATGTGTTGTGGTGGTTGGCCCTGCCCCTTTCCCAGGTGATTGCAGGAAGGGTGGTGGGCGGGTCCTGGGGTATATGAGCCCCGGACTCTGCTTAGGGAGCTCATTCTGCTCTGGGCCTTCTCTGATGTCAGTGCTCTGCTGGACCTTCAGGTAATGGCAGGTTTTGACCTCTCTAAAATATTTGGGCGGATATGTTTTGATGTTTAAAGAAGCAGAGAACTCTGTCTGAGGTAAGAGCTTCAGGATTGGTTAAGGTTCAGCTGCATTTAGCTCAGAAAGTATGCTTATATACAGGTTTTTTTTTTTTAGGTCAATAATTTTGTTTTGAGTCTTCTGGGCTGGCAAGAGGGCTTAATAGTGTACTTTTTTTTTTTTTTTTAGTGTAATCTAGGTGTATCATGCTTTTTTGGAACTCCTGACTTTATTGAAGATGAAACTATCAAGCTATACAACTATTTGTTGTATACTGTGTTAATCGTTGTTATCTTCACTCTGTAATAGGACTGATGGTGAGGTTAGCTAACAGGGGTTAGGGTGAACATCTTGTATGCATCTGTGAGATGACAAATTATGCGATTTCTCAGAAGCGTAATGGTAGTTTTCCGTCTTCTGGCATTTTAGGTGCTACAAGCGATGATGGCTACAGTATCCGAGGCTGAAATTGGAGCAGATGAGAGGAAGGCCACGTTCCTTTCGAGCAGGAGAATGTTGTGGACGAAGTCTGTGTTGATACTTACTGCTGGTACCAGTTCTGTGCAGATGAAGAAGAACCTGGTAACTGAGGAACATCCTGGATGGCTGATGCGGTATTTTGTTGAGGATGGATTCAGAGCCTCAGCCCTCTGAAAGCTAAGTGGAGGGACTGGTGTTTGGGAGGGGGCTCTGGGAGGAGGGAACAAGGTTGGGAGCTGTAGGGAGGGGTTTCAAAATTAGTGTAGGGGAGAGGGCTGTCCAGGACCTGTCCCCTTTGGGCAGGTAAAGGGAGCGGGTTGCTCTTGGCACAATACTAGCTTGTGCCAGGCAGGACTCTTCCAGCCTGTAGCTGTGTACCTTGTGTAGCATGTCTTCTGTGTATCAGACCTTTCTCGGGTCTCGATGTCCTTGTTGCTCTTTGTGCTCAAGGAGCACTTCACGTGCCTCGGGCGCCATTCCTAGGGTCTCGAATGCCCATACTTGTCAGCATGGTGCTGCTCAGGCGTGTCTTTTCTTGTGTAACAAGCTTAAAGCTCGGATAGGTCTCATGTCTCGGAAGTTTCCAGTCGGTGTGGTTTGGTGTCATTGTTCTGGGCCATGTCAGCATCTCTGATTTTGAGTGGTCCACTTCAGAGTAAGTAGCTGTATAGCCAGCAAGCAAGGAGAGTTATTTCTGTACTGCTATGCAGAGACATGGCAGGTGACCAGATGTTTTTAGTGGCAGGCTGTATTTGGCCTCTAGATGGCATTCCTAAATGGAAATGAGACCTCTGGAATTGTTAAGCTTTTGATAGCACCTGGGCAATTTGTTTGATATTGCTTTTTTGGATACAGAGGAACGAGCTGTGTGCTAAAGGGCGATGAAGGAGAGGCAAGTGGAGGGATGGAAGAAGGTGTGTTGGCAAGTATTGTCAGAGGGGAGATGTGACCGGTGGTTGCCTGATTAGCTTATAGGTTTCAAGGTTTTTTATTTTGAAGGTACAAAGCAATGAGCAAAGTGGGATGGGAGAGGAGAATAATGATTAGTGGGCTGAAGTAGCAGTTATTTTTTAGGCATCTCATTGTCAATGAAGTTATAAGCATCCCTTGTTTGTGTTTTACAGGTGGTACACAAGCCTTAATGTAGCAACCAGTAAAGGGCAGAGGCAGGGCTGGTGAGCAGGTGAGGTAAAGGAGCAGGAGATGGGAATCAATGGGGCCCAGCTGTGGTTTGGGCAGTATCTCGGTGTGTGTTATTTTCTTTTTTTTTTTCAGGTGATGCAGTTCTACAGCCTTAGAGGGGTGAAGCTTCATGCTGACAGCCGGTCCGAGCGGGCAAGGTAGTTGTTGGATGAGTTGGTGTCTAAGAGCAAAGTATCCTGCAGAAACTCAGTGAAGTGTTTCTCTTCAGTTTTGCAACTGTGCTCAGGCTGCTTGTGGAATTGGATGAGCATTTGAGATGAGCTGGTGTAGTAGCAAGGAGGCTCACGAGGCCAGTGATTTCTTGTAAGCTCAACAGTAATCTTACGTCTCTGGGTATCTCGGGTGCCACAAGCAATGATGGCTGCAGCATCCAACACTGCAATCAGAGCAGGTGAACAGAACACCGTGGTGCTTCCAATGAAGGGGGTGTTGTGGCAGAGGTTGGTGTTGGCTGATGTGATGATTACTGATCGCAGAATTTGTTATTTGGTGGGTTTTTTTCTGCAGATGATGGAGGAACCTGGGGATTGCACCAGCATCTGAGTTAGCTAATGTGGGTGTTTTTTTGGTCAAGAATGGATTCGGACACCTAGACCTCTGAAAGCTAAGTTGAGGGGCCAGGGCTGAGGACAGGGCAAGGATGGAAGTTGCGGGGATGGAGTTAAAATTAGCACAGGGGAGAGGACTGTGCAGAGACAGTTCCCTGTGGGCAGGTAAAGGGAGCCATGTTACTTTTCTGCACCAGACTAGGATGCGCCAGGCAGGGCAGTTCCAGCCTGTCTGTTATGTAGTTTGTCCAGTTGGTCTTCTGTCTTGGATGTGTCTCGGGTCTCGATGTCCTCATTCCTTTTTTGGCTCAAGGAGCAAGACTAACATCTCGGGCACCATCCCTGGGGTCTCTGCTGCCTGTACGTGCCAGCATAGTGCCTGTTAGGCACCGCTTCTCTTGCATAACAAGCTTAAAGCGCGGATGGGTCTCACATCTTGGAAGTTACTGGGTGGTCCTCATCTGCGATGTCACTCAAGGATGCATCGGCAGCTCTGCTCGCTAGCTGTTGGGTTTTGCAAACTGAGAATTCTTCCCTGCATCGTTATGCTCGTAGGTCTTGAGGCCACATTTCTCGCGCACGTGTCATCTATGTTTCGACCGTAACGTCTTATAACAGGCTGTTATGTTCAAATCTTTTTCTAGAGGCTGCCGTAGAACCTCCTCGCCTCATGGCTCTGTAGGTCTTGCCCAACAGCGTAACTCATTTGGGAGTCATCCTTCTTGCCGAGAGGTTTCTCTCATCTTTGCGTCGCCTTTTTTGTAGAGTTCTGTGTAGCGTTAGTTTCCCTTTGTCTTTGTGTGTGTGTCTTAGAGCTGCTCTGCCTGGGGCTGTAGAGTCAGGGGTAGGTGCTATATCTCTGGTTAACATATTGATATGCCTAGACCATTTAGGCAACGGTTGTACAGTCATCTCGGGTTGAGTAGCTGGTGGCAGACTGCACAGCCAGTCATTTTGGGAGTGTTCTACAGAGAGGATGGGAGCCTTCTGGGAGGGGTGGTTGAGTTGGGAGCGAAGCAGATTGCATCTCAAAGGTGTTAAGGCTTGTGGGTGTGTGCCTCTAAGCTGGGTGTGTTGTTTTTAAAGGTGGGCTGCCTTTAGCCTCTAGGTGGTACTCTGAAGCAGAGATGAGAGCTCTGGAATTGTGAAGCTTTTGATCTGCACCTGGGTAAGCTGTGTAACAATTTGTTTTTTTTTCAGATGCAGAGGGACGAGTAGCTCTTAAAGACCGACAGAGGAGGCGAGTGGAGCCCTGTCAGAAGGTGAGTTGGTGCAGGGTGTTGAAGGGAAGTTGTGGCTATGTGGCCACATTATGGTTTGTTTTTTTTTCTTAATTTCAAGGTGTGCAGCAATTTGCAAAGCCAGATGTTGGTGCCAGTGCTGACTCTGGCAAGGTGAGCTGTGGCTAGTGGGTGAAGTAGCAGTTATTTTTCAGTTTTT